>NC_089776.1:10137917-10220417 GCF_040412425.1 Macrobrachium rosenbergii
TGACGTGAATACTTTTAAGGTGACATTATTGTAACGAATATCCAAGAAAAGAATTTAATATGACTCAACATTCGAACACAAGTAATCTTGTTGGTTTTCCAAGTAATCCCAACAAAAGCCGAATTACATCCATATTTCCTAAATTACAAACCGCAGAACACTGTAACCACGATTACAGCCGTCATTACAGAACCTCCTCCTCATCCTCGTTGTTTGTTGGTGAGGAAATTCTCAGACCTGGAGTAAACCAAAGAGAACGGTGAGGAGGATTCCGGAAATAGCTTTCCTACCAACTAAGCGCTGACTCCTTCGTGCGTTCTGGGGAATGATGAGGGTGGGGTAACCTGTTCCTTGTTGTTGAGGAGTCACGCCGGTGTGGACTTCGCTGGACTTCAGGGGACCTCATTAGACTTGAGGGGGAGCTTCGTGGACTGGAGGGTACCTCATTAGATTTGAGGGGGAGCTTCGTGGACTTCAGGGGGCCTCATTAGATATGAGGGGGGCTTCGTGGACTTCAGGGGACCTGATTAGACTTGAGGGGGGGCTTCCGTGGACTTCAGGGGAGCTGATTAGACTTGAGGCTGGGCTTCCGCGGACTTCACTGGACTTCAGTGGACTGCATCAGAATTTGGGGGACTTTAGTGGACGTCAGGGGGCTTCAGTAGACTACAGAAGACTTCACTGGACTTCAGAGGGCTTAAATGGACTTTAAGGGACTTGATTTGGCTTCAGGGGACTTCACTGGACTTCAGGGGACTTCACGAGGCTTCACTGGACTTCAGGGGACTTAAATGCACTTCAGGAGAATTGAGTGGTCTTCAGGAGACTTTAGTGGACTTCAGGAGACTTAAATGGATTTCAGGGGACTTTCGTGGACTTCAGGGGACTTAACTGGACTTTAGTACATTCAGGGGACTTTAGCGGACTTCAGGGGACTTCAGAGCAGACGTAAACGTTCTCCGTATTTGGATGCGCTTAGTAGTGAAGCGTAAATAATGAAGGATTCCACCAGAAGACGCGACTAATACCTGTCCCATACCGCAGTTAACTGTCAGATAAATGTTATATAATTAACTGTCAGTTAAATGTTGTATAATTAACTGTCAGTTAGTTGTTGTATAATTAACTGTCGGATAAATATTGTATAATTAACAGTCAGATGAATGTTGTATAATTAACTGTCAGATGTTGTATGTAACTAACAGATAAATATTGTATAAAATTAACTGTCAGACAAATGTTGTATAAGTAACTGTCCGATAAATGTATAACTAACTGTCAGATAAGTGTAATTAACTGTCAGATAGATGTTGTATAATTAACTCAGATAAATACTGTATAATTAACATGAGAACGTTAGCACCAGAAAAATGATTCGACTCAATCTGGAAACTTTCCTGCATATCTTTTACACCAAGAATTTACTTTTACATATATGTTTTTCTCGACAGCTCATAACTGCTTATATATATATATATATATATATATATATATATATATATATATATATATATATATATATATATATATATATATATATATATATACTTACATTAACGTGGCGCACCAGGAACAAGATTATAGGTGTCCTGTGTTGGATGTACGTATGTACCATGTTACAAGCATCATTAAAAATATGAGCAGTTCTTTTGAAAGGTTAGTGAAGACTCGGAGTTGTAAATGGGCATTGGAAGGGCGTTGCTCGGTTTTGGCGAGCTGTTTGTATCCCGGGGTTTTTGTGAGGTTCGCTGTAAAAGGTCCCGGGTTGTATCCCGAGTTGTATTCAGCGGGAAGAGATACTCTTTGAAGTTTGAACCTTACTTAGACTTTGATCGTTGGTAGTCTCAAGCTTTGTCTTCAAGAAAGTAGTTTTTGTATGACTTTGATCGTTGATAGAATAAAAAAGACTGTTTTCATATTAATGAAAATATGAACCTTGGACTTTGATCGTTGACAGAATAAAAAAAATTGTTTTCATATTAATGAAAATTTGAACCTTAGACTTTGATCGTTGATAGAATAAAAAAATTGTTTTCATATTAATGAAAATTTGAACCTTAGACTTTGATCGTTGATAGAATAAAAAATTATTTTCATGTTAATGAAAATTTGAACCTAGACCTTGATCGTTGGTAGAATAAGAAAATAGTTTTTATATTACTGAGGATTTGAACCTAAAAGTGATCGTTGCCAGAATAAATCTTATAAAGAAAATTGTTTTTATTTTACAGAGAGTTCGTACCTTAGACCATGATCGTTGGCAGAATAAAGCTTATTCCTTAAGAAAATAGTTTTAATACTTTATATGAAACTCAAACTCCTTGTATCGAGGACTAGACACCACATCATACTAACATAGTTTTCAAATTCACGAAAATATATAACATTACTTCGTGTTCATATAAGCAAAATATTACGTTACCTTTGTCGATGCATCGTCTCAAATATTATTCAACGTTATGGGAACCCGTTGGTCTTCTTAAAACATTCTCAATAACACAGTTACAGGTCTTGATCGTGTTGTCGGACACACGATTGACTTCTGATCAAGAGGAAACCCCCCTGCTCTCCATCTGTCAAAACGAACATCAAAGTGTGTCACTGCGAATAGTGATTCCGAATTCCAAGTGCTCGAAGTGTCAGTTGGCAATTGGCCGTGACTCGATGTCACGCAAAAAAAAAAAAAAAAAAAAAAAAAAAATAAAATAAGTGATCTCATGCTACTAAAGCTGCTGCTGCTACCGTCATCACACATCTACCGCGAATGATATTCCAGAATTGATGATTTGTGTGGGTTTGACTTGTTCGTCATTTTTGGAGGTTTTCTTAAAAAAAAAAATCTTATCTTATTTTTTTTTTTTTTTTTTTTTTTTTGCACCTAATGAAGGACGTGGAGGAAAGGAACTTCAGACTAGTCTTTGCTTGGGTGGGTCATGCAAATTCCTTCCTTGATTTGTCGATGCTTGCAGAAATCCACAGGTTCGCATCAACGTTTACCTCGAGAAGGAAAATGTGAATGCCGACGTGCCTTTGTTGATAACTCGAGTGGCAGTCATGCAGAACTGGTTAAGAAAAAAAAAAAAAAAAAAACAACTTGGGAGGAAGAGTTGCGCGCTTTTTTTTTTTCTTTTTTTTTTTCGCAGTGTCTGGTATTTCTTGTTCGTTAGAGGCGGCCAGAGCTAACGATCTCTGGCTGGGGCATTGTTTGAATTTTTTTTTTTTTTTTTTTTTTTTTTTTTGAAAGCAACGCTGTTTTTCTCTGTACGTTTACCTCTGTACCAACGGTATGTTTATGTGCAGTTCTTGTATTTAGTAAATTTACCAACATTAAAGTTTTGATTTTTATCACGTTTTTTGAAGTCTTTTTATTTATATCATTTGCAACATGGCCGCCATTTTTTTATTAATTAGGAAAAAAGACCTTTGAAAATAGGTGTAGTGTTTTTTCTTAAAGTTTTTTTTATTAATATTTGCAACGTGGCCTTCAATATCTTTGATGACAATTTTGCAAAAAAAAATCTTTGATTACAATTTTGCAAAAAAAAAAGCCCTTTGGAAATAGACAGTATTTTATTGCTCTTAAAGCTTTTTATTAATATTTTTAACATGGCCGTCAATTTCTTGGCTTACAAGGTCTTGGAAAAAAAAAAACTTTGGAAATAGATGGTGGGAGTTCTCGCCATCAAATCTTTTTATTAATATATGGAACATGGTCTCCAATTTCTTCGCTCACAAGTTTAAGAAAAAGGCAGTTGCCCACAGAGCTTTTTATTAACATTTGCAGCATGACCGTCAATTTCTTTAATTACAAGTTCTTGGGAAAAGAAAAAGGCCTTTGGAAATAGTGTGTGTTCTCCCTTTCAAAACTTTTTCATTAATACTTAATACTTGCAACGTGGTCTCCACGTCTTCGCTCGCTAGCTCCTGGGGGAACGGGGTGGAAGGGCTTTGTTGCAAATACGTAGAATGTGTGTTCTCTCCTATAAAGAAATACCTCAACCAACTTCCAGAAGAAGTTGGAAGTGCGCACGCTTACGGACGGGAATAAGCTACGAGGGTCCTACAGACTGCCGCCCTCTCGTACGAAAGTGGCCAAACTTGATCCGAAGTGGGATATCAGGTTGAACCATTCTCATGCGGTTCTAGAACCACCTCCACCAGCAGTAGAAGTAACCTTCGTCTGGTTCCAGCGGGCGGGCGTCCTTAAGTGGTATTTCCGGAGGTCATTGGACACGCGACGAGACTCCCCAGAAGAGGTCAAAAGGTCACGTGGCCGTGATTGACTTCGGCGGCGCTTGCGTGTTCCTCCTGTGCTTGGAATCGTCTGAGATTTGTACCAAGGCAAAAAATATCTTTTGCCTTCTTCGTAGTTTTAATTGAGAGTTAGTTTTGCGTAGTTTCAGTGTTGTGGTATATGTTACTTTTAATAGTTATTTTAATTTAGTATATAAAGTTTCTTTGTGAGAATCAAGATTTGATTTGATATCAGGGTAGGCGAAAATGTTAACGAAATTTGATCGGTCCTGGCTTGCAACCCGTAGAGTGGGGAATTTTGTGTAACCTGTTCTTTTAGACGGTGATGATTGATGGACCAGTTGTATTTGCTTATTTATTTATTTATTATTATTATTATTATTATTATTATTATTATTATTATTATTATTATTATTGTTGTTATTATTATTATTATTATTATTATTATTATTATTATTCAGGAGATGAAGAACCCTATTCATATGGAACAAGCCCAACACAGGGTCCTTTGACTTGAAAATCAAGCTTTCAAAGAATATTATTATTATTATTATTATTATTATTATTATTATTATTATTATTATTATTATTATTATTATTATTCAGGGGATGAACCGTATTCATGTGGACCAAGCCCACAGGGGCCACTGACTTGAAATTCAAGCTTCCAAAGAATATGGTGGCCATTTGAAAGACATTACAAAAGATAATAGGAAATACAGAAAGAAGAGATTATTTATTAGAAAACAAAGACAATTTAACAACTTAATAAATAAATGATTAAAAGCACAACGAGAAATTTTCCAAGCTTCCAAAAAATATGGCGCTCATTTGAAAGAAATAAAAAAAATTATAGGAAAAACAGAGAGAAGAGACCACTCATTAAGGAGCAAGAATAGATTAAGAATATAAAAAATCAATTCTTATAAGTACAAGGAGAATTGTTTTGGGATACTAATGCATCGCACCTTTGCATGAACTTCAAATTTAAATCGGCAATCGAAAGAGATGCATTTTTTTCCCTCTCTGCGCATAACTGTGCTTTTAAAACATTCCCAGACAAAAATCTTACCCTGCGGAACCTCGCGACGAGAGAGTGCGTATGACTACACTTCCAGCGAGCTTGGGAAAGTTCTCCCGCGAAGGTTTCGTCACGTCATTCGGTCTTTGCGTGATGATGAGTCCGTCAAATCCGTCAAATTTCCCGTTTTGACAGCTTCCGGAGTCAATGGGGGATGCAAATGCAATCTTTTGGCAACGCGCGAGGTCCTTTGATGGGATGTTAGTGCCGTGATTGATTGTTCTTCAATGAGGGGAACTCTAGGAGAACATCTCAAGTGATGGTGCTTTTATATGAGAGAGAGAGAGAGAGAGAGAGAGAGAGAGAGAGAGAGAGAGAGAGAGAGGTTTAGTGGTTGTGCTCATTTGAGGAGAGAGAGGGAGAGCGAGAGAGAGGAATGAAATTAGTTGTGTTCATATGGAGAGAGAGAGAGAGAGAGAGAGATTTAGTTTTTGTGCTCATTTGAGGAGAAAGAGAGAGAGGGAGATAATGAAATTTGATTTATTGTACTAATATGAGAGAGAGAGAGAGAGAGAGAGAGAGAGAGAGAGAGAGAGAGAGAGAGAGAGAGAGAGAGAGAGAGAGAGACTTCCCACTGAACCAAAGGTAATGACAAACCCTCCTGAAATTTAAAAAAAAAAAAAAAAAAATTCTCAGGAATACACATTACATTACACCTGCTGATTCAACACCTGCAAAGGTTGGCACCTGTAACCTTCATATCACTGTGTGTATTGATGAGCGATCGAGTGTGTTCTTTTTTTTTTATTCCAGTTTCTTCAAGGTAAATTGACCTAACTGTTGTGGGTTATATTCGATATTCTAATCTCCAGTTTCTCTGTGGCGAATTTCGTCATCTGGTCCTTGGATGAAAATAGTTTAACTGTTCTGTTGGCGATAATAAAAAAAGATATATTGGATGAGAATCATTTTTTAAAAGAATTTGCATTATGCTTCGTCTCCTTGAGTGTTGAGACACGTTCATTACCGCATTGTTTCTTTGTATGATACTTGTAATGAAAAAAATACTCGTGGTAGCATGAGTCGTGAGATGGAGAAACAAATCCACAGTTATGTATGGGTACAAATATATTTGAAAATAAAGCTCTGCGGAAAGTTTTCGGGAATCTGTGCGATTCCCTTTTTCCAAAGGGGGAATCGAACAGATTCCCGATAGTTCTCTGTAGAGATTTATATTCAGTATATTTGTAGCCATACATAACTGTGGATTTGTTTTTCCAATGATTTATATTATCTAATTCTTCTTTCTTCGAGAGTTTTCAAATGTTATTATCTAATTCAAATTCCTTCGAAAGTTTTCAAACGTTATTGTCTAATTCATATTCCTTCGTAAGTTTTCAGATGTTATTATGTAATTCATATTCCGTCGACAGTTTTCAAACGTTATTATCTAATTCATATTCCCTCGACAGTTTTCAAATGTTATCTAATTCATATTCCTTCGACAGTTTTCAAATGTTATCTAATTCATATTCCTTCGAAAATTTTCAAATATTATTATCTAATTCATATTCCTTCGAAAGTTTTCAAATATCTAATTCATATTCTTTCGAAAATTTTCAAATGTTATTTTCGAATTCATATTCCTTCGAAAATTTTCAAACGTTATCATCTAATTCGTATTCCTTCGAAAGTTTTCAAACGTTATCATCTAATTCATATTCCTTCGAGAGTTTTCAAAGGCCTTTTCTTCATTTGCAAGACATAACTTATTAATTTGAACGCTGATTTTTTTTTCACTAGACTGCTCTGGTGACGAGCAGTGGTGATCTCAAGCTTTCCTGATCTGCCAACGACATACTTCCAGTTCAAATTTCTGACATACTTATACTTCAGACTAATTTGCATCGGGGCGATGATCGTAGCGAAACTCATAGCTAAGTCCAGAGTCGGAGTTATTGCGAAAGATTTTTTTTTTTATTCTTGACTGCAAGCATCATTAAGCATCCCGTTATTTTGCCGTGTCGGATGATTTTGCGATATTTGCTTGTGTAACGTCTTGTCCTGTTGGCTTGCATTTCTTTATTGTTTCTTTGGATGAATGTTGGTGGTGGAATTACGTTAAGGCCAGAGGCTCAGAAGAATACTGGTATTTTAGTATTCACTTTTTTTTTTTTTTAATTTATTTGTTTATTCGTTTGTTCGTTTTTCTGTTTTTCTAATAATTGATCTCTTCCTGTATTTTCCAATACCTTCTGTTGGTTCATTCGAATGAACACAATATCCTTTGGAAGCTTAAATTTCAAGTAAATGGCCCCTTTGGTGGGCTTGCTCCAGAGGAATAGGGTTTATCCTCTGGATGATGATGATGATAGGAGGAGGAGGAGGAGGAGGAGGAGGAGGAGGAGGAGGAGCCACTTTAAGTGGGTCCTGTGTAGAACACACAAAATGTAAACAGATCAGGGGCTGAGACAGAAGTGTCGGAGTACAGAATGTGTTGATTTAATGATACCTTTAAAACTCGCCCGCTCGTCCATCTCTTGTGGTTGAGAAGTGGCTGAATCCCAGAGGGTTTTCTGACGTCACAGAGGCAAAGGTCACAGTTTTATATGCTTTAAAAATATTTCTACTGCGAGTCTTAAGAACCACGTATTCATCTGCACCAATTTGGCAGGGCTGCGCGAGCCTGGTTGGGGCTTCCTACAAGGTGATGTTCAAAGGGCAGACGAAACAATATGCAACACTGAGATTGATCTCATCCCATTTTCGCCAAGTTTGATCGAAGACGTGAATGACAGAGGTGACGTTTGAAAAACTAAAATATGGAAATTGCTCCAAATCACAGAGATTTGCCGCTGCTTTCAAGCACATTGGTTTCGGACGCAGTATTGCAAGCACCGTTGCAATGGACCCGCTGGTCATCTGTAGCAGTGTGCTAAAAATAGCATTGCTAGTAAACGAATCTTAGCTGGTCGCCGGCGTAGACCGTACTTTGTCGCATACTGTATGAATTATACGGGGTTTTCACGCACAGTACCAGCTGTTTGCTTTTGAGTGCTATTAAGTAGCTGGTCTCGTCAATGAATACCTCAGTAGGTTTTTTATTTAAAAAAAATTGTAACAGGTAAAGGCAACAGCGTTGGTTTAACTGTTATAAAAAAAATATTGACCTAGATAAAGAAAAGTATATGACATGTTTAAACAGTTTTCAGCCGTTAGTATTTTGTTATTTAAAACAAAAAATTTAAAAAGCAATTTATTTTGCATTATTAATGAGAGAGAAATGAAAATGTTACAACTATTATTAAGAGATGGTTTAACTGTTATAAAAAATACTTACCGAAATACGAAAAAGTATATGACATCTTTAAACAATTTTCAGTTGTCAGTATTTTATCTTAAAACAAAAAATATAAACGATTTATTTTGCATTATTAATGAGAGAGAAACGAAAATGTCACAACGATTATAAAGAGATGGTTGTAATCTAACCTTGTGTTTTTTCTGAAGATCACTAGTGACACCGCTGGACTTTCCCAGAGTTTATCATACTTGTGGTGTGGGTTAGCGCAGGTGAAAGGATGGATCCAACTTTTTTTGAGATGGTGCGGTCATGTGGGGAAAAAAGGGGAGCATGATGATCGGAATTGTTGGGAGGGAGGAGAAGAAGAGATAAAAAAGGCTGCTAAATTCACTCTTTTGGTTTACAAGGGCAGAGAGTGGATTTTCTAGGAGACGTTCACAAAGACACACACACACTCCCCGTGGGATCGAACTCTGGTCTCTCGCTGGTGAGGTGGGTAATTACTTGGCTTTATCTGATCACCGTTTTTATTTGTGGTTTAACAGTGATTTGGAACAGTAATTAACGTCAAAGGCGGCATTAAATGCAATTTGATAACATGTACTAACGGCAGACATATTAATACTTGTCGATTTTATAAATGTAAACCCATAGTGACATTTATCGGGTTTCCTGTTAGTCTTTCTGGATCACATGATTTGCTTCATAATAGAATATACATACATGTTTTATGTGTGCATTCATACACATGTATTTCCTTACACACACGCACGCACACACATATACATATATATATATATATGCGTGTGTGTGTTATATATATATATATATATATATATATATATATATATATATATATATATATATATATAATATATTAATATATAAGCATTAAGCTACGAATGTCGCTTAATATCCAATTCGCTCTACCTTCATATGTAAACCTAAGGGGAATTACAGTTGATAAGAAGTTCATCGTCTCTTGATAGCTGACAATAGCATAACAGTACATGCATAAAAGCGATGGCCTGGCCATCCCAAAACGAAAGAAAAAAAATTACCTTGCAATAAAGAATCCAAAGAAGCATCCCAAATCTAAAAGAATTATTCTCAACAGGCGAAAATTACCTGCTATTTGTCCGGAGAGCAAAAATTCTCTGGGCAATCAATTTTAACATTTTTAGTACCGTTGCGCTGTGGGCTCGGTACTCATGAGGTGACGAAGTCTTTATCAGTTTTTTTTTTTAGTGCCGTGGCGCTGTGTACTCCTTGTGGATAAGATGAGGAAGTCTGTATTTTATCAACAAAGAATTGGATAACAGAAAAATTAAACTGAGATTGCAGGAAAACATTTGGACGAGGAAGAGATAGAACCTTCAGTTTGGAGGTGATAGCATATCGGCCTTCGAATGAAACCCGGATGCGAATTTCTGAGACGTAAGCTAGTATTGCACCAGCCCTGGTTTTTTTTTTATGCCCTTAGGTTAGGTTAGGTTAGTTTAGTTTAGTATATTCTAAGTAATTTGGGTGTGGGGAGCATACTGAGATTATTTTCAAGAAAATTCTATGGTTAGTTTTCAAGATATGGCGTCCCGCTTTTTTCAGGAAAGGTCCCGTTATTCGGTTACATCTCGGGAAAATGAAACCTGGATTTGCAATCAAAAGTCACGCGATAAAGTAACACGTCATGACTGATTAAATAAATTGAAGGAGGCTGATAAGAAAAGGAAAATCCTAGTTATTAAACTGAAGGAGGCTGATAAGAAACGGAAAATCGTAGCTGTGATAACAGAATGTCAACAGTTGCCTGAATCACGAGTATCCTAGAAATAGTGTTACTAATCACCTAAGGTCAATGAATTGTTGACGTGGTATGTTATAGTAATATTGGTCTTAGGAATTCGGTGGTTTTGGGGTACATGAAGCAACCCCATTCTTCGAATATGTGTTCTGCCCTAAAATGAAAAACTGCAGTATCTGCAAAACTTTCGAAATTGAGACGTGCAACCTATTGGGCTCGCGTAACAATACATAGGTTACTGCAATTGCAGAATGATTCTTCAGTGCTTTCCACGAGTATTTAGGGGGTCCCATTTGCAGTATCTGCAAAATCAGTAGTGAGGCAGGGGAGTATCTACCATTTTTCTCAGTTTTGTAGTTTTGCAGATACTGCAGATTTCCAATTTAGGGCAGTATTGACAATAAGGCTGGTCTTACGCAGTACTGAGATACGCTGTAACTGAACAGTAGCATGCGTATATCGTTTAATATACGCTTGACACCGACAAAATTACGAGCTAACGCAAGTAACGCCGTTTTGGCATGCAAGGAATGAGGTAATATAGTTTGCGTTATTCCAGCGTCCTCGCATTATCATATTCTTATTGTGAAAGTAGATATTATTATTATTATTATTATTATTATTATTATTATTATTATTATTATTCAGTAGATGCAAAACGATATCTTCCGTATGGGGGTAGTGCCGCCAATGCACCTCACCTGGTGCACTGTAGGCATTACGTAAGGTTCTTTGCAGCGTCCCTTCGTTAGACCCCCTAGCTGCTACCCCTTTCATTCCTTTTACTGTACCTCCGTTCATATTCTCTTCCTTCCATCATACCTTCCTCAACTCTCTTCTGACAATTGTTTCAAAGTGCAACTGCGAGGTTTTCCTCCCGTCGCACCTTTCAAACCTTCTTACAGTCAATTTCCCTTTCAGCGCTGAATGGCCTCATAGGTCCCATCGCTTGACCTTTGGCCTGAATGCGTATTCCATTCCACAACGATAACACCCATCCCATCTCTCACAGAGGGAGGGTTTCGTAGTGGTTGGTCAGTTCGTGTGGCTGAATGGGTAGACGCAAGGGCTGTTACGTGGGTGGGAACTGAGAGAGAGAGAGAGAGAGAGAGGGGTTGGGGTTGGGGTTGGGGTATGGGTCACGTTAGGTCAAGGAGGACCAGTTTTTATCGGGATGGGAGTGTGTGATGGGTAAGGATGGTACGGGCGGGAAGTCATCTTCGGAGCCTCTTCACAATCTTCTTCTGCCCGTTTCTGCCGGGCCTCTCTCTCTCTCTCTCTCTCTCTCTCTCTCTCTAGTCCATACTTCCGTGAGAATAGTGGATACCCTCTTTATAAAGACAACACTAATTATTATTTTTATTATTACTATTATTATTATTATTGGTCGACATATCGCGAAATATGAATTACATCCCATGTAACCCTTTGATTGCTTATTTTTTTACAACATTCTCAAATGTCGCTTTGAGTCTTTTTTTTTTTTATTTTTATTTTGGCTACAACTTAAATGTAGAATAGTTAGCCCAGTGCAGTTTTATAGAATCTTCTAACCTCCAAATGTTTAAGCGAGGTGCGAATTCATTCCTGCTCTCTACTACTGCTGACGTCTCCTGAATTTCAGGCTCATCGGTTTATTTTATATTCCGTCATATTTATATATTTATGACTTTCTCCTGTAACTCTCTCTCTCTCTCTCTCTCTCTCTCTCTCTCTCTCTCTCTCTCTCTCTGAAGGCTGATTTCCCTCTGGAGTCCTCTTGAGTTTATTGTCTGTTAACGCTGTATATTAGGGTTTTCAGGTGAAGATTATTATTATTATTATTATTATTATTATTATTATTATTATTATTATTATTATTATTCCGAAGATGAACCCTATTCATAAGGAACAAGCCCACCAAAGGGGCCACCGACTTGAAATTCAAGCTTCCAAGGAATCTGACGCTCATTAAAGAGAAGTTAGAAAGAAAGAAATAAAGAAACTTAATGAAGTTTAATGACCATCACTGCATTCTCTACAAACTGTACATAGATCTCATATAGCTTAATCCTTTCACAACTCGTTCAGGTAGGTTTCTCTCTTCTCTGACATGGAACAAATCCTGTAGTAGCAAATCCCGTACATTAAATCCGGTGTAATCCCCGTAAGTGTGCACAGACATAGAGAGCGAGCAAATGAGCAAATGGTGAAATGTCTGAAAAAACACGTTTGAAAAACATGTTTATCAAACATTTCGAGGCCGCCGATGCGGGCGTGTTTGCTAAAATGCGTCGTCGATAAGAACTGTGTAAGCCACAACACGTCGCTTTTGACCTATTTATTTTTCGTCTGTCTCCTTCTTTACTTTATTTTCCTTCTTATTCTTCTTCGTCGCCTTCTTCTTCTTTTCTTTATTTTTCTGCTTCTTTATTTTCTCTCTTCCTCCTCCTCCTCCTCCTCCTTTTTTAATTTATTTTCTTTCTTCTTTTTTGTCTTCTTTATTTTTTCTGCTTCTTTGTTTCCTCCTCCTCCTCCTCCTCCTCCTTCTTCTTCTTCTTCTTCTTCTTCTTCTTCTTCTTCTGCTCGAGGGCGAATTCTCTCTCAATCGCTCAGGCGAACCCCCAAGTGGCCTCGTAATATGGATATTTTCGACAAAAAGACGGATTTGTATTTTTGTTTTATTTTATTTTATTTTTTTTGTAGCGATAGTTTTGTCTTGCGGTCGTGCACGGTAATGATGAGCGGTTAGGAGATTTTATCGATCTTTATCAGGCGTTGCAAATGCAAAAGTTCGTTTTTATATTATAGCTGAAGAGATGACTATATTGTAACAAAGCATAGATTGATCCAACAGGGATATTTGTGTGACTTTTATACACACACACACACACACATATACATATACATATATATATATATATATATATATATATATATATATATATATATATATATATATATATATATATATATATATATATATATATATATATATATATATATATATATATATATATATATATATATATATATATATATCTCAGGACCTCATTTCAACAGGAAGGTATCTAGCTGCTACCAGACGATGAGGACAGATGGTCCTGGAAAGCTTGTAACCTTTTTTTGAATAAATATCTCTGCTAGATACCGTCTAGTTTTAATGAGGTCCTGTTGTTGTATTACTGCACAGAACAGTAGTGCAAGTGGTCAATGTGAATTCATATATTGACATTTCCTTCGTGTAACAATTTGCAGAGAAACCTTTTGTACAGAAACATTATAGGCACGATTCATATACAAAGTAATCATAATTTTATTTTAATTTTTTTTTCTGACGAGACAGGTAATCTGAGGTGTACCTTGCCGTTGGGCAAAGACGATTATCATTCTGTTTACTGTACACAGGGGGGCTGCGACGTATTAGGCAACCCTCGGGCTGAATGTTGACCTTAGACTATCATCCCCAGATACCTGACTCTTTTTATGTAGTATATGATTGTGTATATGTGGTCAGAACATTTGTGTGCCCCACGTAAGCCATCCCAAAACGCATTGGCCTTCAGTGATTAACATCAGAGAAAAACAACACCAAGAGGGTTTGGGCTGGAGAAAAAGATAAGAATACATTTGGTATGTAGGAAAACTTTCTCTTTAGTCAGCCACCGTTTTTTTTATTATTATTATTTTTTTTTTGTACGTCAATTGTTCACACGAGAGGGATCAAATATTTTCAACAAAAAAAATCATTCTTCTGTGTAGAGACCACAGATAATTGTATGAATTAAAGTGAGTCATCTTATATCCCTTTTTAAAAAAGGAAAGTCATCACTAAGAAAAAAAAAATTAGAGGCCTCTTTTGGGACCAACTTATCCAACTGTCAGTTTTTTTGTTTTTTGGTAGAATTATAATCACCACGAGTTCCGGCTCCGTTATTTTTGTTCCTCCTGCCTTTTTTTTTTTTTTTTTAATCTCTTGACTTACAAACCTCTCTTTCTTGAAGTCAACATTCGTACGATGCAAGAATTCCTGACAATATTCTGGTCACATTTGATATGGGTTAATATTCCACTCAGGATACGAATATTTGAGACATATACATATACACAAGTACACAACAGGTATGTTTCTTTCTTCTGGCATGTGTGACAAGTCCAGTGCATTAAATCAGGTGTAATTCCAAAGCATGTCTGTGTACTTGCTCCATACTTGCTCCTGTGTCTGTCTGTAAGCTGTACTTGATCCTGTGTCTTTGTGTAAGTTGTACTTGCTCCTGTGTCTTTCTGTAAGCTGTTCTGTGTCTGTCTGTAAGCTGTACTTGATCCTGTGTCTTTGTGTAAGTTGTACTTGCTCCTGTGTCTTTCTGTAAGCTGTTCTGTGTCTGTCTGTAAGCTGTACTTGATCCTGTGTCTTTGTGTAAGTTGTACTTGCTCCTGTGTCTTTCTGTAAGCTGTTCTGTGTCTGTCTGTAAGCTGTACTTGATCCTGTGTCTTTGTGTAAGCTATACTTGCTCCTGTGTCCTTGTGTAAGCTGTACTTTCTCCTGTGTCTTTGTGTAAGCTGTACAGTACTTGCTTCTCTGTCTTTCTGTAAGCTATACTTGCTCCTGTGTCTTTGTGTAAGCTGTACAGTACTTGCTTCTGTGTCTTTCTGTAAGCTGAACTTGATCTTGTGTCTTTGTGTAAGCTATACTCGCTCCTGTGTCTTTGTGTAAGCTCTACTTCCTCCTGTGTCTCTGTGCAAGCTATACTTGCTCCTGTGTCTTTGTGCAAGCTATACTTGCTGCCGTGCCTTTGTGTAAGCTATACTTGCTCCTGTGTCTGTGTAAGCTATACTTGCTCCTGTGCCTTTGTGTAAGCTATACTTGCTCCTGTGTCTTTGTGTAAGTTCTGTATCCCGACTCTTGAAAAAAAAGACTGTTTTAACGCTTGTTGTTTTTAGAATCACACGTTCAGTCGACAAGACGACTGGCTTCTCCAAAACAACTGACGACACGTCGCCAAGACATTTCATTCTCGTGTCCTTGATTTCTACTGGATGGACAAAGGCCTTGTTCAGTAAACAAGAGTTAATGATGAAAACTGTCTTGACGCAACGAGCGGCAGAGAAAATAGGGACGAGGGTTCCTGATTTTGAAATCTGCCCAAGGAGGAACTAATCTCTTGTTTTTGTATTTCCCTTGACCCTTTGTTACTTCTTTCGAATGAACTCCTTAACATTCTTTGGAAGCTTGAATTTCAAGCCAGTGGTCCCTGTGGAGGGGTTTTTCCACACGAATACGGTTCATCTTCTGAATAATAATAATAACAGTATAATAATAATAATAGTAGAAGAGGAAGAAGAAGAAGAAGGAGGAGGAGGAGGAGGAGGAGGAGGAGAAGAACCAGGAGGAGGAGAAAAACCAGGAGGAGGTGAGGAGGAGGAGAAGAAGAAAGATGGTTTCGGTTCACGGATTTCAGCCAGCTAGTCGTTGGTCAACTTTACCCAGCCAGTTACCTTGAAATGGTCCAGCTGTGATTGTGGGGTTCCTCGGTTCTTTTTTTTTTTTTTTGTGATCTTTTATGGCAAGTCTTTGTTCCCCAAGGGTATTCGGGAAGGACAACGAACAAGGGCACTGGGGCACATTGAATATTTGTTATTTTTTTATAAGTTTTTTCCACTGGCAGATACAAGAACTGTGAATGTTTCCCAACCAACAGGAAGACATTATTATTATTATTATTATTATTATTATTATTATTATTATTATTATTATTATTATTATTATTATTATTCAGAAGATGTACCCTATTCATATAGAACAAGCCCGCCATAGGGGCTATTGATTTGAAATTCAAGCTTCCAAAAAATATGGTTTACTCATTAGGAAGCAAGAGAAGGTAAATGGAAATACGGAAAGAAGAGATCTCACTTATTAAAAAAAAAAGAATGAATTAAGAAATTGATAAATAAAAAATTACAAAATTAAAAGACAAGAACGAATAGGATTACTGTTTTCTGATGGGCTTTGGGGGGTGGTCCTAAACCAAAAATTCGAATACTAATATCATAAATTATTTAAATCGGCTTAAAAGTAAGACTTTTTTTTTTGTGTTCCATATTTAATATAAGCATAAGGAATCCTTCCAGTCAAAGAATGCTGTCTTTACTGACACACTAGCGTTGCGTGAAAAGAAAGTAACTTTCTATCTTTCTTTAAATTTTCAGCTGAAAGCCCTTATAGAAACTCGTATGATCATAGTCAACAGATTATAAACCCTAGTGGGCCCCCTTTCGTTCCTTTTACTGTACCTCCTTTCATATTCCCTCCTATCTTACTTTCCACCCTCCCCTAGCAATTGATTCACAGTGCAACTGCGAGGTTTTCCTCCTGTTACACCTTTCAAACTTTTCACTGTCAGTTTCCGTTTCAGTGCTGAATGACCTCTTAGCTCCCAGTGCTTGGCCCTTGGCCTAAATTCTGTATTCAATTCCATTTACTCTAAAGGGAAGTCAGCCTGCAAAGAGAGTGACAAGTTATAGGAAAAAGTGATCAGTAACTAAATAGAGAACAGAAAATAAAACCGGTACACTTGAATTGAGGAGAAGTCAGCACATAATAATGCTTTTCAAATACACCAGATCAACAGTCTCAGAAAATCAGCGAGCTGGAAAAGAGAGAGAGAGAGAGAGAGAGAGAGAGAGAGAGAGAGAGAGAGAGAGTTTGTCTCTACACCAAGGGAAATGAGATTACTGCCGTCGGAAAAACGGAATATCGAGAGAAATTCAAACCTTTCATTAGAGCGAATGAAGGAGTCAACGAACCCAGTAAATCGGAGAATTGCAAATTTCCAGAGTAAATGTTTGGAGAAGAAGAAGAATCATCATCATCATCATTCGGTATTCTGCGGTTTTTAAGAGATTAGATACGCAAGCAATTTGCACTTCATTCCTGTGGCTGATAAATGTCGACTTTAATCGGGCTGGTTTTACACATTTTGATTCTGATTGTGGATTGTTCCCGTTGTCATTTTTGTTTCACGAAATTGAAATTTGAATATATTCTTAACGTCTGAGCGACTGTATGACTGTATGGCCACGCACGATTTTGTACAGGTTAGTTATTATTTTGGATAAGGATCCGCGTAATTGTATGATTATATATATATATATATATATATATATATATATATATATATATATATATATATATATATATATAGTGTGTGTGTGTCTGTGCTCAGTGATAATGCATTACAAAATATGGGTTGATTTTGGGTGTTTAAGGAAACTGCGTTTTATAAGTAAAAAAAAAACACTCAGTACGGTTTATAAATAAAAATAAAATCACTACATAATTCAGCATCCATCTCGGCATATAGCCTATACACTTTTGGTCATTTATATCCGGAGCCCGTTAACCCCCTCTCTCTCTCTCTCTCTCGCAGAAAAATGTAGTAAGCTCAGCAGAACTGTTCGACGGAAAACGTCCTTTCCGGTCTCTCTAATGAGGCTTGGTAATTAGCACCTGCGAAGTTACGCATGAAGTTGGAAGCGCCTATGCTTCGGTGAACATCTTATTACGTTATGACGTCGATATTATACTGGGCGGGGATTGCTACGCAAGTTCTGTTGCGTAAAAAAAAAAAAAAAAAAAAAAAATTGGTCTGGCCGTCAGGTTATTTCAAGCCGAACTTGAAAAAATAAAACAGAATACAAAAATTTAGGCCATGGGGCCAAGCGCTGGGACCTATGAGGTCATTCAGCGCTGAAAGACATTGACAGTGAGTAGGTTTGAAAGGTGTAACAGGAGGAAAACCTCAAATCAGTTGCTCTTTGAAACAATTGTTGGTGAGGTTGGAAAGTGAAAGTGAAGAAGAACGGAGGTAAAGTAAAAGGAATGAAAGAGGTTGCAGCTACGGGGCCGTAGGGACGCTGTAAAGACCTTGAAGTAATGCCTACAGTGCACCGTGTGAGGTGCACTGTCGGCACTACCCAGCTTACTTGAAAATACCCACAAAATACGCAGAAGCATTCTTTTACTTTGTTTTTATTTACCGTTAAAACTGGTCGAGGGGCATCAGATTGTGTCGTTGGTATGCCCGTCAGGTGTTGGGAGGTCAGGAGCAGTGCCCCGGGTAGGGTGAAGATTTTTACGTTGGCTTAGGTTAGGGTAAGCCATAAAAGGTAACACCAGTACTAGGCAATGCCCAATGCCCCCTCCCTCCCCGCGCGCCATAAAATATGATGTGGCTGCGCATTGCGTATTGTAAATAAAAACATTACGTGAAAACTTTGTCGAGACAAAAACTTTGTTTAAACGAAAACTTTTTAAATAAAAACCTTGTTTAAATGAAAACTTTGTTTAGTCAAAAACTTTAAATAAAAACTTGTAGACAAAAACTTTGTTTACAAAAAAAACTTTGTTTAGACAAAAGCTGTTTAAATGAAAACTTTGTTTAGACAAAAACTAAATAAAACTGTTTAGACAAAAACTTTAAATGAAAACTTTTAGGCAAAAACTTTGTTTAAATCAAAAACTTTGTTTTGAATGAAAACTTTGTATAAATGAAAACTTTTAGATAAAAAAAACTTTGTTTGGATAAAAGTTTTATATACTTCGTGCTGGTATTTCGAAAGAGCGCGTCGGTGACTTGATGTCTGGATGATAATGTCTCTTTTTGCTGCCCACTCCATCAGATAAGAAGCGTGGAAGGTGGAATTTGTGTTTCCAGTAATTCTGAGTGAGTGGCTTCGTTGCCTTTTAGTGTATAGACAATTGTAGCCTTTAAACTGCTTCAGTAAGAAACTAGTAATTGTTTCCCAACTGGAACAACTCAATAATCTTTTTGATTTAGATTGTGCGTCGGTAATCTAATTAATTTGAGAATCTTAACCAGGTATTATGCAGTGAGATTACCTGCTAACGAGAGATGTTAATTGCATCTTTCGATTATAATTAAAACTTGAAAGTGTTTCGGAATCGCTTTTTGCTGAAATTTTAATTATATTCCGATTCTCAGTTTTTGGTATGATGAATCCGAGATTCATTTGGTATAGGAATGAAATGGAATATAGAATTTAGGCCAAGCAGTGGGACCTGTGTGGTCATTCAGCGCTGAAAGGGAAATTGAGAGTAGAGAGGTTTGATTATAAAGAGAGAGAGAGAGAGGAGAGATTCCGTTGCCTCCTGGCTAGAAAAAATATACACGGGGGAATTAGCGTCTCTCTCTCTTTCTCTCTCTCTCTCCCCGAGACACTACTTGTTACCACTTCCTGTCGTGATTTGAGATGAATGTAAAGTTCAATATGGCATTGTTCGTATTCGCTGACTTAAATATGTACAAGTGTTCCCAAATTCTAACAGCGTAAGTTTGTTTTGCTCCCTTGAACCAAGACTGAATAATGATGGAGGTGTTATTCGAATTTCTATTTCAAAAGTGTTTGAATTTAAAATTTATATTTTCTAGTTTCTTATACCATTTTATTTAAAATGTCGCTATGTGGTTTTTTTTTTTTTTAATTACTGCTCTTTAACACTTCTCTTCTCTCTCTCTCTCTCTCTCTCTCTCTCTCTCTCTCTCTCTCCCCTCTCTCTCTCTCTCTCTCTCTCTCTCTCTCTCTCTCTCTCTCTCTCTCAAGGAACTGGCCTTGAACATTTGTCCATTTACTTAGCATTGTTGAGTCTCGTAATTACTGATTTATCATTTATACTGTAAAAATTTTCTCCTAATTCACGAAAATGAGAAATACATTGATAAATTGATTAAAGAAAATAATTGGTAATCAACATTAACATAAATAAGAGTGAACGATATTGATAAGCATTTTGAACCAAACAAAAACTTCTTTCAGTTTTCTTCTGAAGATTGCTGGGCCTTGAACCAGCCTGACTACCTCATCAGTTAGGACCTGAAAGTACTCGAGTTTAAAAGTAACATGTAAATATTTACAAGTAAACAAGTTATACACAGGAATCTTGTGGGTTTCTCGATAAGCATTTTGTTATGACGAATCTTCGCAACAGAAAAAAAAAAAATATTGAATCATATTCGTTATAACAATGGTGGCCAAGGAAAAGGAAGTGTTTTTATTCTGGGAACCTCATGGTATATGATGTACACGCATGGGCAGTCACGATTGTTTGCTGTAGTGAAAGGATTGTAACCGAGGCTGATAACACACACTCTCTCTCTCTCTCTCTCTCTCTCTCTCTCTCTCTCTCTCTCTCTCTCTCTCTCTCTCTCTCTCTCTCCTTTAAATTTACATAAGTTGATTTTTAGGTTGATTCCCTTTTGTATATGGATGTGTATTTTTCTGTTCTCTCTCTCTCTCTCTCTCTCTCTCTCTCTCTCTCTCTCTCTCTCTCTCTCTCTCTCTCTTTTTCCCTTAAATTTATATAATGAAGTTGATTTTTAGATTGATTCCCTTTCGCATTTTGTTGTGCATCTCTCTCTCTCTCTCTCTCTCTCTCTCTCTCTCTCTCTCTCTCTCTCTCTCTCTCTCTCTCTCTCTCTCATTAAATTTACATAATGAAGTTGATTTTTAGATTGCTTCCCTTTTGTATTTTGTTGTGCATTTTCTTTCTCTCTCTCTCTCTCTCTCTCTCTCTCTCTCTCTCTCTCTCTCTCTCTCTCTCTCTCTCTCTCTCTCTCTCTCTCTCTCTCTCTCAGTGTGCTAATTCCATATAGCGAAGTTGATATTTAGAATTTTGCCCCTTTTGTATATTGCCTTTTATTTTTCTTCTGTTTCTTAAATACCTTCATTGTCGGCCAGTTTATCCAATTTTCTTGTCTCCATCACCCGCATCATCTTGTCTACCTATTTATAATAGGAGGCTCGAGTAGAATGCAACACAACTCCTGCGTCGTATTGAAAACAGGGTATTCTTTTTGGTTCGCCGGGGATGGAAACTCGAAGGAAAAATTATATATATAAATATATTATATATATATATATGTATGTGTGTGTGTTTGTAATAGCCATAATGGCCTCTTTCATTTCTGTGTTTGCACAGTATATATATATATATATATATATATATATATATATATATATATATATATATATATATATATATATATATATATATATATATATATACTGTATATATATAGAAAAGTTAAGAGGGTATTACATTTATTACACACACATGTGTGTGTTATTGTTAGAGTATAATTCATATTTTTCCTTTATCATGCTAAGCACATCATCCTTGGTTTAGCTGTTTCATTGCATTTTATCGACGTGAGCCTAAATTTGAAAATCATCTAGCCCCAACTAAAAGACCCTCACGATTTTATCATCGTGTCTTTTCTCTTACCATATTTCATTTTTATTCCGTCTCGAGTAGAGGAGAAAGAGGCTTAGAAAAGTAAATTCTCCTGTGTAGTTATGAATCACACCAGTCGTAAGGATGATTCACCTCATCCACAGCTGCCTTACAATAGCAACTGTTTATCAGGAGGGTTTGTGTTGAAATGAATCGGTTTTGGATGGAACTTATTGCGACATGCTTTTTTTTTTTTTGTTCAGTGTTTTTCTTACGATTGACCCCTAAATTTTCAGAATATTTCTTAAGATTGACCCCTAAATGTCCAGAATAAGATTGACCCCTTAATGGTCAGAATATTTCTTAAGATTGACCCCTAGATATTTACAATACTGTATATCTTAATTTTGACTTGCTCGATTTTTTTTTTTTTTTACACATTCAGTGTGTTTCTTAAGATTGACCCCTAAACATTCAAAATATTTCTTAATTTTGAAATCATTGATTTTGTTTTTACTTGGTCAGAGTGTTTCTTAAGATTGACCTCTAAATATTCAAAATATTTCTTAAGATTGACCCTTAAATATTCAAAATATTTCTTAAGATTGACCCCTAAATATCCAAACTATTTCTTAAGATTGACCCCTAAATATTCAAAATATTTCATATGATTAACCCCTAAATGCCTGGTGGCTGACATTTGGCGCCATCATTGACCCACAAAGTCAGTGGACTTCATTTACTTGTTCAAGGCTTCGTCATCGAGGTTTATGCATTTGAGTTGATGAAAGTGTTTCTGTTTTATTGTGTCTTTAAAGAAGCCTCTATATCCTCGTGAACTGTTTTCTACCTTCAGTCTAGTCTTTCTTTGTTTATAGGGAAATATATCTCACGCGGTGAACTGTAGGCATTACTTAAGCTTCTTTGCAGCGTCCCTTCGGCCCCTACCTGCAACCCCTTCCAATCCTTTCACTGTACCTCCGATCATATTCTCATTCTTCAGTTTTACTTTCCACTCTCCCCTAATAATCGTTTCAACATTATTTTCACCGCTGAATGACGTATTAGGTCCGAGCGCTTGGCCTTTGGCCTAAATTTTATATTCAAATTCATTTAGGGAAATAATTTATAGAGAACCTGAGGTATTATTTAACTCGTAAATAGTTTTCAAAGTTATTTCTTGCCAGTGGACTTTATTCATGCTCTGTGTTATTACTTTTTATGTTGTTACTTTGAAAACAACAAACAACAAACGAAAGTATAAACGGGCGAAAAGTACAGAACTATAAAATGAAATTCTGAGGTTTGTTGATTCCAGTCTTATACGAAAATTGTGGTGTAAAAAAAAATATGCCTTTACGATGTCGTTTTTTCTTTATGGGTATCATAAATCACGTGGTCGAAGGGCATGGCTGCCTTCTGATCGCTGGAATAAGGGAGTGGTGGAATTTTTTTTTTTTTTATACTTTTTCATATTTATATTTCTACGATATGTAAATGCTATAATCGGAATAAATATAAGGGGAATTTTAATTCATTTATCCATGCACTACTCTACCAGTCATTTATACCATGTGGATACGATATACTCTCTCTCTCTCGCTCTCTCTCTCTCTCTCTCTCTCTCTCTCTCTCTCATATATATATATATATATATATATATATATATATATATACACTATATATATATTATATATTTATAATATATATAAATTTCTGACTCATCAGGATCATAATATATAGGTCTTTCAATTGAAAGACGAGACCACTATAACCAAGCCACACAAGACCTGGGTTTTCAATTGAAAGACAGAGACCTGACGTGAGTCAGAAATTTGTTTTTTATTCCACACGTAATTGTGTGTTGATTATTTCTATATATATATTATATATTGTATATTTTATATATATATACACAAATACACACACGTATTTGTGTGTATATATATATATATAAAATATACAATATATAATATATATTATATATATAGAAATAATCAACACACAATTACGTGTGGAACAGAAATAAATTTCTGACTCACATCAGAAACGTGATAAAAAATTAAAGAATGTCAAACTCACCATCTGACTTCAAGAAAAAACAAACGACAGTTGAATCTTTCTCCATTACTAGTTACGTCAAACCTTCTTAGCTGAAAGGAGTATCGAACTATTTTATACAAACATACTGTGCTGCAATTGACGCTGGTCACAGATGTGGAACACCTGTCCGCGATTAACCTAGTGCTGGATTCACCAAGGCGATGCAGAGGACATGACTGTGACTGTTTGTCTTTAAAGTCTGTTTCGAATCTTCGAACATCTGAGCTGATGTGGGTTAAGGGTATATAAACCTTATTTCGATTATCATTATTCTTTTCATTTGTTAGAAGTTCGGAAGGCTGTGTTATTACATATTGATATATACTAATAAGCGGCAAATAAGTACTGTATGTGTGATTTTTTCCAGTTGGAATTAATTGCCAGAGTAAATTAGCTTACATTCAGCTACATCTGTGTAAAAGAGAATAGCCCCTTTTGTATACCTAAGTGAAAATCGTATAGAATTGGCTGGTCCCGTAGTATTGTCTCTAGAAAGCTGTTATAATGTGTATTTTTAGATGAATGTACTGTAACATTAATCTGGCTCCACGTCAATGTACCCCATTCTGTGCTTCCCGTAGGCCGTAGGGGGTAGTGCCGTCAGAGTGTGTATACATACATATACACATGCATTATACATACGTATGTGTATTTATATATTATATATATGTATTTATATGTGTGTGTGTACATGTTTGTATATGATATATTATCAGAGCATTTTGTAAAAGCATAATTGTCTCTGGCTTACAACAAATATTTGGTCAGCAAAACTTACGCACTCCAAAAATTTTTATTGAGAACATTGCTGAATTTTCTTGCAATTGACAGAAAAACAAATCAGCCACAGAATACACAGCATCAATTTTATCATCCCTGGTGTAGATACAGATGTATATTGTATAAAGCATGAATTCTACACTAGATCTGGACTGATGAGCAATCCTGAAGAGAGTTATGTACAGTCCTGAACAGTATGTGCAGGTTAGAATGTTGCTTACTGGGTGCCGAAGGGAAGGTACATGACATTGGTATGTGGTGTTTTGAAAAGAAAAAAAAAAAAAAAGACTTCTAATTTTTTTTTTTTTTTTTTTTTTTTTTTTTTGAGGGTGTGAGACTTCCCAGCATCTCATTCTTTTCTTTTCTTGTATGTTACGTTATTTTCTATGTTTGTCATTATTATTAGGCTAATTCCGTCCTATTCATTTCAGTGTCATTATTCTGCATGTAAATGTTGACATACACTGAAAGTAATTAACAGTTTTCTTAGCTGTAGTGCATCACACTATTCACTTTGTCACCCCTTCTTCTGTTTCTCATTCCTGTTATATCCATTAATCACAAAATGTAATTTCCTTTTGATGATGTACACCACCCTGTACACGAAATCAACATGGCCTGCTATTACGAGCAAGAGCCCGTGCTGGCAAAATAACCAGTTCAGTCTAAAAGCAAAGATCAAGGCCCATATCGCATACAGAAAGTTTCACACACACAAAAGAATCGGCATATCACACTCGGCTGATCAAGAATACCTTGAACTTAAAACTTTGTATCATTACCGTCATGAATTATGTAATAAGTCCATTTTAGATGCCTTTTGTCACAAGTTTTCCATTGTATACTTAGCGATCTCTTGCACAACCGTTTCGTTGACGTCTGAATACAACGACCTTGTTTGCTGGCTGGGAAAAATTGCTAGCGTTTTGTATTCTGTTCTCTATCTTAGCACCATTACAGTTCACTTCCCCATTTGATATAAAAAAACGAATGTTTCTATCTATCCTCTCTCGTGCCATCTCTCTCCTTTACTCAAATTTAAAGTTGTTAGTACGTCGTTGTCTAGTGGTTCACTGTGTACAGCATGCCTCACCGTTCGCTGTTTTATCATGACATTGAGATCCCTTTGTTGTATTCTAGTCGCTTTTCGTTCATTGGTGTGCCAGATCCCTGATAACGGCGGTCAAGTGTTTTTAATTTTTTTTTTTATTTTGTCTGTCGGGGGAAAAATGTTGTTTCTGAATCTGTCGTTGTTTTGATGTGTGTTCGATGTTGTTTCTCGTTTCTGTTTTTTACAAAGGCTAATGAGCAAAGCAGTAAGGATTTAACAAAAATATTACATAAAGTTACTGTTTATAAGTGATTGTAAAGTATTATGCACATTCTTCATATGAATACTTTTAGGGTTTACGAATATTGCATGTATCTTGTCAAAGTCGAATTATCCTCCTGTTCATGCTGCTGCAATGGTCAGTGTATCTGTAGGTATGAAAGATAAAAATATATATAAAAATATAGCCTGCAGTAAAAGTGGACAGTTCACAAACACGTGGACTTGCAGTGGTAACTCTCAGACAATAAGAACCTCATTCATAATCCCGTAGTGTTTCCAATTCGTTAATTACTTTCTTCAATTGTCACACAGCCTGTAATGTAACGGTACCTCTACAAACGTCATTTGCAGTTCCCATTTACACAGTTGTCAATATCCAGAACTCCAGTAGAATAGCAATCTCTCCAGCTTTGGAATTTCAGATCGGAAATATTCCGTGCTTTATATTGAGTCGAATGCGTGTACCGAGATCTAATGGGTAACTACGATAATTTTGCTCTAGGAATTGAAAACTACCCCGTATCTGACTCTCAGAGTCGAGTAATGCTCTTGTCATCAATCATTTCGTAGTTAATATTGTGATAAAACAACTGTAATTGATGCCAAAAAAACTACTGTAATAAAAATTTCGTAGAAGCGTGAAACGTTTAGAATTGGACCGTGTGGCACCCTTAGGAATATAATTATGTCATGTTGCCAAGCAATAGCTATTAAAACGTGATTACTGTAGTTACAAGAATATTGCCTAAAACAATGCTCAATTTCTTTGAATTGTTTTATCAGTAACGTAAAAACTAATAGAGTAATATTCAAGTAATTGTAGATTTTTTCTGCTTTGAGAATTCGTGTTCACTGTATATAAGACTATCTCAGTTTTACGTGAGCCATCGTTGCTGCTTTTAAATCTCGTTGGTAAGTCACTTAGTATATAGTTTTATAGACATAATATAGATGAAATTCTTTTTTCTTATGGTCATTTTCCCTGTTTTAACATGTTTCCATTTTTTTGTATTGTTTAAGTTCCTTCTGTGTTTTATTGGTTTTTTCGTTATGTGATAGTGACACAATTCAAGAATATAATGGTGTTTCCTTACTTCTACTGATGTAGTTTATCTCTCTCTCTCACTCTCTTTCTTTGAACATATTTTGAGTTGGTCCGTTAGTATGTGCTGCAGGCATGGTAAATCTCTCTCTCTCTCTCTCTCTCTCTCTGGGGTAGGTGTGTTAAGTTGGTCTGTTTTGTGTTGTAGGCATATAAATGGAAATGAAATCTGTGGGAAACAGTGTATATACATCTCTCTCTCTCTCTCTCTCTCTCTCTCTCTCTCTCTCTCTCTCTCTCTCTCTCTCTCTCTCTCTCTCTCTCTCTCTCTCTCTCTCATCACCATTTTCAAATTCTGTAAATGAGACGCCACTTTCATTTTATGTACATATTTACCTTTGTTTTGTATTTAGCTTTAATTCATGATACTCTTTGTCTTCTAGCGGGTATTAGTAACTCTACCTGACAGTACAGTATACTTTTTCAGAGTACAGTAGTATCATAATATGCATGTCCTTTAGAACACTTATTTCAGAGTACTCTACTTGTTATGGAATTAAAGCACCACATTCAATGTAAAGAATGTTACATGTCTCCACAGCTAAACTTTGGCCGTAGGCATGGAACTCTTCCTGTGTTGAATGCATGTACAGAACTGTACTACAGTATCAGAGCACTTGCAGTTACCACTTTGTCATGTCTTATAAAGCATATTTCGTCAGCACTTGGTGTTGATTAACTGCACCAGTCAGTTTCAGTAAAAAATAAATAAATAAATAAGTCTATTCGTAATAATGTACTATGTGGCAGTAATATATTGCATGTACTGTATATGCATGACTGTGCTTGTGTGAACAGCCCGCGTGCACAACTGAAGTGGCTCCTCCAGTCGATACCACAGCACACCCCGATCCCGAAAATGCCCTGGAGGAGGAAGAGACAAGCCCACTTCCACCTCCACCAGAAGACGGAGGTGACGACAGTTCCTCCCTAGATGAGAAAGAGGAACCCACAGTACCTCCTCCCGAAATCGAGGGGTTATTGCGTCGAGTCACGAAAATGTCGAAGCTTTGGTCGAGGAAGACGAAAACGCCCCGGGAAACGGGGAGGTCTCCTCTCACGAAAGCGTTGAATCTAGCGCGGCTGAAACGGCCACCAGATCCGACTCGGAGGCCGAGCCAGACTCTCTGGCGACAGCCGAGAGCGGCGTCGCAAAGACGGAGGTCGTCACTACCTCCTCCGCCTCAAACTCGAACTCACGACGATCTTCTTCAGCCTCTTCCTCCACCCCCTCAGACACAGCCACTCATGAGAACACTTCACAGGTTTGTTATGCCCATGCCCGCACCCTATACATGCCAGCACCTTATATATACCCACACAATCTTATCGCATTTGCATGTTTTCTCGCTATTATGTAGATACCTTGCTTGGGAGTGCTGCATTTTATTATATTTACATTATAATTGATTGCCTGTTAATTCCTGGTGCAGGGGATTCCACTGAAGATTGGTGCCCGTGGCTTTCCAGAGTGTGGCACCAGTGCTGGATGCCCTGGGAATGATTATGAATAATTATTATATAATACATGTCTGTGTCGTAAGAATAAACTACCCGAAGGTATGGTGCCTTCACCTTGCATGACTGCTTCTTAAATTTGCATATGATGGTGGACGAATTACAGGGTCACTGACATTTTTAAAAACATCTAACTGAATACTCATGAAGAGATTGATTGCATTTTTCCTACTAGGAACCATTTTTTGTTTGTTTAATACGTTTACTTAACAGATCAAATTACTAATTAGAGAGCAGTAAGCTTGTCGCGCCATTTGTAGGTAGGTTAAAGAACACAAAAGAAGGAGGTCGGACATGATGGCTAAATAAATCTCATCTTCAAAATATTCTTCTGCTTTGTTTGCTTTCAAGCTGTTTTTTTTTTTTATTTACAGTTGCTTTGTGCTTTTAAGCCTTTTATTTTCATAGTTTATATTATATTAAGGAAAGATGTTCTAATTACGGTATGTAATGAGCATTAGTAATAACCCCTTGCTGTGTTTTGATATACCTCACTACGCAGCATAACATAAAACCTAAAACATTAAAATGCTTCCTGGATAAATATACAGTATGTACATGGTTATGTTTGTCTCTTTTTTTCTGTTCATCTGCTACTGTTAAAAGTTAGCTAAACACTATCAAATATCCTCTGCATAACAATTTAGATGCAGATTGTTTTTAGGCTAAACACTTTCATTTTATAGCAATGACATAATCAGTGTAGATAGAGGTCATTTTATAGCAGAGGAGTAATCAGTATAGAGGAGAAATAGTATACATATGCATAGAACATGAATAATATGTGCAGTATTTCATTATGTTGCAGGATTATTAAGCCCAAAAATAAAAAAAATAATAAAAAATCCTAAGCAATCTTTTATACCCGAGGTGGGATTTGACTGTTTACTACAGTTGCAAAATGGCTGTAGATGAAATTAATGTCATTTGAATTAAAAATCACTTATTTGAACTATGTGACAGGTGAATTGAAAGAACGTAGGAAAAGATTAAATTGCATCTGCTTTCTGATGAAACACTTCAATAGAGAAAAAGAGAGCTTGGGGTCATGTGAAACCTTATGGAGAAAAATAACCTTTTCTCTTTTCCTATAAAGTAAGGTTGGTTTGTAAATGGTTCATCCCCCCTTTTTTTTTATCAATCACAATAAGAAAAAATATTTCATATTGGTACTTTTATATTCATGGACTTCTGCTCCTTCGAAAAGATTTCAAAACTAAAATCAAAATCTAAAATTCTTGTAGCTATGCCATTGAAATTCCATAGTGTCAGTAGTATTGTATGTTATCCTAAAATGGACTCGGCAACTAAATGGTTATCCAGACTAGCCACTGGAGTGACTTCTTGCCTTTCAAAGATATTATGGATGAAAATGATTGAAGGTTTTTATAGAAATGAAAAGGCACCCATTAAACATCGTTCGGGTTGGTTACATCTTTAGAAAGAATAGAAATATTAGAATTTATAAGAAATGGAAATATTTGAATCAGTTTATTAAGTAGAAAGCACTTTACTGTATTGTACATTTCAAGATACAGTATACAGGACTGTAGCATTGATACCAAGTCCCTTTTAAATTCTTAAAGCAGATTTAAATTTCGAAAATATATTAACTTGATCAGCCATCTGGCGATGGTACAGAGGTTTCTTTCACAAAGCCCTGTCACATTCACCTAAAGTGCAATAAAAAAGCAATTTATCGTTTTATTTGCAATAACATGGTACTGGTAAAGGGGTCTCTCAACCTCAAGATAATGAACACTTTAGTGAGATTGGCTTGGTTGAAAAAGAAGCAAAATCTTTAACAAAGATGCAACATTCCATTTCTGGTGATATTGCCAGTTTGCAAAAAAAAAAATGTTTATTATAGGCATACCATTCAGTATGAAGTTCAGGTAACCTGGCTGTACAAAAATACAAATTAATTTGTGTCATGGCAACTTTCTCCATCATTATTATTGTTATTTAGCTCCATGTCTTATTATTATTATTATTATTATTATTATTATTATTATTATTATTATTATTATTATTATTATTATTATATTATATGCCTAGTACATTTCATTTGTTTATTGACGTAGGACCAACCCACTTATCATCCTTTTACTTTTCAGAGCCCCATGAGCACATCTCCTACACCCCCACCATCCTTAGACAACACCATTAGTAAGTCGACACCTCCCCCACCAGCTTCCTCCATTCCAGCTCCCACCAAGCCAAGCCACACCACTCCAACTACACCCAGCAAGAATTCACCCCCTCCTGTTGCCAAAAATAATTATAACACAGGGTAAGTTGAAATATTTGTAGTTTCCGTGGCTCGGTGTATTAAACAAGGTTGGTACGTCCTTTGTACTTCTGTATACTGCTTTTATATTTAAAAATTTAGCTCTTTTGTAATAGTAATTTAGGCTCATAAGTCAGTAATCATGGACTGGGCAAACCTTCTTGACTGCCACAAGATTTCTTTTTATTTACAACCTCTGTCAGAGTCATATTTCCCTCAAGCAGTTTTGTTTTTTACAATTTTTTGTGTTTTGTGTACTTTTGTGGAAATTTTAACAATTGTCCAAGTTTTCTTCCTTGAGAAATTAAAGACTATTAGGTTTTTTAACTGAAAAACTGTTTGTGACCAGTTGTATGAGTTGTGATGAACTATCAATTTCCTAAAAGTGTTCAGATCTGAAGGTTCCTTATGTAGTGTAAGTAGTTTCAGTTACAGAACTCTTAGATATCAGCTTGCTTGCCAGGGTCAGAGGGTGATGATTGTATTTTTGTAAACGATACCTTTTACTTGTACAGTATGTCTCTTAATATAGTAATGTGTTTGTACAGGAATTCTGATTACTGTTTAACAAAACATAACCTTCCTCTGGGGTTAGGGAGGCCTGTAAAAAACTTGGAAAGAATGTCTCTTCGACGCTGGTAAATATGGTATTTCATTATGTGATTTTAATTAGCTGTTGCATATTTACTGTATTCCCTGGCATCGAAAATGCTCTGACCTCAAAGATATAGTACCCCAATTTTTACTACAAAAATATTGAAAACAAAAAATGAAAAAATGTACAAAAATAAGGTGGCAACACACAAGTTGATTTTTTTTTTTTGTTGATCCACCTCACACATTCGACTGTCTGAGTGCACTGAAGTGCCATGATTGTAACTGTAATGTGTTATTTACCTCATTTTCCCACGAATCATTGATAAATGTTTACTACTGCTGTAGTTACTAGGAGAACATCCATCCCAGAGGCATGATAAAATGCTGAAAACAGAAAGAGTAGATGGAAGGGCAGAGAAAGAGTAGATGGAAGCTGCCCTTGAAATAGAGTACTCCTTGGAAAATTTGAAAAGAAACATTTGAACTTCAGAATTTTATGTTAAGGCAAGGAGGAAGTATCCTTTTAAGGAATGTAACTTGGAACTGCCTGTATAAAAATTCCTTGATTACATTGTTGGCATCAAGTTGTTAAAAGTGTTTTAATCATGACAATTATCTCTCCAGAACTCTGATACAAACTGTGAATTAAAGAAAACCTGGTAACATTTAACATTGGATAACAATGCTGACTGTATCTCCCCCTGACTTGTCAGACGACAGAAAGCAGTAACTTCTTATTTTCATCTTGAGGATTGTAGAAGGAAAAAGGTTTGGCAGCATTTAGTTTACACACAATTCATTACAACTTGTGTTGATATTATACTATATACATTTTGAAAAGGGCCAACTTGATGTTCGAACACAGCTTTGCTTAAATATTGTGCTAACTTTCTAAATCCTTTCCCTTTAGCTTCTTCCCACCGAATACTGTAGTCCAACTAAGTTATGTAATGTTAGGGTGCTCTAATTTTCACTTCTGATTTTAGAACAAATTCATAAGGCAAACTGTGAGAGTCAAGAAAAATGGCTTGTTTTTCTTGTTTCAATTTGAACAAGAAGCAAGTTTTTGTGACTTTTTTTGAGATAAAAGACATCTCGCACCTACTTTGGCAAAGTGTCAAATACGCATTTTTTAAGTTTTTCATTTATCTGCATCGATGGGGATTTTATCATTGACTTCCTGCTTCAGGTAAGTATCAAGTGTGTCTCTCTCACTATACATCCTGATTGATTGATCAAACATTAATGTGCAGTTTAACAAAATTTTATAGCTTCATATGATCAGATTTTCAGTACGTAGTAATTTGGGTTTACAGTGTAATACTTGTAATTGTAGTTGTTTTTCTTGTGTAGCTTTTAATCAGTGATGGACATTAAAAAGTTAGTGAATCTAGAAACCAAGGCTTACATTTCAAATACGCAAGCTTCGTTATGGTACTACTACAATATTTCATACAAAGTTTGTATTTTCTAGTGAGACTGGAGAATAGTTTTGGTAATTTACAATTGCTTCCATTCTTTATCCTAAAGTTGTCATTTCCATTTCAGGGGACTCAACCTAAACATGTCAGCAGCTGAAATGAGAGCAGTCTTGGCCCGCAAGAAGAAAGTTGACCCACGGAAAGACAGCCTTGACCTTAGGAAGAAATATGAAATCATCCAGAATATGTAAAGTTCACCTGGACTGAATTGTGTGGAATTTAGGAAGGCAGTCCTTTCATTCGTATATATGTTGCTTATTTTTCAGTTTAGTGCTACAGAATTTGTTATTTGTAGTTGCATTATCGTATTCAAACTAAAGAAGCTGCAAGCTTTGTACAAAGCTTATACTAAGCTGTCTGCATTGTTTATTTAGGAAAAAAAAATGTATATGAATAAGAAGCGTTGTACATAGGTATCTAAAATATTTGAGTATGGTGTAATTTTTAGATTTCACTACAAAGCCTTTTTATAGCTGCTATGTGTTGATGTTACTCTATTTTTTTTTCGACACTGGACATCATATAAAGTATATATTTTGTGTAGGTATAATCTTTGCATCTTAAAACATGGTGCATTCTACTGTGAAGTAACTTTTATCGTAAAAGTTTGAAGTATGAAATAAAGCAATTTATCAAAGTACTGTACATGTAATCATGTAGTTTTAATTTTTTTTTTTTTCGTGGCCAGGCCTTCTGGCCCCCTTGTTTTATCTATTTTAAGATATATTTTTATTATGCTGATTACATTATGTCAAATTTTGGGTGTTTTACATAATGGCTAAAAATCTCTGTTGTTTAAGATGGCAGTCTCATTTGCATGTGAGGTGCCAGTGGCGACGTCCAAGAATTTTTAAGTTGTTTAATTGATTTTACGGGTGTGATAAGATAAAGACACCTTCAGTGTACTGCAATAAATTAAACATTTTATGAAAGTTGTATAGTGAGTGTTACTTTGAAAATAGACATTCCTGATGAGGCTAGCAGTATCATATATGAAATATATTTCCAGTCCTTGAAAGAATGAAGTAAGAATACCTTTTTTAGCTGTTCTTTCAAAATATAATGATAAATGGATCTGCAAAGTAAGAGTAACATTAGCTCCCTTTTTGCTCACTTTATGATTACGACTAAATTTTACTCCAAGTCATTTTGGTGTGAAATATTAATTTTCAAGAATGTGGCTGTCATGAAAGATTTAAGTTATGGATTCTTGCCTCTTTGTGTATATCATACAGTTTGCTTATATACATATTTAACATTTACAGTATGTGTATATCTTTGTATCACCTTAAAGAAAGGTTTAAGTATTAAGCGTTAGCCATGTTATTGGAAATTCACTCATCTTTGAAGTTATATACATTGTATATTGTTTCCAAATGTGAATGTATTGAAATGATGCCTTACGTAGATATGAATAAATCAATATAAGGGAGGGTTTTCAATCAAATTACCTTTCTCTTACAACTTGACAATTGTAACATGACTGAGGAAATTGTTTTATATTTATGTCAAAATTAAAATTAAGACTTGCTGGGATAGCACAGGTTACAAACACAAATCAGAACTAAATTTGAAAGGATATGAAACATGATTACCAAAGCTCCATAGAATGTCGATACTGTAGTTTCATGGTATGGCACGCATTTAGATTGAGGTAGTTCCTTCCCACAGATCATCAACGTTCACTGTCATCTGAGGTCCCTCATCGTTCCTCCAGTTGTGCTATTTGTTAGATTCAGATTTTCCATTTTCCCTCTTAGCAGTATTAAATGAATGGATCATTTATGCCCAAGGCAGTCAGGGTTTGAAGGTGGAAGGTAGTACTGTTTCAAATAAGAGCAAAACAGTCAAGGTAAGTGAAGAAATTAAAAGGATGGAAAGGAATTTCAATCAGACAGGCTCTAGTTTAAGAAAGTAAAATTGAGTAACAATCTCCTGACAGTTTTTATAGAGCTACAAAAGGCCTAATATCTTGTCAAAAGATTACTAGATAAGTTTCTGTATTACCTTTCACCATAAAATGTATTTTTATAACTTATCATTGAGGCACCAACTTGACATAAAGGTTCAGTTAGCTTCCCCGGCTATCTCATAACTACCGTACTTGTAATAGCCTTAGAGGGATTCTCATCAATATGAAATTCACACTTAAAAAATTGTGATGGTAATAGGTTCTCCAGCATCACTTCCTGTTTCCATGTCATGATACTTCAAGTGATTTTCTTGCTGAATGTAAGGAAACTTTCACTATCATTCTTGTAATTGTTGAAAATAAATCATTATTCAAAGTCCCTCTACATGCATGTGATATTAGGGGCAGTATTCAACCCACTCTACCTTGTGGAAGTATAGACCAAATATAAGTGCTTAAAAGCACTGGTCTAGAATTGCAAGAGTGAGATTTGAGTATTAAGGAAGAAATGCAATTTCATATCAGGAACATTAAATTTTGGTCATCTCACTAGTTAAAGGCATTTGTCCAAGGTAACAATTTTGAAAACTTACCTAAGGTTTCTACAAGTCTCTTGTGTGGTTGTTAACCGTCGACAAAAGTGCAACGGGAATCATGTTTGGATTGTCTTAATAACCAAAGACCTCTTTATCCTTGGGCATGAGGATTAGTACTGCATCCTAGGCTGGTACTTACCCTATACCATGTTTTTTTAAAGTACGTGTACTATAAACTGAAAAATCCTTTTTCTTGAAACCTGCTCAGGTCAATATTTTGTAGAACCAGTAATAATTTTTATGGAATAGGATCATTTTTGCTTCTGCCAAAACCAACCCTTCAATGATTCAGAGATTCCTAAGGTCATTTTTAATGGTGGGAGCTGTATTGTATTGATCTTTGGTGGTTTTGAAGCTCTTTGTTGTTATTGGTACTTTACCTGGGCTAAGAAGTAAACGGGGTTAACATAATGATAGCAAGTTACATGTTTTTTTTCATCTACTTCCATGGTAATTTGTAATTTCACTGTTATCTCTCTTTTTTGCATAAGTGAAGTGACAAGTATCAGAGACAACTCCAGTAAATATTCAAAATTTCTCCACTTTCGCTTCAGTAACTGTAAGGGTTTTAAAAATTGGTAATTTATGAGAAAAAATCTGGTTAGTTTTAATTTCTTGTAGAAGTGGTCTGGTTAAATTATTTTTATGACAGACAATTGTTGGAATTAGAGTATTTTTACATCTTGTTTACTCAAATGTGATAGATCATGCTCACTGTAACATTTTGAGACCATGAATTGTGAACTTAATTTACAGTGTGAATGAATTTGAGATCCTTTATACAAAGCAAAATGTTATGGTTGACTTAGTATCATAATCTTTGTCTTGTGCCTTATCCTAACATCATTTTTGTCTTGCAATAACTAGAATAGCAGATAGACAGTGTTGATGGGATGTAATTAAATCGTGATGTTGCTCTCACATCATTAAGGCATAACAGATAATTTGCCTGAATGAAATGTGTTAAGTTTTATCAAGAGAAAGTTCCTCTCTACATGATGCTTTGAAAATTTTATTTTGCTTAGAGCGTAAACCACTTTTGGTGTGTGAAGTGATTTTAATTTCTTACTTGCTTGGTATTAATACCAAGCCATTTAGAAATTCAACCTTCAAGTTTCCATACATTCTTGAGACTTCTGAAATGACAACAAAAAAAGTTTTTATTTCATGTGATGCACTTTTTGTGGCATGAAGAGTATAATTACATACTGAAGTGCAAATATCTCTCTCTCTCTCTCTCTCTCTCTCTCTCTCTCTCTCTCTCTCTCTCTCTCTCTCTCTCTCTCTCTCAAGTATTAAGGTACTAAATTTTTCTATTAACCCAGCATGGTATGAAGATCCATGACCACTGTAAAAGAGGGCCAGTTCTTTTTAAGGATTATGAGTTCATATTCCACCCGGAGAAAAAGAACTGAAAGACGGGGTTACAGAAAATCAATTGCTGGTTTTGTTATCTGTATGCATATACTGGACTGTAGTATCCAAGATAAATCACTGTAAGTGTAAACAGTATACACTTATCACTGTATAGAGACCTCTACATTGACCTGCATTCCATTCACTCTTGCCTCAAGAACAATTCACATACATTTCCGTCGAGTGGAGAGGTGCCATTTCTTTCAGTAGTGAAATATGGTTAAATACAGAGTGCAGTGCTCATTGCTTGGACTTCGTGGAGTAGAATTCTGGAATAGTGTGAAAATTTCTCACACTATAGTACAGGACTGCCCTTGAACTAATGTATATAAGACTGGTTTTGTCTGTAAGGTGCTGAATTAATGACCGTGAACCCCCACCTGTGGTTCCTTTTATTTAGGACTGAAAGGCTTTTTTGTCACTGTTCTGATAAGAAATGAGCATGCATGAAAGTAAGTTGAAATCATAATTTTGTAGTTTTCAGGTTAGTGCAAAATTGAAAGGATTGCCCTCTATAGGAAATATAATTTTGATCATGCTGATTTGATTGTAATGTAATGAGGTTGAGCAACTGAAAGGTTACTGATTTACATGGGGAAATTAATGCAGTACTATATGACCTTTGGAGATGTAAATAGTAACAGGTAGAGGATAGGATTTGTTTCACAGATGAATGATGATCAAGATAGTAGTCCCCTTTAATATGTGATATAAGTACTCTTACTGATTTTGCATGGAAATGATTCATTAACCCAGCTTGAAGTGACACACCAACTATAGCAACACATGGAAGCTTTTAGATAAATTTTGTACTTACGTTGTACAGTACTTAATATTTCATGAATATGTAGCAGTATTGCACTGAAGAAGAGGTTTTGCTCTGTACACATAGATGTTGGATCAACTACGTTGTAATCAGTAACCTAAAGCTAATGTGATTTGGAAAATGTATTTAAATTTGTAAATTTCCTTTTATTTGTTGTATAATTTTAAAGTCAAGTACAGTTTGTAGGATATGATTTTATTGTAGCCATATTTACCGAATGTAAACTAATTTTGTGATAAGTAATCAGTATGCAGTATTTAACCAATAAACGGTACAAAATTCTTGGTTTTGAATTGTCTACCATTCAAAGTTAGTGTGAGAAATTCAACTGAATGCTGTCTTGAATTTTACCATTTTGACTGTAATTTGTAATATCATGCGTCTAGCATTGTATAATCCACACTTTTCCCTACCTTAAAACTTATAACATTTGTACAAACTCTTGTCGTTTGCAAGACAATTTATGATGAATTATTTGTTTTGCTACTTTACGCATTACATATAGGGTACTTCCAATTTCTAAAGCAGCATGTACATTTAAGAACAGTAGTGTTAATGGCCTAAGTGTATACAATATATACACTTGGAACAGTATAGGAATTTGGAGAACAGGTGGATTGTAGCATACCCTCTAAAAAAAAAATATGTATATATAGTTTAGAATCTTAAACCAGTCTGTCTCAAGGTAAAAGTTGTCTACCAGCAGCTAAGTTCACCTTTTAGCAAGGTTGGGAGATGCTGTGATCTCTGTGATTTCCTATATAATCCGCTGGTCAGCCTTTCCAAATGTCTCTCATTGCCTAGGCGTCACTTTGCTAGCAGCAGTTCATAATTTGGTTCCCTGGGCATCTGGAGGCAGGCCCTTTTCTGGTCGACTATTCAAAAGTCCATTGGACCATGGTTATCTGTCATACTTTGACATGTGTAATACTAATTGAGTGTAAGGCTCCCGCCTTGATTTAAAGGCACTGCGTCTAGGTTTGGACCTGCGTTAATCATGTGTTCTTGCAAACGGACAATATGGAGTGAAAATATAACCTTCTTTGAAAATAAAAATAAAATCATAGCAGTAAAGGAACGCTGAAAAATGGCAGTAGGCTTAGGATGTATCTGAGCATTGTCATGTGAGGTGGGGATAGATGGCCATGGTGTTTGAAATGTGGATGTGGGAAATTGGATGGTTGTATGGATGTGGGATATGGTGGTGGTATGCAGGTGTGGCAAAACAGTGATGTTTCAAGGCAACAGTCAATGACAACCAAGTGGTTTTCACAAAAAAGTCCAGCCAGATTGTGGGGTTCCAGGTAAGTGGTGAATTATGATGTATGAATCTTTAAAAACTCTAAATCGTCTAGAACCCTCAGTAGTCATAACTCACATATATTCTAATTCCAACATGTATACAAATAATCATTGACACAAATAATTTGGGCTAACTGTGACTTCACAATATTTGATTTTACAGAAACACTATCTTACTTTTATCTGACAGAAATAATTGGAAAAAACGCAGAAACCCTTTTGGGCCTGAAAAGAAATTCTCCAAATGAAGTGTCTGGCATTCCATGGAGTGTCATAAGCCATAAACAACTCTTAATAAAAGGTTCTTGGGAATTTTGATGATTCCCAAGTCTTGGTTCTGATTTTCATTGGATCGAACATTTGCAATGAATTTAAAAAAAAAAAGAATTTGGTAATAAAAACTGTTTCTAACTAGTGCACCTTTGGCCAAGTAGGCTTAGGATAAAGCTTTTGTGAACAGGTTGGGCCAGTAGACCACTGTATTTGGAAGTATATCAAGTGGGCATAAAAGAATTCCTGACCTATATCAGAAGCAGCTACAGTCTCCCCATTATTTAACTTGTGGTTTATCTTGCTGCCAAAGGAGATAATGTCACCTATTAACAGTAGCCTACTCCATTGAGCATCACTACTCATAGCATGCACACAACTTTGTCCTTTCATTGGGAATAAATTGTTGCTATTATTCAAATTATGATGTACCTAACATAAACTGTTTCTGTTATGAAATATTTGACATCAAAATAGCAGAGTGCTTAAATCAGTATTGCAGGTGAAGCAGAGACTGAGAAAATATTTACTAAAGCATTGCCTCCAAGAACCATCTGTTCTCTAATGCTAAGATATTTTTGGAAACTAGAAATAAACGAGTTTACAAAATATATAGATACATTAGCATGCAGTACAACAGTGAAAACACCAAGATATACTGCATTCTGTATCCTGAGATATGAAGACTTCTCTTAATAGTATCAGAAACAGTCTAGTCTTCTCTACTGGGTAACCATGAACCAATATATATATATATATATATATATATATATATATATATATATATATATATATATATATATATATATATATATATATATATATATATCTGTGTGAATCAGATTATGCCATTTAAAGAGTATAGGAAAGTTAGACCCAAACCTAACAGTTGATTACAGGAAAAATGTTAAAATTAATAAATTCTTAACATAAAAGTCGTGGTAAAGAGAATATTACTTATAAATCACCTTTTAATTATCTGTAGGAAATTTAAGATGAGTATAATGGAAGAGACTTGGAATGACAACGTCAGAACAGCGATGTTATTAGGTACATTGAAGCTAAACGTACTCCAGCTAAATAAAATACTGTAAAAGTAAATCTAAATTTATAGCAAAATAGAACAAACGAAAGAGCTGTTTTAAAGAAAATTATTAACACTCACTACTACTATTATAGATGGGTTGTCTCAAAAGTTCTAATTGGTAGGTGTTGAATTTACATACTTCAGTATCCTTGGAAACTTCGTGATAGTGTCCGCCATTACTGCTGCTATTCGTCTTCACTGACTACCTGAACCACGATGGACTTTTATTGAGGTAGGATTTAACTTTATTGATTTTACAGAGTTTGGTTGCCAACCAGAACAATAGTATTAAGTAGTTTATTTGATAACTAAATAGCAATTTGGGCTAGAATAATCCGAAACCCAATAGCTAGGCTAATAACCCGGTTGGTGTAGACGGTGTAATACAATTGTACCATAATTCTTCACTAAACACTTGAACTCAGATTTTTCTGGCATGTTCGCTTGTATTGTTTGCAATTATATTTGTTGTTGATGCAAATAACAATTTTTCTGTTGCTTGTCCAGTAATTGTGGGAACACCCCTGTACCACCGGGGAGTTTGTGGCGAAAGTGGGTTGGTTACCAAAAAGAGTTTTATGCATCAGTCAGAAAGGCATGAAATCAATAAATTACAACATAAATCAGTAAAAATAAAATAAATACATTTCTTAGGTGTCAACAGTAACAGTTTCACCTACCCAAAAACTCTGGTGATTCTACAGAAGAGCCCTGCACAGGAGATAGCCCATCATTATTAGGCTAATTAAGATGTTTTGCCTGAACAGTATAGAAAGTGTGTATATAATGCCATAAAAGTGAGATAAATTGATCAGTTGGTAAAACTTTGAGTTGCGTGGCCTGATTTCCGCCAATCGCTGACTGGGACAGGTTATGGCCTTTTTTGGGGAGGCCCAGGCTGGGTGAAGCCCCCCTCCCACCTTGTCAGGCCACATCGTCCTAAGTTAGGTTAGGTCAGGATCTATTATTATAAGAAAGGTTATGTCTATGTATGAAGAACCTGTCTTGGTCGACGACTGGCAGGAATCAGGCTGCGCAACTAAAGTAAAGTTTTACCAACTAATCAATTTACGTCGCTTGTGGGGCATTATATACCAAGGTAATTTTGGTTAACATGAAAATGTAACTAAGACAGTTATGGGGATTAGTAGGCCTATATTTTATCTGGTAGTTGTAGCCAAGATTGTTTGTGTAATTTATATAGTCAGGAATGAATTACATAGGCTATGGGAATTGGTGACCTGTGGGAATGTGTAATGAAACACCATGTTTAGGGTTAGCCTCAAGGGTATGTATGTTGAAACAGAAATGGTAAATATCTCGGTAACAACATTTTTTGATAGAATTTAGTGTGACTTTCATATATGGAGCATGTTAAGGAGACTAGAAAAAAAACTCCAGTATTGAGTTGTCAGTCATTTTTGCAGTGTTGTGGCTCAAACTGTGTCCTTGTACACAGTCTACATTACCTTTGCATGTACTAGGTTGCTTTCAGGACAGTGGTTCAGATAATTCTCAGTCTGTGCTGGTATTTTTGGTTCATGGTTTTACTCATGGCACCATGAAATCTGGAGTGTAGTGTCCACGACATTACAGTAAGTCTGGAGCATAGTGTCCACAATCCCAAGAGTGATACAGAACAGGCAGGTAAGTCAGCTAACTTTCCATCATGGAGAATCCTTCTTGATATGTAAAGTGATGGGTTTGATAAGGATGTTTTGCCTTTAGACCATGCTGGCAGAGTTGAAAGGCTGGCTGCCAGCTCCTGTGATGGTTCTTATGCTCACAGTGTTCTGTCACAGAACTGGTCCATGTTCTTGGTAGAAATAGGTTACTGATCAGTTGTTGATGCTTGGGCCTCAATTCTGTTTCATGTGGAACTTTTAAATTGACCAGTTCCATCCTGGGCATGTACCCAGGATTTGGGGTTACTAGTTGATCCTTCATCTTTCCCTGTGAACCTTGATTTGGAAAGCAGATGTGGGAAGGGCGGGTTAGGGTAAGTATAAAATGACAGAAGTATTGTAATGAGAATGAATTGCAGCAGAGTTATTCCGTGAGCAAGCTCTTTCATAACTGATGCAGCATTTCATCAGGCTTTCATTCCTCCTTTCAAGGTGTCGTTCAGTCTTCAGTTAAAACTTTTCTTCCTTTACCAGTTTTCCTTATGATTGGTCTTGACGAATCGTCACTGGGTGTTGACCTTTTAGAATAGTTTTTGGTATGGAGTTCTGGAAGGTACACGTTGTCCTTTTATTGAAGACATCATCATCTAGTGCCATGATGCTCTCTTTAGTGGGTATATGACATCCTTGAGAGGCAGTTAAAGAATTACAGCACCACTGTTATATCCTGCTATCCTTGCAGCTCATTCTCATTCCTACTAGTAACGGAAGGAAGTGCAGTTAGTCCTCCCTTGTCATGCTAGCCTTGCTCTCCTCTCCTAGCAAGAGGACCGTGGGAACTCTGCAGTTTTCCTCTAGCAGTGGGTAATGGTTCCCTTTGGATGGAAGTATCAGCCTTCCTTTCCTCAGGAGGGGAACCCTGGGAACATTTCATTGTCACCTTCAAGTTTGGCATAATCTGCATTTTTCCCAAGTACTGTATACAAACCTCAAGTCTTTTATGATAATTCCACCTTTAATCATCCCCACATTTGTCCCTGTTGCCAAGAGAATGAGCAGTACCCAACCCCTTGCAAATGCACATGGTATAAGAAAAAAATTGTAAAGAACTTTCTGTACCTTCCACAGGAAGTTGAAAGTGAATATTTCCAACCCTGTGTGGGGCCTCTTTTCCAAGACACTTGTAACAATACTGTATGCTAATTTTACCAAGTTATACATGTTTTTTCTAATTTTTTATTTTATATTGTAAAATTATAATTAAAGCTCACACAATATAACAGATATGAACTAAAGTCAGTAACAAATTCTTAGTTTATTTATGGTAAAATATTAACAAGAAGTACAGTATATATTGAGATAGGGAGATGTAATACCTTCTAGTGAGGTATACATGTTTTTCTAATATTCCTTTGTACTTAGTTTGAAAAATTACAATTATAGCTGACACACAATAATAAAAGATAAGAACTAAAACCAACAGCAATCCCTAGGTATATTTATGAGCAAATACATAAAAAGACGTCCTGGGATGGGGAGGTACAGTACATTTCCCCAATGAAATCTCAAGTCACACTGATTTCCCTCTATCCAGTCACTTTCCAGTGTTGCTGTAAGAGTTGCCATAAGTCATTTAAGGTCCATTGAAGTGATTTGAACATGTTTCCTGCAAAGTTCGTTCAAACTGTATGGCGGGAAATACTGATTCTCACTAGAGGCGGTCCGCTCCTCACTCTTAGAGTTATTATTATGCTTCACATGATCACGCAAGTCCAGTAAGGGTTAGCTTTGTCAGAGACATCAAAACTACCAGAAAAACCATATTTCAACAAATTTAGAAGTGCCAGTGCTACGTTCATCACATTTGATTTTGCTGATAGTTTTTTTATGTGATTTTGACAAATTTGGCATTAGTTTCGAATGTAAATACGGGGTCAACCCATCACACATCATCATGTGTAACAGTGGTTATTTTTGTGTTATTTTTTAGTCTCAATTTTAGCAACTTTTCTTCAGTACCATTGCTTTTGGAAATGAATACTGCTTGTACTGTACAGTACTGTACTTGTTGTTACTGAGATACTGATTTTGTGCAGAAATGGGAACTTTTCTCCTATGTATCACTACAGAATATTAATTTTGAAGTCTTGGCTGAGGTCAGGTTAGAGTGAGGCTTTACCCTTCCTGCTCAAGTTAGAATGCAGTACCATATTTGGGGATAGCCTAAGGAACAGTAGCTTACTGTGCCATTTTTAGCATTCTCATTAACCTTGTATGTATGAGTACTGTACTGTACTTTTCTCCAGTGTGATATTATGGTGCTGACTCTCATCTCAAATTCTTGGATAGTTATGTCATCAATCAAGTGTATTTTGCCAGTTCTTGTGGCACCAACATAAAGTGAGTTATGTTTGTTGCATAAAATGTACCACAAGGACAAACATCCTCTGCACACTTCTTTACCTGACCTAGCTGTTTTTGCTCTCAAAACTTGGCAGGTAGCTACAGTAGACAGAGTGTCACTTCCTAGTATCAGGTTTAATACTACTCAGTTTGCTAGTTTTATCTTGGTTTCAATTAAAATGTGGAATAGATTTTGTAGTGCAGTTGTGGAATCTTCTGATATCCAAATATTTTAGTGAGGCACAAATCCATTCCTGCTTTCGGATAATGTTACTCGCTTGGCCCCTAAAGAATGAAAATCCTCTATTTCACTGTATTTGGAAGGTTTTACTTCTTGGTATTGATTGACCTAACTTTCTCTCTCTCTCAGAGATCCAATATCCTAGTTATGTACATGTACTCTGCTGTATTTTTAGGCACTTTTGTATATGAAACTAATGTATACTGCTGTAGATTTTTATACCTTGGTATACAACAAGAGTACTGTACACTGTAAGTCTGGCTGAATGTTCTACTGCACTTGTCAAGTGTATGTGGAACACAATTCTGTATGGTAGTGAATATAGTGCTATGCAGTAATGTACTGCATTGAGCATAAGTGTCATTAGATTTGCAGTCTCTCCAGGATGTGCCAAGTGCAGCACAGATATTATGTAAATGACTGTATGAATAACATCATCACCAATTATTTTGTATTGTACTAAGATGTTAATTCGTGTAGCATTCAGTCCTTAGCTTTCGGCAGTTTGCTTGCTACAGTTCTGCTGTGCAACGTTATGGAAGTTGGTTTTGTTTATGGTTTCTTCTTTGAGTGAGTTTTATGGTAGAGTTCATTAGAGCTGGTTTTGGAGGTACAGTACAATAAAATGCAGCTGCAGCTTGTAAACTGCACAGTGTTGATGGACAAAAGACATTGGTTTTGTAATGTTTGATAGAAAATTGGAAGGGTAGGCGAGTGTTTTTTTTTTCTTTTAAGCTTCATATTGCTACACCTCATCACGTACTGTTTAATGTTACATTGGTACTTTAATCTACAGTCATCTATGAGCATGAAGTTTGGGTATTGCGACAAAGGTCTCATTAGACATTTTGCTCGCTAAAGTATAGTTTAAGGTACTTAATGCAGTTTCAAGAATTGTGTGTTTATTGAACTTTTTTAGGGTGCTGTTCTATGCTGTACTGTGTTGTTGTGGTTTCCATAGGGTTTACTGACAAAGTTTGTGTTCACAGCTTGTGCTGAGTAATTGCAAGGTTAGGCTAGTGTGTGGGGTAGTGTAGCTATGGAATATAGAGTTTAGGCCAAAGGCCAAACACTGGGACGTACGAGGTCATTCAGCGCTGGAGAGGAAATTGAGAGTAGGTAGGTTTGAAAGTTGTAACGGGAGGAAAACCTCGCAGTTGCACTGTAAAATAATTGTTAGGAGAGGGCAAGATGGAAGATGGATATGAATGGAGGTACAGTCAAAGGAATGAAAGGGGTTGCAGCTAGCCTAGGTGCCGAAAGGATGCTGCAAAGACCCTTTAGTAATGCCTACAGTGCACCCCATTAGTTGCACTGATGGCACTACCCCTCCTACTGGGTGCTTCTTGGCTAGTTTTACCCTCTGTGGTATTTTTCATTGATCAAGGGTGATGAAAAATTAATTACTCTGTATCATGGTCGGTTACCTCTGCAGTAAGGGGTTGTGGGGTCTGTGGTGGGGAAACCTGGGTGGTGTTCACCTAAGACCCTTGAGGTAGTGGAAACTGATACCAAGCAACTTTGACTTTTAGGGTCCTTAATGTATTACTTTAGTTATAGCTCCTTGGAATTAAAATTAACGCTTCAACTTGCTAGAAGCTTGGGGAGTCTGGTGTTCTGATAAGCCCTCTATTATTATGTGCACTTGAATGTTTTCTAACCCAAAAAAACCTGTACTTACATTTTAAGAATGACCCTATATTATAGTACTGTAATGTGCACTGGAATGTTTTCTAACCTAAACTAACCCACTCTTTACATTTAATGTTCAGTTTGAGATTTATTTAAAGATGTATGACATCTAAAATGGTAGCAAAGCAAAAGTAATGGTGATAATGTAGCTGAAAGTACATGTCAGTTAAGATGAGGTCCATTAAGTGAACATGTTACTTGTAATTTCTTACAACATAGCCCTTCAGCTGTGCAACTGCACTTCAGATGGTCTTTTCCCCCCATTATTGCCACTTTAGACAATCCTTTTTACCATCATTAAAGCCTTCACGAAATACTGTGTAGTTGTACTATTTGCTTTCAAAATCACTCACAATTTATTGAAATTGCAGACTATACTTTGAGTCAAAACAGGGTTTTTCCAGATGGAAAATGCTTTATAGGAATTGTAAGATTTACCTGTAAGAATACCCCTAGTGAATCATTCAACAAAAATATGGTTAAATAATACTGCCTATACAGATAATATAATATATTTATATATTCAGCACCAAAAGGTACAACATGATAGTCCGAAAAGGATTCTAGCCTACAGACTGTTGGTGTACATAATACAGACAAGTGTGGATAGTGTGACATTTACAGGCAAATTTCAGGTTTATACAATAATAAAATACAAAACATGTAATAATTCTAAATTAACAATGTATAAGAGGTAATTTTATATATAAAACATCTTATGAAAAGTTACAATATACAAAAATGATAAAACCAGGTAGGACTAGGAATGTGAGCTTCAGAAATCATTCTGAAACCATCATGCTCAATAAAGGCATAGAATATCTTCTTTTGGAAAAAGTTTTGATATAGAGTATGCTCATTTACTTCAAGATTTACAGGCAATCTGAATTTGATATGTGTTAAGAGTACTCCATTATAGTATTTCACTGCTCAAAGAGCATTGTCAAATTACAGTTAGCAATATATTTTTTCTTACAGTGACCACATTTCTATAGGAAATGAAATCAAAATTCATGGATTGAAAGAATTGGTTTAATTCGTCATCTTTAAATTGGTAGCATTAATCCCACCCACAAATCCCTCAATACTGCAATAATAACTTTGTTACTCTGAGCACCTGAATTTCCCCTTCGACAGCACCACCACTTGTTTGAATCTATTTCCATACTACTACTGCTTATAGGTGCTGGAAGTACAACATGGTTATAAAAATATTTTAACTTAATACCTCCTAGAAATGTACTGCATATAACTTCAAAACAATTTAAGGGTTTCTCCAACCATTCATCACAGATGTTTTGCCTCGTTAAAACACTGGCTCAGCAGTGTTGAAACTCTGGCGATGGGGAAAGGCAGCTTGATGTGATTTATGTCTAATTACGATTCCCATTACAAAATCACTAATATTTTCTCCTATTTGAAAGGAATGATAAGGATAATGCTACAGTAATTCTTTAGTATGGTCCTCTGATAAGGTATATAAACCTATATGCTACACTGATTGTCAACTGACTGAATACTTTGGTACAGAGTTGGTACACAAATTCAGATATATATATATATTTATATAAAGTATATACACATGCACTTTTTCCATATTACAGGGGTACATTCTATACACACACAATTATTCGCAGCACACCCCCAAGGAATCTCAGGAATGTAAAGTGGTCCACATTTATTTTTGATAAATAATACAATAATTACAGGTATTATATAGGCTATTGACAGTTTCATTGGTACAAACGACTGTAACTTTTGTGCACCATGTTTTTTCTTATGTGGAAGCGCTGTAATAAGGGAGTCTTATTACTCCCGAAACTGAAGCTTTTATGAAAGTTTTTTCCTACTGTCTTCACTCATAATGTAAAGTACTGTACTAAATATTTCTCTGTATTAATATAGTAATGGTAATATTTATGAAAGTTTGTACAAATGTAAGTCTAAACTTTACTTTCAGGGCCACAAGCATGATGCTGAAAACTCTCTCGTATTCTGGTTAAATGTGTTGCAGTTGCATGGCCATACACTTTGTTGTACCATTCTGGTGTTCTTCCCCTGCAAAAAAATATTTAAGGTTAGTAAACAGTTATATAATTACAATTTATACAAATATATATATATATATATATAAAAATATTTTACAATTATAAGTGAAAAGGTGTTTGTACAAACCACTGCCTTACAAAGCCTCGTACTTCAGTTCAAAATGGACAACTTAATATTCACCGATCATTTAAAAAAGCTGATTATTCATCAAATTTTATTATATTCAGATTCACTGCCAGGAAACTCCCAAGCTAAGGTCCTTAAGAATGGATGCCTGATTGTGAAGTCTACCTTGCATTATGACCTGACTACTGCTTTGCAGAGGAAGGAGGAGAGCGAGTTACTCCCCATTCAATCTCTTAACTTTGAGTATCATAACTTTGAGTACCTTGGGCATGATAATAGCTATAGAGACTACACAACCAGTTGAACAGATCCTTAAAAGAAGATGCCTGAGGAATTATGGGCAATGTCCCTGTGTTAGACTGAGGTCTTCGAAGGTAGTCTGGTGCTGCCAGACATCTGCCCTCATTATCTGTGAATCCTCAGGGTTCCCTGTGAATGGCTGAAAAACATCACACTTGACTTTGTGAGCTTTCATTCACTGATCAACAGACCTCCTTGCAGGATGAACTGTATGCCTGCTACATCATTTCTTGAAGCTGAAAACAAATTGTTCTTGGACACCACCACCTAGTGCCTGCCAGTACTACAAAGAGAGTACGTACTGCAGGCCACAAAAGCAACTCCTCAAGCTCCCATTAACAAATTCTCTGGAGATGGAATAAATAAAATTAAAAATCTGATGGGTTCCAAGCCTTTTCCACTATCTCGTGAACAACAAGAACTAGAAGAATCCCCAGCCCTCTTCCAAGGGCTCTTTGGTGCCTGAGTTAGGCTACAGAGGATGACAACGACATCCTACTCTGGAGGCTGAAATTGGCGAGGGTGGGCAAAACTGTTTAGCACTCGTAGACTATGGGCAACTGTATGAAGGGAGAGAGGTCCAAGTCCTGTAATCAAAAGACCTGGCTCAAGGCAAATCAGTAGGTTTCATCAAAGGGACTGAGAGAAGCTCAGTCCTGACAAAGATGGATAAGAAAGTCTGCAATCTGCTGCAAAGTGGCCCTGGCAAGAGAGAGAATGAGAGAGACCTCCCCATCTATAACAGCAACTGGAAAAACAGGGTCTATTCCATGGTACTAATTCTCCCAATAATGGACACAGAAGGTGCTGCCACCCCCAAAAGCCTTGGCCACAGTACCCTTCAAGGGCTGGAGGGATTAAGGACATTGCAGAGTGGATTAAAGTGTCTTGGCTATGAGAATGCCTCTTCACCACCACTACCACCTCAATTTTACTTTTTGACTATTGTAAAGAGTAACACAAGGTCAGTCTGCTCTGCTGAGCAAGAATATTCTTGACCAAACCTTGTCAAGTGAGAGCATAGAATTATGGACACTTCTTAGTACAAGGATGCCTATTGTGCACTTTAGTCCAAAAGAAAAATCAGTACTTTTCCCCCCACCACCAACAATGAAATATGCAAGTGAAAGCCCAGTGATGATGTAGTCAGTAAACATGTCCAACCAAAGCTCCAATCATTATGCTGTCTTGAAGGAGGTTATGGCTCGTTACACTGTACAATAATTGTGAAGGAAAAACCTTTTTGGAGCTCTTCCTTGGTAGGTCACTTGACGAAGTAACTTGCCAGGGATTAGCTTTGCATCTTCTGGCAGGAAAAGAATCTTGCTCAATCAACTGCATAGCAGGGAACCTTTTAATTTGCTGATCAGACTGTTACTTTGTCCAAGATACCAGGAGCAAGCAGCAGTCAGAACAACTGTCGTCACCGTCAGCACACGATAGAATACCCTCTATTGACATGATGGGTGTGATGAAGGAGCAGGGGTTGCTCCCACAAGGTCATAGGAAAATTAATGAGCCCAAGGATCTCTTAAAAAGCTACTCAATTTCTGCATAAAGGGGTTAAAAAGAATCGCACAAGATCCTGAAAGATTCCCTGAAGCACGAGTTGGATTCTCCCGAGAAAGAGAGGCTAGCAAACTAGTCTGCCCTGTTAGTGACTAAACTTGGTAGCTGAATCATAAGCCGAGGTTGACTTACCCTTATGAAAATGTGGTCCATATACCTGTAGACTTCTGAGGTAGTAGAAGTGTGCATCATGCCCGCACACACACATGCACATGTAAACTAGGAGTAATGGATGAACTAAGTACTGCTGGAAGGTCTACATGATCAAGTGCACCAGATCATCACAATACCCAATGGTATCATAATACTGAGTAACCTTTTGCTTGCAAGCACTGCCTGCATGTATGTGCATTATTTTGGGGGATTGTGCACACATACAAGAGTTCTAGATGAACCTGGCACCATACAACAAGGGTTCTGGATAAACATGGCACCATACAACAAGGGTTCTGGATAAACATGGCACCATACAACAAGGGTTCTGGATAAACCTGGCACCATACAACAAGGGTTCTGGATAAACCTGGCACCATACAACTAGGGTTCTGGATAAACCTGGCACCATACAACTAGGGTTCTGGATAAACCTGGCACCATACAACTAGGGTTCTGGATAAACCTGGCACCATACAAGGGTTCTGGATAAACCTGGCACCATACAACTAGGGTTCTGGATAAACCTGGCACTATACAACAAGGATTCTGGATAAATCTGGCACCATACAACAAAAGGGTTGTGGATAAGTATCTAGCACCATACAACAAGGGTTCTGGCCAAACCAGGCACTGCCTTAGGGTTTGCACAATCACAGATTGTCTCTATACCCAGTGGTATTGTACAGTGCCATCCTGTCACACGAACCTTCTGCCTACATGCACGCAATCCCTGGATCATGCATGTATAGTACAGAGCAGTAAGGTAATGTCGACTTTCCTGTGTATCCATACCCAGGCATAAGTGTCCACTGGAGAAGAGTCCAAGGTAGTACTCTTATCTTGTAAAATAGAACATACTCAAACCCACCCACAGTAATCATCTTGCTCTCAGGTTAGTAGATGCTGTTACCAACTCCATCAGGAGGAGGTCCATTGTTCCAAGTACTATGGAACTTTGGGTGAGGGGTCTTTTGAAACTTCTTTAATTTACTTCCTATAGAAAGTAGAAAGAATGGATATGGGGATGATGACCTTGAGGAAAACATTCATATTTCCCTCAAGTATACAAACCACAGCCATCTAAGTAGGAAGCATCCTTCTGTGGAAGCTGGAAAGGCTATGGTTAAAATGGAGATGAGATTACCCTAAATCTCCTCACACATGCCATTCTATTCTCTCCTTTGGTCCCAGGGACAAATAGTGGTTGAGGTTACAACCTACAGTATATGAAACACTCTGGTTTGTTTACCTAAGGAAAATACTACTTGTTTCAAGAGTCTAATAAGAGTTCCTAAGGGGATACAACCATTATAGCCTTCATGTATGAAGATAGTCCCAGGGAAAAGAATACCAAGTCTCACAGAGAAATATTAATCTTCTAGTTGCTTGTGCAAGCAAGGAATGATAGACCACAGGTCAACCTCCTACCACTCTGATGTAAAAGAAAACTAAAGGGTAGAGTCATGTGCCTAGCTTCCCTGAAGGGAGAGGGACTTACTGGGGAACAAAAAGGATTGGAGAACCAACATAACCCAGTAGCTTAAGCTCCCCAAAGGCAGAGGGAGCTTATTAGGGAACAAGAAGAGTTTGGAAAACCAAGACAACCTGGTAGAAGTTGTCAAATCATAAAGGCAAGCTGCTTCTGGCAAATCAAAGAAAAAAAAAAAAAAAAAAAAAAAATGAGAGGACCTCAGTTTTGTCTGTCTTCTCATTTTTTTAAAAGAAAGACAGGGCTAGAGCAACTTTGAATTAGTTTGTGACCAGTTGCTTGTAGCGTGCTACCTTAATCTTATTTAATTACAGCACGCAAGTCAGCCTAGTCATGCCCAGAAGGGGGAAAAGGAAAGGAAGAAAGGAGTAACCATTCATTCCCCAATCACCTTCCGAACAAGAACTTGCAAAAAGGAAGACCACCTTTGCTTCGTCAGTTGCCACTAAGAAGACAGAAGGTCTTCTAACTGCCTACGAAGAAAGTAGCTGCCTATGAGAGTTAGCCTTTCCAGAGAGGACAGATGACCCAGAACCTACTTGCCTTCACCAAGCAAAGCATTCCTCCTGTGACTAGAACTGTGCCATTGCCTCCCTGAAGTAGTCCTGATGCAAGCCTATCAAGGAGGCTGTTGCTGCTTGGGGACGAGGCCACAGTTCTGCCAATTGCTAGATTGTGACTAAAGGCTGGCAGATGATGTTTGTCCTGCAATACACATTTCCCTAGAGGATGTCAGAATCAGCCGGTTCTCCATGCACCATAGGAGACAGTTGCCTTTTGCATGAGCCCAAGGAAACACTAGAGTGAACACTCGGTAAACATTACTGCTAGTTCAAAGCACAGAGCTTCAAACTGGTACACTGTCTCAGTGAAGACAAGTGGAGGTTCTTCTACAAGTCTGACTGAAGGGTAACCCATTCATTCACCAACCACACTCCAAACAAGAACATGCTGAAGGAAGACCAAATCTGCTACCACTGAAGGGACCCAAGGTGACCGGCCACAACGCTGAGCCTTACCCAAGTTGCGACGCAGAACTGCTTGTTTACTTGACCAACGCAAGGGAACTCTTGGAACCGCAGAGCAGGGTGTTCACCTCTGCCAAAACACCATGAGGCCATGATGACTACAGCAGCCTCACTGAAGGTCTCACCTCTGAAGTAGAATTCAAAATCTGCTCCAAAGAAGTGATCTCGGGCAAAGCCGAAGCCAAGGTTGCCTCCCCAAGATTGTGTTCACAAATGAGTGAAATAGCCTTCTGAAAATGCTGTTCTTCAGGAAATATTTCTTTCACTTGTGAGAACAATAATCTTGGGGAGGCAACCTTGGCCTTGGCTTTGTCTATGATTTCTTCTTTGGAGCAAATTTGGCGTTCTACTTAGAAAGCGTGACCTTCGGTGAGGCTGCCAGAGTCATCATTGCTTTGTGGTGTTTTGGCAGAAGTGAGCATCATCCTGATCTTTGGTTCCAAGAGTTCCCTTGCCACTAGCAGATGAGTAAACTTCATTCCCTGCCTCTTAGATGTCAGCAGAAGTTCCACACACACGTTCCAACTTGCCTGTCAGGGTTCCAAAGGGGCAGCTCCCTCAGAACCTAAGGATCCTTGGTCTTTATGCTACCCCTTCTTTCACAGAAAAGTAAGCTACACCAGACTTCTGCTTCTTCTCTTGCTCCCGTTTTGTTCAGCACCCATTGAGCTCGATGGGAATCAACACTGTCTTCATTTTGAATGGAGCTTAATCACAGCTCAGAAGCCCATGACTCCTCCAATCTGTTGCACTTGGTCTCTAGTCTGTTGAAGCCAAGTACAGAGATTAAGGGTAGTGTGCCTGCGAGAAGTGGAAGAGATGTGAGATTACACCTAGAACAAGAATGCTCTTATTGTGATTGCCCTGGAGAATGTGAGCAAGCTGAGCAAGATGATAGTGCAGGGTCCTGCCTGTGTACACCTGAAGGCGAACAATGGGAGAACCCTGCCGACACAAGCCTATCCTTAGCTGCTCAACAGAACTGTATGGAGGCTACCCTACTATGATCCCCAACTCTTAAGTTGGGAACCAAGAGCAAGAAAGAAAGGGGGACTGCATAAAACCACCCCTGTGCAAGCCTGAATGTCTTGGTGTGAAGATGGAGAGCTGACTTCTCTAAAGTGGGAAAAATGCTTGAACACTATTGCCCCAGGTACACCTATAGATGAACTGACACCTCTGCTGTGCTAATGAGAGGACCAGCAATAGGAAAAAGTCTTCCTGGAGCCATTTCTATGGGCCTTGAGCTTACCCTTCTTCCTATGCTAAGGATGATATTTTGAGAACGAGGAAAAATTGGATGATGAGAATATGAAGAATGATGCTAACATTTCTTCCTTGGCCTTCTCACCCAACTCATATGGCTCGCACACTTACCCCTAGGGTGGCAAGAACATATCTACGTTGCTCACGTCTTCAAAAACATTTCTAAGCACAACAGTGGTTTGTCATTTATGATCGCGTATTGTAATAAAAATGTAAATTATAGGCTTACCTCATATCAAGTCGGGATATGTGGGTTATCCGTGACTTTCCAGACCCACAAGGCTGTATAAGGTATCTCGAAGCCAAAACTATACCCCTAACGCCACCCACTAAAACTGGTGCATCACTGTGTTCCACAGATGTTTCAACAACAATGCATGTCCCTCTTGCTAAATCACTTCGCCAACATCTGGAAAGAAAAATTGGAATGTACTTCTCAAAATTTACGTTGTTACACAGGTAATGGAGTAATGAGGAATCAAAAGAATGCAGAAAACATTGAAAACAAATAGTAGAATCCACTGCTAAAAGGCAGTTGATAGATATCTAAGATTGCTTGACCATCATTCCTGTCGACTAATGTGTGCCCAGGGTTACTACATCTATCCTAATAACAGTTGGTGGGCCTTGTATATTTTTGGTTCGAGTAAATCGTGGAAATTTTTGCTATGGGCCCAATCTTCAGTTCATCATTTGCACTTCATTTTGATGGTTTGCCCTTTTGGAAATTAAGTACAATTATTCAGCTTTAAAAAATACATAATAATGTTGGTATCCTGTCATTAAAAATACTGCTCAACTGTTAGTGTTCATTATTCATAAAAATTCTTGAACATATAATAGCTATACAGTATGTCTTAAAGCGAATATTTTATCACACAACCTGTAGGAATTTCGTTAGGAGCTAATCTCAGCTCAGTCTACTGTGTTTTTCATTTAGCCTTCATTTTTCATTGATACAGCTAACTGGAAGTGAGGAATGGAATGAGAAAATGTTATACCTTGAGCCTGCTCAAACACAACCTAGATGTTAAAAGAAAATGGTTAAAAGAAAATGAAGTGATGGAAACTACAGAGACCAGCCAAGAAAAACAAATATTAGGATCCCTGTGAAAACTTGAATTTGATAGTACAACTGTAATATTGTGTCACGTTAATCTGCATTATAATCATTCCATACAGTGTATTATTTATTATCAAATAAAGTATAATTCTGAAAACGTTTTAATTTGCATTATAATCATTCCATACAGTGTATTATTTATTATCAAATAAGGTATAATTCTGAAAACTTTTTATTTAAATGCACAAACACACTTGTAAACAGTGATTAGTACAGAACAATGTGTAAAGTTAAATTTCCCTGACTATGCATGAAAGTTTACAAAGAGCTTAGAAGCTTACCTTAAGACACAATAATCAACAGGAGGGCGAGGCGCCATGGAGTTGCACATGTACTGGAATACTTCAGCTTGGCGGTCAAGGCGATTTACAACTCTCCATTTTAATAAAGATTCGTCCCACAAATGCCTGAAAGATATGGTGTATCATTATTATACAGTGAACAACTCTAAATAAATATAGGCCTGCCTTGAGAGAACTACATTACCTCAGTAGTCTGGTTCAACTACACAATATGCAATAATACAATGATATTAGCATGCATATCTACAAAATTACTACAATGTTATGTGAAATGATATTTTGTATTGAATGAGATGTTCAAGAATCATTTGCAACTGATTAACTAATATTTATTAATTACAGTAAGTATTAACTGAAGAAATACTGTATACTTAATTCTGTTTTAATTTTGGAATTTTTTACTGTTAGGAAACTACCAGGTTATTGCATAAAATCAACTGTAATTTACTGAGTTACAGTACTAGTTTACACAAGAAGGCTAGTTCATCTAGTAATTTAATATAACTTTTATGGAGTTCTCAATGCACGGTAAATAAATTTACCTCTCTCTAATGACACGATTCAGAAGTTCGGAAGGTGGGGCTTCAACTTCAGTAGTAGCTCGCCACAGACGTAATGGATGGCCATCACCAACTTTGCGGTAAAGGATTTCAACATTCGGGTCTGCACAGTTCATGTGAACCCACCCTCGAGATCTGAAGTATTCATACATAGGAATATCAAAACAGTCTGTATTGTACCCTTAATGCTTCTTTTTTAAAGCTTAAACTATCAGTTTTTCTAATCCAAAGGAAGTTTCAAAATTTATAATTTCTTCTCCGTAGCCATTCAGTGAAGCAGTGATTTTTAAGTACGTGCAATGCAAAATTATCCTCTAGTTTTCACCCTGTAATGTATAAATTTAACAAATTTCATATCTTCAAACCCTCAAACGTAAACATGGAACCTACTTGTCTCTTGCTTCTTTAAGCAGTGCCGAGATGCAAGCATTCATATAAGACGCCCAGTCACCTTCAGCAGTCGTAGTGATACCTGGAGATCCTACCACACCTAAGTCCTCCAAACAAACTGGTTGGCTTTGCTCAAGATATGTAAAACGGCAGTTGGACAGCATTTCAGTTGGCACACACTGGAGTTGGCTCACCTGCAGAGAAGCAACGTAGTTATGTACACTTAGCAAAATTAAAATAAATGTAATAACAGTTATACTTAGCAAAATTCAAATAAATGTAATATTTTTAATTTTAAAACACTAAATACTAACAGCAATTTTCTCTCAGCATACCAACTAGTTGTTCGTCAATATCACTGATTTTATTTATACTTCGCAAGAAGTGTAAAAAGCAGTTGATGTATAATGAAACACATGAATGCGAAGGTCAAGGCATCTTGAAGTTCAAGTTCTAACCTGCTACTTTGGTCCCCAGGCCAGGTCTATGGGTATTCATTAGTTACTCGATTTCCTTGTATAGTGTGCTTTAGTTGTTTATATTAAAAAAAAAATGAATACAGTATCTCTTATTTTGCCTCTACTTCACCTACATTTATTGAATTTACGCCTGCACGATGTGGAAAACATTCTGCGCCTATGATATACTTACATAACCTATTCTTTAACTTTATGTTTTTCCTCACGTACTTGGAGCATTCCATATGTAAATAACTTATATTCATATTCTAATATTTCAACAATACAATTAGACTTAAGTTTGACATTTCTTCTTATTTTTACTTGGTAATTTACCTGCTGAATCATTAGAGTAAGGCACTGATGCGCCGCCTTATTCTCGTGGAGATCGCGCTGTTCAGGAGTCCCACCTGCTCGCCGTCTTAAAGGACTAGATCCAGAAGTACCCACATTCAAGTGGAAAAGGGATGGTGCTAAACATACTGCGAGATTGCTTGCATGCATCTGTTCAAGAAACATATATTTTAGATGACAAGAATACAAAAAAATAAAGCAAAAATTAAAAACTAATGAAATGCAGCACACCTGCTGTTAATCATTGCCTGCATAATTGTGAAATTGAGTTGAATCCCAACATGAATGAACAGTGAGTGCAAGAAACTACTAAAGATAAAGTTTTTAGTGGCTGGGAATTTGTATTTCACAAATGACATACTTAGAATCCCACATGATTTATGTAATTCAAATGGTTGATAATTCTGTCACTGAATAATTATCATTGAAATGGCAACTCCCATTATGACATCTGCTTATGACGACATACCTGATTATGGTGCGAGTTTGCAGCAACATCTGCTAAAAAGGTTAGTAAGGCCATGAGAACCTCTCTGTTCTCATCTGGTAACAAGAGAACGGCACACTGTAAGGCTTCAAGCCTGTGTTCAACAGGTAAATCTGGAGACAGAAAGAATGAGTTTAATTTTATGTAACAGTCTTTCCAACAAAGTTACTGTACGTTCCAATTGTGAATGAGGAATGAGAAAAGTATAAACATATGCTCATTTAAAAATTGAAGAAAATTTTCCCCGCAAAACTTACACTGGAAAATTGCTATAAACATTTCTGAAAGTTTATTTGTAAGAAGAACTTCAGGCAGCTCTCTGAAATATGTTTTAACCATGTCAGCAATGTCGCACACACCAAAATTAGAGTACTGTATATCTTCGCCCAGTTCATGGAATTCTCTTAATTTCTGAATGCGAGACCTAACTCCAGGCTTTCTGAAAATACCAACCTGAAAAATAAAATACTGATTACTCAAGATGCCAGCAGGAGAGTATTTAGATGTCTTACAACAAAATTTGTAAAATATAATAAGAGACATTGGTCTCTTTTTCTTTGAAGGAATTCTCATCTCTCACATAATCAAGTGTGAACTGGAAAATCTGTTTACTGAATAAAGTAAAACAATAACAACATACTTGATCTAAACTAGAGGTCCTGAGATATTGCAGAGCAGCCTGGATGCCTGGTGGCAATGGCTGACCTGTTCGTTGAGCGATCACTAAGAGGGGTACGCCAAAGACTTGTCTGTCTCGATAATCTGGAGTCTTTATTTTACGCATAAACTTTGGTAATTCCCAATTCCATCCACTACGGTTGCTTGGGCAGTAGCGTTCCATGAGAGCTGTAAGTCTGCAATAAAAAAACTTTGTGTAAGTTCTTGTGGTAAGAGTAATTAAAGCATAAAGAATATTAATATATTAACATACAGAATTGTATTTTGTTCTCACATCCAGTTTTTGTGAAAACTGACACTAACCTGAGGAGTGCTCTCTTTCGCAAATGTAGCATCTGACCACTGCTAAAGCCATTAATCTGTGTGCCTTGTTGCCTTGTACTTGGTTGATAAGATTTCCTGTTGAAACTATGCCATCGATCTACTGTTATCCTGAAATACAAACATATATTTCTTGTAAACCTTGTAGCATGACAGGTCTAACCCACGTTTGAATTATACAACAATTAATATTATATTTCTAGTCTTTTTCATGACAATCTCCTTCAAGAGTGGTTTAATCTAACTCAGGCCAATCTTTTTACCAAATGTCATTGATTTTATTCTAGCAAGCGTTCAACCCCTCTTAAGGCTAAAACGTTACACTTTACAATAAAGTGTCTGCATAAAAATCCTGCTGTGATTTAATGTTCTAGGTTAGTTTCATTTTAGAAAAACTTTTATCCTGAAATTCTGCATCTGTTATACTTCCTGCTGAAGTTTCTTGTAATTATACCAATATCTAACATCCTATGTTGCCTACTTCCCATATCTACAACAACAATCAAGTTTTAGTTTCTCATGTGAGTCAAACATTTCTTCTATTACAGTACTCTTGGCTGGTCTTTCTTAAAGGAATACTGTACCGGTATAACTATAGTACTGTTCTGCAATATATGTTGTATGCAATGAGATTAATGCAAAAATTTTTTACCAAATTACTGAAATGCAGCCCTGTGACAACCTTTTCAAGTACCTTTCCCTATGAATATGGAAATCAACTACTGTATATTCTTCCATCTGAATTCTCTGCAAACTGCAATACCATGCCTGACATTTATAAAGGGATAACAATGTCTCCTTACCTTCTAGGCTCTTCAATTTCTTCATCATCATGAGTTGAAGGTAGTGGCGAATCTCTACTCTCCACAGTACATTCACTGCTACCAGAACCCTCGTGTGCGCTTGCTTCTAAAAATCCAAATGTAACAGGTCTTAGGAATCTGTTTACCAAGTTAGTCTTGCTATGGTATGTGCAATAATTATCATTAAGAACAATATCTTCAATACGTCTTTCATATTGAGAAGCATCCAGTAACACTTGGTATAGACACCTAACACAAAAATTAACTTCTGCATGCAAATATTCACATACTGTACTATGTTAACGGGTAAGCGCAAGGCAAACACATTCAATAAAAAGATTCACATGATCTTCATTACTAATTTATAGTCCATTCAATTACAGTAGTAATCTTATGTATGGAAATTCAGTATGTGAATGAGGAGAAATAATGTCTGGAAAATTTTCAAGATTATTAAAAATCAATAATGATCAGTATTTGTTATGCATACAAAAAAAAATGATGAATAGTGCTTTGTCTGAAAAAAGACATTGTAATTAACTTTTAAAATACAATGGACTAAAGAATTTCTTGGAAAACAAGAAAATGTAAATGTTAGATGTATTTAAAAATTTTCAAAATACTAATCTGGAACAGGTTCCCAGTATTTGGCAAGGGTTGCCTAACTGTTGTTTGCAGTATGAATGACGTCCACAAAAAGTTTTGAGAGATAACAGAATTAATTATTTGGAAAACAAATGAACATGTAGAGTGAACTGCTTTAAAGTGAAGTGTGAAAATACAGGTTCTGACAAAGACATACCAGAATCCATGACTTCCGGCTGGTAATCATGATAACTTTTGTTGCATATTATTAATGGAACATTATCGTACACTGAATGCCTCTCATCATCTGGACTTGGCAAAGGCGAGACATTCTCGTCATTTTTCTCCCCACCTACAAAGTTGAAAACAAACAAAAGAAAAAAATCAACAACCAGAAAAATAAAACTTATGCTAAAACTAGATTGCTAGACATTCATTATTTCTAAAACAACATATGCATTATGAATAGACCCTAAGAAAAAATTCTCATAAACAATGTGCTATAAAAAAATTCATTATATGCATCATCATTTCTAATCAGTAACTATTATACTCACAAATATGGTTCCTGTTAGAGACAAGTGTACAGCATTCAAGATTCAAAGCAAAAAAATCCAGATTCCAGATTTGAATTACAATAAAAGAAAAAATGAAATGAGAGAAATGATTAAATACCTCCTCTGATACTAGCTAAGAAATTTTCTCTGGCAGCTTGAGATTCCTTGCCATAGGTAAGGGAACCAGTGTGGCGCAGGTGAGCGGGCCTTGACTGTCGTCCAGAGCCACCTTTGTTGGGATGTTTTTCTGAATGTCCAGGCGAAACCTGCAAAACGAATAGTGGTTAATTCATTTTGGTTCTGTTCTTGTGAACTAAATGCATCAGCCTTGCTTCATTTGGTCACTTACTGAGGCAGACTTGTCCCAACTAACTTGCACTTGGTTCACTAAACTCATTGATAAAAGGCTCATTCATTCTGTTCCACATCCTTCTGTTACAAGCAGTATATGGGATTTCAGTCTTTCACAGTACTATAAAACACTTTCAGTTCCTGGATATACACAATCTAGTTATGAAATTCTATATTCTGTATCGTTCCAAGCTTTCCACTGATACATCCTTAATCATACATAAAAATGACCCTAACAAAATATTTGGTTAATCATTTCAAAAGAAATGAAAATAATGACTATCATAGCTGATTTCTCCATCTGATACTCACCTGATTACTTGGTGTCATTTTATTTGAATTTGCATCTGTAAGGTAGTGCCTCCAAGTAGGGGGAGAACACTCTGAATCACTATATGCTCCTCCCCCCTCCACCACCACCACCACCACTTCCCCCACCACTTCCTTCAACTCCATGGGCACTACCCCCTCGCCCCCAAAATTTTCGTCTCCTTCGACCTCGGAATAAGGGAGTAGAACTCTGAGACTGGTCAGAGGCTAAAGATGAAGAATCCTGAAAGACAATAATAAAGTTTAAGTACCAAATTCTTTATGGTATATGAAATACCTGCAATAATGTAGCATGCCCCCCTTGTATCTTCCCTTGTTCCAACCAGCTCCCAATCAAATTTCTTTGATAGTGCCAGTTTAAATAGGTGTCTTTGATAGTGCCAGTTTAAATAAGTGTCTTTTATAGTGCCAGTTTACATAGGTGTCTGATTCTCATTATAGCTTTAGAGCCTACAGTAACCTCAGAATATGTATCTCCACTGACCTCTCCTGGGGTTGACTGCCGGAGCTCTCTTGGGTGAGGAGTGCCAGTGGTCACAGTGCCTCTAGCTGAAAGTTCGGGCGATGCATCCGGGGATATATCTACACAACCCAACTCCGCCACGCGCGCTTGCATGTGCGCTTCGTCGACGAGCTGTTGGAAGATTTGAAACTTGACCATGTACATCTTTTCTTCAAGTACAAGAAAATACTTTTTAGATGGGGGCTTGAAACAAAACCCTTTACCTGTGACGACATTTGCATTAAAGCAAATATATAATGTTGTTGAACGACTGTGGATATTTCTACAACAAAGCAAAAATAAATAAACTTAACTGTCCTCAAATTAACGGAATTCTGTACTCTTCAGCTACCATATTGTTAATGGAATGATACATTTTTTATATATCTCTTAAATTGAATGTTGTGTGTAAAGTGAATGTTAGTTTAGGTCAGGAACCTTGTTGAACTGCTGTGAGCTATAACATATCTATAAATTATTCAAGTGCAGGCCATAATATAGGGTCCCCATTACTTAGTGGACTTTGTAACTTATCAGAAAGCTAGACCCCAAAGCGTCCGTTAAGCTAAGGTGCCACTGTACTAAAAGACGCACAACGCAGCAAAAATAAATATACTAAATGACGTCGACAGCTATACCTTCGGGCCACTTATGACAACGCCGTCTCTATTCTGTCTCTTCTTTTTCTTGTTTTTGAGAGACTCCATCCTTCGGAGGATGGCTTTGGCCCCATCGCGAAGGCGCTCGGAGCCAGACCTCTTGAACTGGCCCAGAAGGGCATCTTCAGGTACCTCCAAGCCTCTGGATTCACCAGTCTTATCACCAACTGAAATAAAAGAAACAGTCAGTAGCTATTTCAACCTCAAACACAATCAGAACCTTCACTATCAGACTCTTACTTTAGGGGACACTGGTGTTATTCTGGACCTAGAAGTTGAAATTAACCACCAGGAGAAATTATAAAAAAAAAAAAAACATGAAGAGAAAGCATAGTAATGGGATACAGAGGCCAGGTTATATGTTTGGCTTGTATGAAAAACCTAAATCAACTTTAATGGGGTGCCTATGGTATCTACAGGGGACAGTCATGGTTAAATTAGTACAATAGGCTGAGAGAGAGAGAGAGAGAGAGAGAGAGAGAGAGAGAGAGAGAGAGAGAGAGAGAGAGAGAGAGAGAGAGAGAGAGAAATATTTTACTTATAAGAAGTTTCTCTTTTGGAATGGAACAGAATCTACATTAACTTTTGCACGAGGGCTCCAGCCATACTTGAACAAGTGAGACTATCATATTCTCTCTCTCTCTCTCTCGTGTGTGTAAATGAACGGAATGGGTTAAAACTGAAAACACGTACATAAAACTCTATGTATTACAGGAGCCAAAGCCTGACTGAATATCAGACTCAAAAGGGCAGAAATGTGAAAACAAAATTCTCAATTCGGTTCATCCGTGACAAATGGCTCGCATCCACTATATTCAATCTGGTTATAAAACGATATCAGATGACGAAAATCCTCGGAAAAGATTACATGCACGGAACGTACACGATGCGCATGTATGTAAAACGTATTATTCATATGCAGACAATGCAATATAACGAGCTACGATCCCATTGCAAAGCTGAGCGGATTTCATAATCGATATATACCTTTGTGAACTCCCCTAAAAGCCAGTTAATCTAATCGTATCACAGGATGCACTCACTATTCCACCAGTGGATACAGACAATAAACCTAAACAGGGGGAATCCTGTCGTTCGCGTAAATTCAGGTTTCAAACGATCCCGATCAAAGGCAGTTCGCTGTACTATTAAAGTTCATCCTCTGACTTGAATGCTCGTATGAGATGATTTAATTCGTCCATATGTTCATAAAAGGCCGGGGTTTTTTTGACAATTTCACTTTAAAATGCGAGATGGAATAAAACTGGACAAGCTACATACTGTGTGAGCGTTAATGAAACTGATTCCCAACTTGTTCACGTTTGTGTAGAGACCAACATAAGAAAGCGTGTGGTAAACACTCGTTCTACAAGTAGACAAAATTCATTTACCAGAACGACTCAAGACTTGTAGCTGGTCAAAGTTTTACACTTTTCATCCCAAAATGAACTCCCGGTACTGATATCTGAGAACCGCATACAGTTAGGGTTAAAGTGCTCCTTGTTTGTACAAAGTGTGCACCATGCGATAATTTTTGAACAGGTCGAAACGTGTGTGTGTGTGTGTGTGTGTGTGTGTGTGTGTGTGTGTGTGTGTGTGTGTGTGTGTGTGTGTGTGTGTGTGGAAAGAGGAGTAACAAGTGGGGGAGGTGAAGACCTGACAGTCAATGGGTCTCAGAAGAGGTTTAAGGTACTATATATTTTTGACAGAAGAAAAATGCATTGTTTTACATGTTATTATTAAGCTGTATTTTGAAAACTTTTCAACAGACGGTAATAAAATGAACTAGACTGTAATCTATTGCAAATTAAAAAAAAAATCCTTTCACCTAGTAATTTCAACACCAACACCACAAATGTCACGAAAGTAAAAGTAAAACACTGGTAAATCTTTCCCTCACTTCGAGGAAATGTGAAGACCCTCTCACAGATCATGGAAAATTCTACCTGGTGAGGCGAGTAAGAAATTCTTACCTGTTGGGGATCGATCGTGGACAATCCTAGACCACCTCCTGTTGTGTCTCTGGAACTTCCAGTTTTCGGATAGGGCACACTGCTGTTCCTCATCGTCGGACTCCTCAGCCTGTTAGGAAAGAAATCGTGATGAGAGTTCCTCGCATCCTCACACTGGTGGCTGTACTTGAAAAAATTACTTGTCGAAACATATATATTTTTTTTTTTAGTTCACTCTTTCCCAACTTACTCTCAATTCAGACGAATTTCCTAGACATGCTGTCAGCGGGGAAAACCACTGAAAAACTGCACCATATACTAAAAAAAAAAAACTGAAAAACTGCACCATATACTGGAGAAAAAAATTATCCGAACATGACATTTCTTCTCAGCTCATTCGTTCCAAACTTACTCCTAATCAAGCCAACCTTTCCTGCTGTCAACAGAAAAGGTTTTAAAAACTGCACCAAAGTCATTATTCACTTTCACACTCATTTCCCCGTCTCTTACGCAAACACTGCATGCTCTGTAAAACACTAAAATTTTCAGTAGAAAAAGAAGTTCACTTGCGCAAGCCAGAGAAAATTTCGATTTCGGGCACAAAAAAAACAAAACAAAAACAAAAGAACGAGTAGCAAATAATCTTGAAAAGGCCGCAACATCACGTGTTGCCTGTCCAACACACAAAAGGGACCAGTGATTTATGATGTGCGGTAAAGGTCTTCTTAAGAGGCATTACCTGCCTCTTCCTTTTTTTTACAGTTTACCTTCTTGGCTTCAGTCCCTTGGGAAAAAAAGGTAGCCTTTATAACGTTGCCGATATACAAAAATCCAAATAAAACTGGTTCCGATACATTCAGTGTTGCGAGATTGTACTTACATGGTAAGCGCTCAAAACTCATGACACGCACGGGACTTTTGAGGTCGTTTAACCATGAGTTTTCAAAACCAAGGGAATTTATTCATTTTCCTATTTACTCATTTTCATACACTGAAACGGTTTCCCATAACTTTACAGCAAGTACTTATATTTGAGTAAAACTGGAAGATGCTTTTTCCTTAAGTCAGCATTTGTTAACAGAGCATAGCACTACACATGTAAAAACAGTCCTAATATAGTAGATAATGTTGTAGCTTAAAAAGTTAATCACGTTGTCCAAATACAGTAGCTATTGTTCAGTTGAAATGCAGTTCAAAATAATTCCAAAATACATCTAATAAGACGTCCAACTATAACAAACAAGGGCTTTTTATTCAGCAACAAACACAAACAAACAAATGCTGCAACACCTCCCTGTGTAAAGCTTCAAACAAGGTAAAAATAAAAAAGTACAAAATAAATCTGGATTAAAAATTATAAAAAAAAAAAATAAAAATCTTCCCTAGTACCAACCTTATTTTTCCTTGCAGAGTCGAGCCTTATCTTGGCGCACTTGTTGAGCGCCTTTAGCCTCCTGAAGAGGGCCTGCAGGGAGTCTCGGTCGAGGAAGGCGTGGTCCCGTTCGACACATCCCAGGTCCAGAGGAAACTGTAGCTCTGGAAAAAGAAAACGGGAAAGTTACAAACGTCTGGAGAAAGAAAACGAGAATGATACAAACGTCTGGAAACAGAAAACGGGAATGATAAAAAAACGTTTGATTAATATACCATGAGCAGATTTTTAAAAAAATAAAACAAATTACTTTACAGTAACTTTCAACACTTGGTGATAATTATGCCCAAAAGCCCCCTTATTAAATGCAAGGCTGATTTACGACGAATATATTAAGAAATAACTGAAATAAATTAAAAAATAATTGGAATAAATGAGTTTATCAGTATTCATCTCCTTTTCCTCCGTTTCTCAAATTTCCCATCCTCAGTTTCCTACGGTTTTAGTTTATCTGATCCCACCGAGTTCACTGTTATCCAGGAAGCAGAGAACATCAGTAGAAATTTCCTCCTTGTTCGAAGAAAAGCCTTACAAGAAAATGTGAATACTAAATTCTTAAGGAAAATGGGAATATACGATTAAATTCTTAAGGAAAATGGAAGTATACGATTAAATTCTTATGGAAAATGGGAACATACGATTAAATTCTTAAGGAAAATGGAAGTATACGATTAAATTCTTAAGGAAAATGGAAGTATACGATTAAATTCTTAAGGAAAATGGAAGTATACGATTAAATTCTTAAGGAAAATGGGAACATACGATTAAATTCTTAAGGAAAATGGAAGTATACGATTAAATTCTTAAGGAAAATGGAAATACGATTAAATTCTTAAGGAAAATGGAAGTATACGATTAAAAAATGGAAGTATGCGATTAAATTCTTAAGGAAAATGGGAGTATACGATTAAATTCTTAAGGAAAATGGAAGTATGCGATTAAATTCTTAAGGAAAATGGAAGTATAATTAAATTCTTAAGGAAAATGGAAGTATACGAAAATTCTTAAGGAAAATGGAAGTATACGATTAAATTCTTAAGGAAAATGGGAATATACGATTAAATTCTTAAGGAAAATGGAAGTATATGATTAAATTCTTAAGGAAAATGGGAATATACGATTAAATTCTTAAGGAAAATGGAAGTATGCGATTAAATTCTTAAGGAAAATGGAAGTACACGATTAAATTCTTAAGGAAAATGGAAGTATACGATTAAATTCTTAAGGAAAATGGAAGTATACGATTAAATTCTTAAGGAAAATGGAAATATACGATTAAATTCTTAAGGAAAATGGAAGTATACGATTAAATTCTTAAGGAAAATGGAAGTATACGATTAAATTCTTAAGGAAAATGGAAGTATAACGATTAAATTCTTAAAAATGGAAGTATACGATTAAATTCTTAAGGAAAATGGGAATATACTATTAAATTCTTAAGGAAAATGGAAATTTACTATTAAATTCTTAAGGAAAATGGAAATATACTATTAAATTCTTAAGGAAAATTGGAATATGCTATTAAATTCTTAAGGAAAACGGGAATATACGATTAAATTCTTAAGGAAAATGGGAATATACCACTACACTCTTGAAATAGAAATATTCTATTAAATTCTTTAATAACATATATATGCTTTACATTAAACAAGTAGCTTTGTATTTACCTTCGTACATCTGAGCATACTGTGGAAATCCAGCCGCCCTCAGCCATTTGCACGCTTCGATGGCTTCTAGCTCTGTAACAAAAAAGAAAAACAAAATTATGAACAGTTTTAACCTACACTCGAAAATTTCTTTATTATACAACTTAAAGAAAATATTAAAACTGCTGTTATAATTTCTGCATACAAAGAAATGTGTATAAGTAAACGCAATTAATCCCGTGTGTGTACAGCTAATTATGTATGACAATTAATTCCGTGTTTGTATAATTAACTGTGTATAGACATACACAAAGATAAACAACAGACAAAAGAATCCTGCTTTAAAAGACAGGTTACCAATTCTGCTGTGAAGGCTGAAGTAATGATTACAGAACATATATAAAAAATAATTCAAGCATAAATAAACCCTTATTATCGCTATTCATCTGAGAGTCTGACCAGCCATCCATCAGACCCTTTCGACAGTAAAACACCACACAAATAAATAAAGCCGAGAAGAAGAAGAAGAAGAAGAAGAAGAAGAAGAAGAAGAAGAAGAAGAAGAAGAAGAAGAAGAAGAAGAAGGAAGGGTGCATCTTTCTTCGCGACGAACTGTTATCTCCCAAATCTCTCCTTTCCCTCAGACTTTCTTTGCTTCCTCCTAATTCTCCTCCTCCTCCTCCTCCTCCTCTTCCTTGTTCTCCTCATCCTTGTAGACCCTTTTACTCCTCCAAGGTCTCATATGAGTGGAGGAGGAGTAGATCATAAAATGATAGTTGAAGGCTAAACTTTTTTTTTTATTTCCTCTTTTACACCTCATCATAAAAAAAAAGTCATCCATCCAATGGATGAAGGCTATTATTCCTCCAAAGGCATCCATACTGTTTCACAAGATATCTGGAACTCTGAAAAATTATATTATTTGATTACATTCATTGACCTCCTCTTCATGACAATTTATAAAGTTGTTTTTATGGCATACGCAGCTGTGTAGTGATAATCAGCCTTTTGCAACAGCTTGCAAGTCTACCGTGTAATCCTCAATATTTCAGCTCTCCTCTGAATCCTCTTTGTAAGTTAATCAGTTAAGCATCTGGTGACATTTGACTGAGAATCGTGATGTGGGTATTTTCATTAGCAATCAGTTTAAAATATACATATACCGAAATATCACGTAATGTGAGCAATATATAAGAAATGGGAAAAATATAAAGATCATATTAAGTTTAAATTAAAAAAATAAATTCTTCTATTTTCACTAAACAAGTCCGCATACCTATGAACATGCCAATTCAATTCAAAATACACCCAAGTATACCTTTTAAGAAAGGAAGATTATAGGAAGGTATTATAGGAAGGAACTTGTTTCCCTCCAAGGATATTTTTGAAAAGAAAACACCAACCCTTCCCCCTCCCATCTTCCCAATAAAAATCTCAGTCAGTGGACTCCCCCACAAAACGCCTTGGTCAAAATGGACGAGAAATTCTTAGCCAATTTCAAGGTTGTTGAGGGGCACAGCAGGTGTCTGTGTGTGTGTGTGTGTGTGTGTGTGTGTGTGTCTCTCTCTCTCTCTCTCTCTTTCCACCTCCTTTCTTTAAGGATGAAGATCGCAAGAAAAGGATTTTACATGGGAGGAGCCGAAGGGGTTGGAAAGGAAGGACGGGAAAGGTCTTAAATCACCCGTGGTGGAAAGCAGGAAAAAAAAAATTGTCAGGGAAAAACATAAAAAAGTAGCCGAAGGAAAGGCACTTCTATGAAACGCTGACAGAATTTAAGAAGGCCTTTTTATGTCTATTTTTTCTTCCCTTGAGGGATTCCCTAAGGGGGAAAGGGGGAGGGGGGGGGTGAGACAGGTCAAAAACAACGAAGGGTTTGGCTGGCAGCCTCTCTGGTATGGTGAACCTGTTTTAAGAAATGACCCTCACTGGAAGAAAAATTATCCAAGTGGACATTCTCACACCCGATGCCTCTTTTCAGCAACTCTTCCTCAATTTTCCGAATAAATGACGTCACTGAAATGAAGCAACCAACGCACTATTACACTAAAGTTTCGGGAATGAACAAGAGGTACAGTGTAAGAGAGAGAGAGAGAGAGAGAGAGAGAGAGAGAGAGAGAGAGAGAGAGAGAGAGAGAGAGAATGAATCGGAAGCAGAAGTTTTCTGGGAACCTGATTTACGCCCTCTGCGAGATCGTAAAGCCTTCGTTCAAGCAGCGGGGAACTTACAAACGCCCTCAAAACGGGCGGCAAAAAATTCAACTGTGGGTGTGGGTGGCCCAGCCGTGGTTGAAGAGAAAATATGACGTTTTTTAATTACCACTATTATCAATTAAAAACCAGAATGACAATTTTCTGATACGAGGCTTTCTATATGTGAGGTTTTATTATTATTATTATTATTATTATTATTATTAGATACAAACCAGAAAGCTGATTACTTATGCAAAGCTGCAAGATAAAATCGATGTAAGAATTCCTGGTATAGCAATCTGTCTAAAGAATTCTTAACAAAAGTGTGAGTAAACCTAAAACGAAAGATCTTTAAGCATAAATTTATAATCAGATTTTTAAATTCCATGATAACAGCATCTGCGTCCGCTCCCATCGTCTCTCCATAGTGTCATCAAAAACCTCGCAACAATTAAATGGAAAATGAGAGAGAGAGAGAGAGAGAGAGAGAGAGAGAGAGAGAGAGAGAGAGAGAGAGAGAGAGAGAGAGAGAGAGAAATAATTCGGCTTACTTTAATTCGTATTAAACACAATACAAACGTCATTCTCATTATTGTTATTAACAAATGTTCAACACTGCTCTAACTAATTGAAGCCTATGTCATTTTCGCCAACTCATTTGACCATCCAGACATGTAGGGGGTGAAGGGGTGGGGGATAGGATGCAAAAACAGAGGAATTCGAACTTGGAATCTCCCGTTACGAAAACTATAGGATGCCATCTCCTGCGGAATCTGATCCTATGGGGATACAGCAAAGTCCTGTGGTCATATTGACAGGGGCAGGGATTAACGAGGGAGATATGAGGAAGGCAGGGAGAAAGAAGAAAGAAGGCGAGGAAAGACGGAGAGAAGTCCCGAGGAAGAAGGATTCCTCAAAGGATTCTTCAACCTTTCCTCCCTTCACTCACTCCTTTTCAGATCCTGGGAGATAATGCCAGTTTCCAGTAAGGATGCCCCTCCCGGTAATTCTCGGTACCCTCCTCTGATAACAGCCCGGTCGTTCTAAGTCATAGATCACCGGTCTTGTGGATTTTTACTCGGTTCGTTTAAATGATCTCAAATTCATTTCCTTTTCCTTTACGATTCGTTAAGTTACTCTTTGTATGCGGACCAATCAACGAGAGACGTAATAGGGAGAGACGTAACCTATTATTATTATTATTATAATTATTATTATTAAACCGTGTTACATTTCATAATTTCAAACTGATACGCACTGAATATAAACAATGAAATATATCCATAAACGACCTAAAATTGTATAAACAATTCATTTCCATAAAGAAAATAATTCTAAAGTTCATAAAATATATATAAATACATAAGGGTGTGTGTGTGTGTGTATGTGTATATATATATATATATATATATATATATATATATATATATATATATGTGTGTGTGTGTGTGTGTGTGTGTGTGTGTGTGTGTGTGTATGTATAAGCATTAAGTTACAACTGTCCTTTCATATCCAATTCGCTCCACCGCGGAAATAATATATTATCATAATGGTAATAGGCTATGTTAACCTATATTATTTCCGAGGTACAGCGAATTAGATATTAAGGGACATTTGTAACTCAATGCTTGTATATGAATCACGGTGATAAAATTCATATCATATATATATATATATATATATATATATATATATATATGTGTATATATGTATGTGTGTATGGTATATTTTTCAATACAAGGCATTCTCCTAAAGGATAATTTTATAACTTATCCATCACACGAGAGATGAAAATATTGACAATATTCCAAAAACAGACAAGAGAGTTTTATTCTAAAACAAAGCGAAATTAATTTGAGCGTTGGAAAATACTAATATAATTTCATCATGATAAAAATTCTTATGCATTTCTTTTTTTGTACTTAACTAATTGTATAATAATTAATTTATAATAGTACCTCACACAATGTAAATGAAGATTCAAGTACAAATATCTGTTGCTTTAAGCATACATGATATTTTTCTTTCGTATCTCTCAAAAACAAAGGAGTATACTATACAGAACAGATAAACGATATCTATTTAGAGATCTTCGTTCAAATAAAACCGATAAAGCACATTTTTATATAAAACTTCTGATACAGTCCAAAGATTTCTTCAGAGCAAAACACGAACAACTTTAAATTTCCGCTGGCAGAGAACATCCAGCACTTTTTTTCCCTCTCTCAAATCAACCCTTGTACATTAAGCCATAAACTCAAAGATTACCATAACTAGATTTCGAACAATTCTCTCTCTCTCTCTCTCTCTCTCTCTCTCTCTCTCTCTCTCTCTCTCTCGCGAAAAGAGATACATCTGTGCATCCCAGTATTCTTCTTCAGCTGCACCAGTTTATTCGTTAATGGTTGCCGCATCTGCAACCCATTTCCCAATAAGCATCTGCATCTCACAACAACCATTAACAAAAAAAACCAGCTTTCGTGGAGTTTGTAAACAACAAAACAACAAAAGCAACAACAATGACAACACCATGTTATGTACATCAAAGCTGTCCTCGATTACCAAAGTTATTCTTGGATGTGTCGTACACGAATGATTTAGTTAAAAGTATGAATCTCATTGACTGTGAACGTCATTTTAATTGCTGGAAGCCATGTCCATCCTAATGAGAGAGAGAGAGAGAGAGAGAGAGAGAGAGAGAGAGAGAGAGAGAGAGCAAGGGCGTGAAAGCAGGCACGTGATGGTTATCATTTTCTTCTAAGATGTCAGATGACCGTTGCATTGCATCACGAGAAACAAGGGAGTGGATAATGGGGAGGGTTAGGGGTTGGAGGGAAGAAGGTGAGGAGGGGGTGGGGAAGACATAAGAGAATGAGTGAAGGAGATTAGGAGACAAAGAGGAGGAAGGAAAAAAAAATTTGGTCGGCACCTGCTCCTGATGAGAAAACCTTACGACCACCACCAGGACCTTCGTCAGTAGGACAAACTTGGGGGGGGGGTGCCCTACGTCACTTTGCCCATCCACCCACTTGCTTAAACACACACAAATACGCACACACACACAAAGCAATCGAGAACATGGACCCCAAAAAATACCCCACCAAAAATAAGTGGACTGTGATTGGAAAACAGTTTTAACATAGTAGTGACGTTCATTTATAATTCATGAATTTCAAAGGATTTTGGCTGTGATATGCAAAATACTTTAGGCAAAAAATGCGAGTGAAAGGGTAATGAGGTGTTCAGGAAAGATTTTCCGCTTACGAAAACATACGACGCGCCACTGCGTTTACATTTTTGTAAGCGAGGAAGACTAGAAATGCTGGCTTGATAGTTTTATGTATCTGTGGTATGAAAATGTTATATTTACCAGGAAGCCCGTGCGCGCGCGCAAACGGAAGGAATGTAAAAATTATGCGCAGTTTATTGTGGATAAGGATTCTCACTGGTTTCCTTTATAAGTTGATGAAACTGGGTCGACTATAATTACCAACACAACATACAAGCCAAAAAAAAAAATTAAAATTAAACGTTTTAAAAGAAAGATTTAAATAAAATGAAAAAACAATACAAACATAAACGTATATATTCAATACATGAATATCTCAGCACATAACTCGACCAGGCCGAGAAAGGCAGTTGAAAATTCAATACCAAATTCTTCTTCCCAAGGGGACCCCCAAAAAAAGGCACTTCACAACCCGGGCCTATACAAATTTGCATAACCGGGCCATTCGACAGAGGGCTCTTTCTATTTGAGGATGCTCAAAGCTGGAGAGATAGTGTGAGAGTCCTTACGACTGCTCAAACCTCTGTTTCTTTAATAAACAGGAGAAGGATGCGGTTCTGAGCCCAAAACTACCCCTTCTACACTACAGGAAGGAGCCTTGAATGAACATCACGAGATTTAATTACTAATCAGCGGAACAGTTACGCGTTTCTTGCGGGTGTTCATAATGCAAGGCTACAGCGATTTACAGCACGAACGAACGAACACCCAGTGATTTATAAACTAAAGTTTAAAACGCCAAACACAAGCCACGAGTAACAAACGAGACGCAAATGAATAAAGATGAGAGCATAACGGGATGAAATATGCAAAGGAAGGCACCAGAAATGACACGGTCTACATCATTCGAATTTAAGCGCTATAGGACCCTAAGCCTTCTGCATGTGAATTACCCAACGAATCCCAGAGTGGCGGAAGAGGTACACACACACACACACACCCACTTCCTGGGGGCAACAGCAACAACAGGTGGGCAAAGGATGGGCAACGGCATATGAAAAAATATTTATCCTATTACCAACGGTGCGTTGGGTGGCCTACAAATAACGAGTTGCTATCAGTTCCTACCTAGGGACTACATTCATTCTTCCAGGCTTATCTCTCCCACCCTATCATCAGAACCCATCTGCTGAATTTGATGAGATTCCCTACTTCTTCTTCTTCTTCTTCTTCTTCTTCCTCTTCTTCTTCTCTCTCTCTCTCTCTCTCTCTCTCTCGGCAAACTGAACCATCCTACTTACGTCAGATTTTCTCCAATGCGAAAAATCCTATAACATCCTGAATACCTTTCTTTGCAAATTTCGAGAATATACCATATCCCTCTGAGTGACGATCAAAACAGCTTCCTAACATTCTCTACGTTAAGAGAATTTCGATACGAGATTCATAAGTGATTCCCTTATCTAACCTCCTCTACGCTATTCTTTAACGTTTCTAGATGCAATATCTGGATCTAATATTCTACAATTATGCGAAGCAGGTTTAAAAATGAATATGAGAGAATGTGGACGACAAAATAACTACTTAATAACCAAAGTGGACGAGATATAACTGCTTAATAACCAAGACACAAAAACAAAATCAAGCACTGGCATTGATGAAAATGTTAATTTTTTACGGGATTTGGCTTAATAATGCTATTTCATCTTCCAGCTGAATTGAAATTCTTTCATCATTGAAATATACATTTATGTAACTACTGTACAGATTACCCAATGAAGTTATTTTTAATGGACCAGAAACAATTCCTTTCGAAAAGAGTGAAACGAGAGACTGCAGTGAAATGAAATGTAAGAGGGCTTGGTAACTTTCGTTTCCACATCTGCACGTGTAGCTAATTTCGAAACTACGTCTTCAGAATTGTCGTAGTTATTTAAGGTAAATATATGAGAAATAACAATAAAGACTAGCAACATATCCAGTGTGAAGTTATAATAATAATAATAATAATAATAATAATAATAATAATAATAATAATAATAATAATAATAATAGTAATAATAATAATAATAACTGATACTGTCTGAAAATAACGAATGATACCAGTTATATCTGGTGCTTAATTACGTCTTTGTTAAACAACAACAACAAATGAATAGAGAGAGAGAGAGAGAGAGAGAGAGAGAGAGAGAGAGAGAGAGAGAGAGAGAGAGATGTTACGTGCGCCATAATCTGACGAATTTAAGATATCACAAAACTCTTATATAAATTGACAACGGCTTTCAAAATCGAACCAAACCTAAAGTTCTTTTCCACGCACCTATCTGAAAGACGAACAATACATAATAAGCTAAACGCGTGACTGAATCTCAACTCCGCTGTGTTTTTAGGGAGACTACCGGGTGCTTAACATCAAATACTTTTGGGATCCGTTCCTCTGTGCAGAAACAATGATTCCTCAATGCTCGTTAGATAAGGGAACCCTTCCATTACCAGCACCGCACAGCAGGAATGCAAAGGGAGTTTGATGGGCGAGAGAAAGAAGACCCTTCTTCACATCAGTCAAGACAATTCGCATGAAGAGTTCGCGGAGTGTGATGTCAGCACAGACTCCGGGCCATCCTACCTCAGGTAGCAACAAGGTGTGTGAGGAGGAGGAAGACTAGGAGGAGGAAGACTAGGAGGAGGAGGGTGGAGGTAGAAAAGAAGAAGGAGGAGGAGGAGGAGGAGGAGGAGGAGGAGGAGGAGGAGGAGGAGGAGGAGGAGGAGGAGGAGGAGGAGGAGGAAGGGTGGAGGAGGAGGAGGGGTGGAGGAGGAGGATGAGGACGAAAAGAAGGGGTGGAAGAGGGGTGGAGGAGGAGGAGGAGGTGGAGGAGGAGGAGGAAGAGGAGGGGTGGGGGGTGGAAGAGGAGGAGGAGTAACCGGTGGGTGTGAGGAGGAGGAGGAGAAGGGAGGGGGGGAGGGAAAGGGCTTACAATCTGTGGCTCTCTTCATCAATGCATTTAATAAATGCCTCGGGAGAACATGATCCGTTCTCCGGCAGGTCTGTGAAGAGAAAGACATCACACACAGACAGTGGGGGTCGTTAATATGCAGCCTGAAACAGCCGGAACTCTTTTCATAAAAGCAAAAAGAGGTGAAACACCTGCGGATAATTTCGTCCTGTGACATAGCCACACCTGGATCGTAAATTCCTCCGCCTATTCAATCGGTGCTTTGAAAAACCCAGCAGGTAAACGCTGCTGGGCAAATATCTTCTCATGTTACAATTCTGGTCAGAATATTTAGACATTCATTAATGATCATTGCATATTTGCTTCGATTAATTTCATTTGCTTCAGTTAATTTCATTTCAGTACGTTCAACAGCAACAACCTAAAGTTATTTAATCTCTTCTTTTTAAAAAATGCAAATTTGAAAACTAAGCATCATCTGATTGGACAAAATTTAATATAAATGAGAGATTTTTTTCGCAACGTATCTTAGCTTTAAACCGAAATATCCAGTTGTTTATATACTATAAGGCCGGGCTAGCACACAAGACACACAGATGAACAAACACACACATTAAATACACACACATACGTATATATAGCAAATGCATACAAAGATAAGTCTTTAACAAATATTTATTGGAGTTAAGGTAACTACTACAAAGGTCATGTTATCACAGGGATATGTCAGCAACCTTATCCACAGCATTTGCAATCTATGCTGGAATGTCAAAAGGGTACCAACTGAATGGTTTTATTTACAAGTCTCTAAAAAAATAAAACTAACAAAAGTTTTATCAGAAAAGTACCATAACAAACGACGTCATCAACCTAACACAAATCTTTGACATTTACTTGAAAAAGATTTATAAAAGGATATATTTATAATTTTTCACGTGAATTGGAAAACATTCAAAAGATTCATTTCATTCAACAAAAATCGTTATATGGCGGAGATTTTTTCCAACATGTCAAATAATACCGAATGTATTTCCACTGAAGTTCGGAATAATATGGGATATTGTGAACTGACTCGTAACTCCAATTTATAGACAACATTAAAGTACTGTATTAAACTCATCTGAGGACATCTCTTAATAAACGCTAACACACAAAAGGACTTTTGTAAAGGTAAACAAAACAGAGAATTCCGTGCATTCGGTAAAAGATAATATAACAATCTGTCAAGATGAGAGAGAGAGAGAGAGACAGCCCAACAATAACTCAACAAAGAGCAAATCCAGCGGTGATTCTCTCTCTCTCTCTCTCTCTCTCTCTCTCTCTCTCTCTCTCTCTCTCTCTCTCTCTCTGTATGTTGTCCTCGTGATAGAATCAACGCATATAGAAACATTACTCACTGCCACCGGATACGGTTCCACTTAAAAGGTGTATGATTTAAGCTGGGAGAATTCAGGACTCTGGGGGAATTACAAAGTCCGAGTGACTTAACGAAAGTAATGAATCTTTTCGGAGTTCTACGTAAGTTATGTCTGGAGTTTGAAGATGCGGATTTTTTTTGTGCTTATTCCTATAATAATAATAATAATAATAATAATAATAATAATAATAATAATAATAATAATAATAATAATAATAATAATAATAATAATCTACTTACATTTTTACCCATTTATTTATCAATTTTTAAAATTTATCATTGTTTTCTAAAAACCGATTTCTTCTTTCGATATTTCCTATTATCTAATGTAATTTCTTTCAAATGAACACCGTATTCGTTGTAAGCTTCAATTTCAAGTCACTGGCCCCTGCAAGCATGTTCAATATAAATAGGGTTCGTCTCCTGAATAATAATAATAAATAATAATAATAATAATAATAATAATAATAATAATAATAATAATGCGGGAACTTCTTTCTTTTTGCGTCGTATGACAATGCATAATCAAAACAAACGACGGAATAAAAGCAAAAAAAAAAAAAAAAAAAAAAAAAACTCACTGCGTTTTCAAATCGTGACGATATTATATTACAATCTCACGAGAGGAATCTCTTGTCCATAACAAAGTCCGGAAAATATCCGTAAATTCCTTAAACAAACAGTTTGCCTCGGCAAACAGACCTCCGCATGCGAGGAGCAAAACAACTGAACAAACGCGACAGTCATTGTCGACACATACACACACAAACACACACAAACACACATGAGAGATGGAGGGAAGAGGAGGTGGGGGAAGGGATGGGGGGGGAGTTCAAAATCCATCGTCATCTTTTTGAGATAAGCTTAAATAAGCGTCGAGTGGAGGAAGCTTTGTCAAGTGCGGGACAACATATTCCACTATAAAGCTTCCGTCATCTGTGATTACCCAGCGGTGTTTTGCGATTCACGAGTGAAAGCGTCTATCGTCTCGTTTCCTAATTATTATTATTATTATTATTATTATTATTGGTGAAGAAATCCACAGTGGTGCAAGTGTAAATATACATTAGAAGTTATATATAAACGAGAGCTTTCGAGAATCGAGCAGGTTCGCTAAAGCTCTCGTTTGTATATATATATATTTCTAATATGTATTTACACTTACACCACTGTGGATTTGTTCACCATTTTAGTTACTCATGTTATTATTATTATTATTATTATTATTTCAGATCAGATGAACCTATTCACATGGAACAAGCCCACCACAGGGGCCACTAACTCGAAATTCAAGTTTCTAAAGAATATCATGGTGTCCAATTGAAAGAGGTAACAGAAGGTAATAGCGAATACAAAAAGAAGAGATCAGCCATTGGAAAAGGAAATCTGAATTAACAAATAAATGAATATATAAAAATTTGTAAATTATAAAGTACAAGAAGAAATACTTTAGGGTAGTAATGCATTGCAACTTCGCTCGAACTTCTGAGGTTCCGATTGCACAGAACCCTCGAAAAAATTAAATCATTTAATACCTGTATGACTGGATATTGTCACTCTGCAAAAATCCACGACGACCAAAATTTCCCAAGAGCGTAAAAGGAAGTTTTACAACAAAAACAAAACCAAAAAAAAGCAGAGACTTGAGGGGAAACCTAAATGGCATGTGAACTCAGATCCTTAGGTTACGCCACCAGTAGGCCTAAGGCCTAAGGAGGGGATATAATGAGGCCAAAAGGTCAAAAATACCGCGAAGGATTCGTCTCAAGTTTTTATAAAATATTACCGAGGAATACTGAATACATTCAATATGGAGATGGCGAGCTCTCAGGGGAAAGATATATGAAATGAATAAAAGTTCAGCTTTGCCGTAGAGCTGTAAAGTGAAAAGGGGTTTTAATATCACAACCACATCTGTATGTGTGTATTAAGCATAAAAAAATTTACAGAATGAGTATTTTCTCTTTCCTCAGTCACAAGGCAGAAGGCTTTGGGGCGTTAAGCAAAGCAAAAGCTCCGTTGAACAAAGTTTCACGGATGCTGTAATTTGTAATGCAAATAACAGACGCACCAGAGGTAAGGTTAAGGACATTCCAAGAACTCCCCCCAGCACAGCAGTGGCCACTGTGTGGGAAGTTTTCCTACAGTAGCGCCTTGGAAATGAGTTTTCTTTGCACACTATGAATTTCATACCTTCAACTGAAACCTCCACCAATTCCTCTGCAACTTGCAGGCAGATCATAATGAAACTGATACCTATTAATAGCTTTATACTCTCTCTCTCTCTCTCTCTCTCTCTCTCTCTCTCTCTCTCTCTCTCTCTCTCTCATTTCGCGCTCTTCGAACAAAGAGTTTATACTTGTTTAAATTTACTCGAGCCTTTTTCAAGTACCGCTGACAGCTGCTGTTACAACGTACCTGAAAAGAAAAGAAACACAAAATTAGCTTCAGAAGTTTCAGTAATAATAATAATAATAATTAATAATAATAATAATAATAATAATAATAAATTTTTCCATAATATTTGCTAATGCAACAAACACCATTTCTAGCCGTTCATAAAACAAACTCATACTGACGACTACAAAAGCTTCAAAAAACACACACAATTATAAACGCTTCACAAACGCACATACAACAAACGCTTCACAGAACAAACTCCCGACTAACTGAATCTTCCTCCCCCATCTCGGACTGAGCGCGAACCTCACAGAATCCGACGAACATTCAAATATGTGACATTCTCAACTGGTTCAAATGCTATGGCATTTGTCAAAAGCCTCTCCCCTCCCAAGACATGTCGTGGAGGGACCCTTTCCCCCAAATTGGCGTCAAACAGAACTTTCCCACACCCATACGGATTTCTGGGAGTCATCCTTGACAAATGGCGAGATGACGAGTCATTACATTTGCCAAGTGCGTGATGACAAACCAACTCCGGAATTATGTGATCCGTAATTCCATAAGTTCGGTAAATAGAAGGTGTATAAAGTAAGTACAAGGTGTATTATATTATATGCGAGAAGAAACAAAATACAGAAAATATGTAATCTATTTTATTTTTTCACTTAAGTAAAGAAATTACCTAAATTTTTATACGTTTCGTCGATATTTAAATTTGAAAGTTGTTTAATGTTTTAGATTTCGTTATTCATTTAACAGTTAATACCGCCCACCGCTGTATTTTAAAAAAAACAGCATCCTCAAAATATTCATCCCATTACAGTAAGCTTTCAAAGCAGAGAAATTCACGTTACGAATATTTAAATATGCAGTAAATTGTTACAACGGGTGTTGATAATAAAACGCGTTCTTGAACTCTCCGCGAACATTCAACAACTTTCAATCACCATTAGGCAAATCGCAAATAGCTGGAAAAAAATGAATATAGATGAGAATATAGGTAGTGATTGCTGAGCAAAGGTGCAATTCGTTTTAAAGTCCCGAAAAAATACAATTTATTTAATTCGGTAGAAGGGCTGACAAGAAAAAAAAAAGTAAAAAATGCGACGAAGTTTCTTCGGCGCAATCGAGTTTTCTGTACACCGTATAATGAAGGCCAACGAAGATAGATCCATCTTTCGGTGGTCTCTGTATAACGCTGTATGAGCCGCGGCCCATGAAACTTTAACCACGGCCCGGTGGTGGCCTGGCCTATATATCTGGCAGACGCACGATTATGGCTAACTTTAACCTTAAATAAAATAAAAACTACTGAGGCTAGGGCACTGCAATTTGGTATGTTTGATGACTGGAGGGTAGATGATCAACATACCAATTTGCAGTCCTCTAGCCTCAGTAGTTTTTAAGATCTGAGGGCGGAAAGAAAAAGTGCGGACGGACCGTCACAATAGTTTTTTTTTTTACAGAAAAAAAAAGCAGACAATGACTGCACTTGTGTTATACACATCAGCAGCCAACCGCAATAAGGGTAAACACTGGAGAAAAAAGAGAGAGAGAGAGAGAGAGAGAGAGAGAGAGAGAGAGAGAGAGAGAGAAAAAAAAAAAAAAAAAAAAAAAAAAAAACTCAAGAATACACTAAATCAAAAAAAGTAAAGAAGTAAAAGCATTACAATAGCCGCGCGAGAAACCCAGCAAGATAAAAAAAAAAAAGATTAAAAAGAAAATAAAAAGATCTCGAGATGCCACCAACCCAAAGTTATTACCCTCGACTTTCTCCTAACCTCTGTTGAATGTACCCTTTATCTGATAGCCGGTAAAAGTTCCGCATGCTTTCCTACAGCTGTCTGTGCTCAACATGTGTACAGATGCATCTGTATATAACTGGAGAGCAGTTTACTATGCACACAACGTCGCAGGCAAATTAGGATCGAATCCACGTCATATTAGGACATAATATATATATATATATATATATATATATATATATATATATATATATATATATATATATATATATATATATATATATATATTATATATATATATATATATATATATATAATATAATTTGAGTGCAAGTTACTCCCATCCCAATTCGATATTAATGGTATTGCTTATATTAATATTTGAAGGTATAAATATTTTGTGGAACAATGATGGCATACAATATGCAATTATATATATATATATATATATATATATATATATATATATATATATATATATGTATAATATTACTTATTATTAACGTTATTAACGTTCAAACGCAATCTCGCCGACTGCGTCAGTGTCAGATCCGGCAAAGCGACTCATCCTATTAACAAACTCCTACGATTAACTAAAAGAATAATGAATAACAACACTTCTGGAGTCAGTAAACACCGTGTTTTATGTAACACTAACGTGATATGACAACAAACAAGAAAAAGACCTTGACCATGAGTTTTTGAAAGGGCAAATGGAAAAATACCGAATAACAGACGCCTACGGTACACAGAGTAAAAATCTGCCGAGCTCAAAGGTAACCGAGTGCTTTTAACCAAATAAGGGGCTTCGCTGAGAGCCAAAACAACGGGCCTGAAGGCACAAGACCTACCTCCACAATCCAAAACAATGCGGGAGAAAATGATTGTGCAAAAAAACTCAACAA
>NC_089776.1:10225417-10227917 GCF_040412425.1 Macrobrachium rosenbergii
AATTTAGATTGACAGGGAATTTAATTTGAAAAGATATCTTTCAGTGGCCACCATTTCATAATTATAACAGCGTATAAATCTGAAAATAAGCACCATTCTACAAAACGATACATTATTATATATAAAAATGAGCAACTGACACCAAAAAAAAAATGGGTATATAACCATCCTCGGCTGCTACCCCTAAGATCCATCCACGCGAACACCCAGTCACAATTACAGAATCAGACAGACCCGGTTATAAGAACAACACTGAACAATCGACGCTCTTCTTCCTGGAAGCCAGCTGACGATAACGACGGATGACGTCAGAGATCGGATTTCACAAGGAATGCCAAAGGAGAGGCCGCTAAGACATTAGGAAAAGAGACGAAAAACCTTTCTGGGATTGGAGCACGTTTCGGGAATGGCCAGCCCTTAAGAAATTATAATGGAAAGGGAGGGGAGTTGTCATTATTATTAAAAAAAAAAAAAGGGCAAGCACAATAGGTCACCGAAATGTTTACTAACCTAAATGTTAAATCATTTCGGGAAATGGCCAGCCCTTACGGAGTTGTCCGGAATTAACGACGGCGGAAATTACATTGAGAAAAAAAGGGACTTGTCACTAAACAAATAAAGGAGCAGGCATTATAGGTCACTAATATGAAAACCAACTTAAAAAAAATATGATAAAATTTTTCAGCATCAAGTATAAGTATTAACATCCACTGCCAAAAATCTACAAATATCCGAAGTTCTGTATTTTAATGACTTATAAAAAAAAAAAATAAGTAACCTTTTCATTTCCCAGTGGCTGAGGTACATATACATAAACCACGCGTCAGAGTGATTGAAATCTTCAGCCCCCACGTGGTTAAAACTCACATGTCACTGTGATTCAAATCTTCAGTTCTCATGTGATTTGATTTAAACGACAATAACTAAAGTACGACAAGCAACTTGACATACTGCAGCCAAAATCAAACAGTCACTAATTTATGAAAACCCACTTGATAACGAGAAGTGACGGAGAAATCACCGGGGCATAGGAAAATACATTAAGGTGTCTAGACTACGACAGCCATAAATGGTAGAGGTTCGGGCAAGAGCATTCTGAATATTAATTACAGGTGAATGCTTGTCCAAATTCTGACATCCAAGACCTCAGTCAACATCATTTCGTTCTCAACATCGCCACAGACATTGCTTGTAAGGAATTTTAAATGGATGATATACCAACATCAAGCAAAAATTAAAATTTTCAAACGACGGCAATTAAATGCGATACACTGCCATCCAACAATGCTGTAAGAAAAAATAGAGAAAAAACAGAAAATTGGAATTGGAATATGAAATTTAGGCCAAAGGACAGCGCTGGGATCTATGAGGTGTTTCAGCGCTAAAAATAAATAAAAATTTTTTTTTGAGATGATGGAAAGTAAGATAGAAGAAAGAAAATATGAACGGAGTTACAGTAAAAGGAATGAAAGGGATTGCACCAACGGCCGAATGGACGCTACAAAGAACCTTAAGTAATGCCTACAGTGCACCACGTGAGGTGCACTGACGGCGCAATTCCACCCCCACCACGGAAAAAGAAAAATGGTACCGCTTACAAATCCTGTTTTCTTTCCTAGGTGCAGGGACAAATGCACAAGACGCAATGGCTAAAGATAAACTAAAATTGATGTCTAGTGGTCCAGTGGCTAAGAGGACTCGCTCCGACAACGAAGAGATCCTTATATGGGCATGCAAAACTGATAAGAAGTTAGTTGCAGAACACATTACTTAACACTACACTGCAAGAAGCGCAGTAATTTCACTCCTACATTTCAACGCAGGAGTTTCCTTATGCCATAATGCTTGCCTTATAATTTGTGAGCTAATTAGCCGTATTCCATAAATTATATTCCTCAGAAAATGCTTGTTTTATGCAACTGATTCTTTGGATACAATAACAACGTGACGAGCTAGAAGCAGATGGCATTGCATAATATATATATATATATATATATATATATATATATATATATATATATATATATATATATATATATATATATATATATATATATATATATATATATATATATATATATATATATACAATCAAACAATCAAACAAAACGACAGGTAAACCTCATTCAGAAAAATGATGTGATACGTACCAAGAAAACGTGACGCAAGAGAAGCAAATGAAACAATAATCCCATCTGAAAGAGGGAGTCCCAAGCTCAAGAGGAGAGAGAGAGAGAGAGAGAGAGAGAGAGAGAGAGAGAGAGAGAGAGAGAGAGAGAGAGAGAGAGAGAGCTACTTTATTGTCTGATGCGCCCCATCTTCACGGTTCACCGATTCCAGAGCGCCTGCTAGCAACTACCAGCAATAAGAGGGGACGAATTTCAAACAAGGGCAACAATGCAGAGTTCATTGCATTCATGCGAAGGTTGACACCCACCAGCGGTGGCCAATTAGGGCAAAGTTCCCCAGAGGTCAGTCACAAGAGACGGCGGAGGGGCAT
>NC_089776.1:10232917-10260417 GCF_040412425.1 Macrobrachium rosenbergii
GAGAGAGAGAGAGAGAGAGAGAGAGAGAGAGAGAGAGAGAGAGAGATGAACAACTCACAGCAGGCAAATGAATCCCTGAGAGAGAGAGAGAGAGAGAGAGAGATAAATAGTTCATGTGGCCGTAGTTAGGCCGTCCATCCGTCAGGTGTTCGTTCAAACAGCTGAAAAAATGACAGCTGATTGCCATGTTTCCGCTGGCTGTATTATAGTTTAGGGTCTCCTCCTTTTCGGGGGGCCAAAATCCTTACGTCTGTCTCCTCGCGACCCCATGCAGGGAAACAAGGAAATAACAAGAAGAATAAGTGCGTAAAAGGGGCAGAGGGCGATTGTCGGTTTTTGTAAGTTCTCACGATAACTCCTGATGGAAAGGTGGGTCAGATATATATATATATATATATATATATATATATATATATATATATATATATATATATATATCAAAGATTGATACTGTTACACAATATGCAAGGGTGTCTTGAAAATTGAAAAGCACTGTTCAGTATTACAGAAAAATATCTAAAAGAGAGAGAGAGAGAAAATATCTAAGAGAGAGAGAGAGAGAGAGAAGAGAGCTGCGGTCATGCGAGTTCTTAAACGTGTCACTGAAAATCCCTTCCAAACAGGAAAAGGAAAAGAGAGAGAGAGAGAGACACACAGAGCGGTAGATAGAGATCCCTCGAGAGACAGCGAGAGTCTTTCTCTTTCCAAGAGATCCTGCCGTTGTCCCGAGGAGATAAATGATGGGAAAGGGAGAAAGAGATCAACAGAACAGATAGAAGAGAAAGGAGAGGAAAGGGAACAGGTCGTAGATGTCGTGAGGGTCATGAAAAATGACTCTCGCGAGAGAATATATAAATTTGGAAAGCTGTTACGGATTAGCACTGTCAGAGAACGGCGAGTTTTACTGGGTCCGCGGCTCAGAGAGTTTAAAGTAGACAATAAAAATAATAAAACCGGCTAAAATATACATTTTCTTTGATAATAATAAAAATATAACCGACTCCCTGTGGGATAGATGTACCGACTAACAAATTATAGAATTTTTGACGGGAAATCTAACCTAACAATAAAGTTTTGAAATGCAATAATTACTGCTAACATTTTCAACATTCATGTTAGGAATTTAGATAACTTCCAAAAAAACAAATTGCACATGCAAATCGGCGTGCTATTATTATTATTATTATTATTATTATTATTATTATTATTATTATTACTCAGAAGACGAACCACTGGGGCCACTGACTTCAAATTCAAGCTTCCAAAGGATCTAGCGTACATTTGAAAGAAGTAACAGAAGTTAATGGGAAATACAGAAAGAGATCAGTTATTAGAAAAACTGGTAAATTAACAAACGAATAAATAAATGAAAATGTAAGTGAAATATTAAAATGCAAGCTGAATTGTATTCGGACTTATTCATCCTCGCAAGAACATAATTTACTGTCAGGATAAGTCTCCATTTGTTCTCGTCTTCAGCAAACAGTAAATAGATCCAAGTGTCTTTCTTTGGGTACTACTTATGCCACTGCTTTGGGTTGCTACCCATACCCAAGTGGGTTACCAGACATCGCACTCCACAGTACCCAGGCTTCGATTAAAGAATGCCTCCGCTTCTTGCCATAGACGCTGTGGATATTGTAATTAGAAAATCCTTAAGAGTCTACCTGTCTGATTTAGGTGATTTTTATTCTTCTAAATACATTTAGACTTTCTATTCACTCCGGTGTTTCCGTAATTCTGTATTATTTCTGAATATAAGATTTAGTTTTTTTTAGACCAAAACAATAATTCTAATTACTCGTTTATATAAAAAGGAAGTTTGTTTTTCTCTGAGGTAGAAAATGGTTCGCGATACTAAAAAAAAAAAAAAAAACTGAAGCTCGCAAAGCCTACACAATCCTACACATATAAAAGTTGAAAAACAAAATTAGTGGAACTAGTACATGCACTAAATGAGTAGATTAATAAAATATGGAGAGAGAGAGAGAGAGAGAGAGAGAGAGAGAGAGAGAGAGAGAGAGAGAGAGAGAGAGAGAGAGAGAGAGAGAGAGAGCGCACCAAACTTTTCTCGAGACCATGTCTCCTTGCGAACAGAGATGTCAAGTTGAAATTCAAACGCAAGAGAACAACAACAACCTAGAATAGGTCATCTAGTCATCTAGATGTCGCCCTGTCGTCATCTATGAAGACTTGACGAATTATTACGTTACCAGAGAGAGAGAGAGAGAGAGAGAGAGAGAGAGAGAGAGAGAGAGAGAGAGAGAGAGAGAGAGAGAGCCAAAAGTTCGTCTTTAGTTCTGTGAAAGTTCTTTTTTCTGACTGCTAGCTTTCTGTTTATATACAGAATTTGAGAGAGAGAGAGAGAGAGAGAGAGAGAGAGAGAGAGAGAGAGAGAGCACCATAAAACCCAATCTACCTCATTTAATACCAATCGTGGATGGGTATTAAATTTGAGACAAACTGACATAAATCACGAGAGAGATGCCACCCAAAAAACGGGTTAGAAACATCGAAAGTATAAAAATGTCGCGTTTCACAAACAGCGATAAACACTTTTACGACGTTTTCCCTTTTCTTATATTTTTATTTATCTTTTAACTTTTTTTTTTGCAACTACCTACTCCAAAAGACTTCGCTGACATGCAATTATCAATAAATGCAATTTAGCCTTTGAACTTTTTACAAATCAATAAGGCGATTTTGAGCGATCAAAGTCTTTGTGTTTTAATAATTTATATACTTATAATTTTATGTTCTGTTAACTGATCTGGTAATTTAATTTTTCTTTCCTAACAATTTATCTCGTCTTTCTGTATTTCCTATTACCGTCTGTTACCTTTCAAACGAACACCATATTCTTTGGAAGCTTGAATTTCAAGTCAATGGCCCCTGTGGGCTTGTTTCATATGAATAAGGTTCATCTTCTGAATAATAATAATAATAATAATAATAATAATAATAATAATAATAATAATAATAATAATAACGGACTTTGCTTGGTGCATATCATTAACAGAATTCTGGGAATACATTACAAGAGAATATTAAAACCCACACACATTCGAGCACATTTTTATCATATAAGTATGGCCCATAGAATACATACATTCGCTGGACCTCGCATACACAGCTGAAGAAACAAACGCGTTGGTCATCCATATCATTTAAATAAATACTTTTAAGACTTGTATTTGCATGTAAATAAGAGCACTGTATGCCTGTAAATAAAGAGAAAAGTGTGTATGTGTGTGCGTCTCTCAAAAATTGCGCATGCGTCCTACCTACGGCAGTGAGAAAGTTTGTCAAGCCCGATCCGATCGTAACTGGCCCTGTCACACGATCCTGGCATCCAATTCGATCCGTCACCCAGCCAGCAACCAACGCCACCCCGCCCCACCTCCCCCACACCCACCTCCCAAGCCCCCTTCACACCCCACCACCCCCCTAAAAAATGTAATGTTGGGTCCTATCGAAACAACTCGGCTGTTGCAGGAAGCGCTGTTGCTATCCACCTTTAGCCACGTCATCTACTTCCTACGAGTGTTCCGCTCTCTCTCTCCTCTCTCTCTCTCTCTCTCTCATATATATATATATATATATATATATATATATATATATATATATATATATATATATATATATATATATACATACATATGTATATATACATCACGCTCATTTGCACACATCAAAACGTGATATTAAATATGCATGGGCATAAGACTTGCAAATGCATATGCATTACTACTATAACAGTGGCAAAAAACAATGAGGTATAAACTGCATAAAGCGTTTGTTGCAAACTCCAAAAGCCGAAATCGATGTTTTTGTTAAATATTTAATCTTTTAGTATTTAATATTTAATTTTTTGTATTTAATATTTTAGTGAACCCAGTCGGTTAGACAATAATGTCAGTAGCACAGAGTACATAAGCCAGTTATAGACCCAAACATGAACCGAAAAGTCAGACACGCAATGTACATCCCTAAGCAGCAAGAGAGAGAGAGAGAGAGAGAGAGAGAGAGAGAGAGAGAGAGAGAGAGAGAGAGAGAGAGAGCCAAACGTTCATCTTAAGTTCTGTGAAATAGTTCCTTTTTCTGACTGTTTGCTTTCTGTTTAAATAAGAGAGAGAGAGAGAGAGAGAGAGAAACAGTTCCTTATTCTGACTGTTTGCTTTCTGTTTAAATACAGAACACAGAGAGAGAGAGAGAGAGAGAGAGAGAGAGAGAGAGAGAGAGAGAGAGAGAGAGAGAGAGAGAGAGAGAGAGACCACCGCTGGCACATAACTTCCTGCACTTCTACACAGTCAGGTTCTGTGTGAATGATGACCCGATATCTAGGCTAGTCGGGGTGACTCAAGATTCGGTGTCGCCAGTAAGTCTTGGACGAGAAAGGAGGGGCACAGGACCCTGGGCACAGGGTACAAGGTACAGGGGACACGGGGGGACAGTTAGGATAAGCGCGGAATGTCGAGAGGCTATATGCTACGTGATTTGCAATGAGGATAAAATCAAATGCCCTGTAGATGTACTGGGCAGGGTGGGGACAAGGTTGGCCTTAGAGAGGCGGTTGTGCCAGGAAGGATTTGTTCAATTTGAAAGAATGAGAACAGGAATGGTGGTCTTCACGTCGTCCACTGGGAAATACTGATTGCTAAACCACAGATTGTTCAATTGAGAACAAGACTTAAAAAAAAATTATATATATATATATATATATATATATATATATATATATATATATATATAATTTTTTTATATATATATAAATATATATATATATATATATATATATATATATATATATATATATATATATATATATATATATATATATATATATATATATATATATATATATATATATATATATATATATATTATATGTAAATCTACTGGTCACTTTTACCAGATACATATGTAATTGTAATAGCCACAATGCCCTCTTCCTCTTAATTTCTCGAATTCTTCGCTTTTTTGGAAATGCTTGTCACTACAAAGCCGTAAGATCCAAGCGCAAGAAACTGAAGTGGCTGTGATGCCCGATCGCGGGAAACGAACCCACGTCACTTCAAAGCCGTAAGATCCAAGCGCAAGAAATTGAAGTGACAAGCATATCCACAAAAGCGCGAAGAATTCGAGAAGTTAAGAGGGCATTGTGGCTATTACAATTACATATAGGAAATTCTACATTCAAGCCTGGTTACACAGCAGTACGAATACGTAGAATGGACTGCATAATTTAGGCCAAAGGCCAAGCGCTGGGACCTAAGATGTCATTCATGGCTGAAAGGGAAACTGACAGTAAAAAGGTTTGAAAGGCGTAACAGGAGGAAAATCCTCGCAGCTGCACTATGAATCAGTTGTTACGAGAGGGTGGACAGTAAGATGGAAGAAAGACAATATGAACGGAGGTACAGTAAAAGGAATGAAAGGGGGTTGCAGCTAGGGGCCGAAGGGACGCATCGAATAACCTAAATAATGCCTACAGTGCGCCGCATGAGGTGAACTGACGGCACTACCTTCCGACGGGGATATAGCAGAAAGTAACAGAAGTCGTTAAATAAACATGCTTTGTGAATTAAGCTATATTTATTTACACATTCAGTAAAAAAAAGTATAGTTTGTCCTGCAAGTCACAAAAGTCAGAGTCCATTAATTGAATAAATGTGCTTTATGGAACAAGTTAGATTTATTTATTTTTTAACACATTCAGTGACGCAGCTAATCCTCAGAGAACTAGGAGTCAAAAATAAAAATTACCAGGTGGACGTTGAAACAATAAGAACGCAAAATGAATCCTTTTTTTCATTTTAGTTCGTGATCTGGGAAAAAACTATAAAAATTTGTTTTAATTGGCAGCGCTGACGACACATTCAAGCATATCAATTACCTACAAAAAAGAAAATGCTTGCAATATAGTTTCTTTTTTTTCCAAGCACCTTTCAATGACAGCAGATAGAATTCCTTTGTTTGTGACGATGTTATTCATTTTTCGGGTTCTCAAAAAAAAAAAAAAATAAAAAAAATAAAAAAAATAATCTTTTCACTTTCAGCTTCACAAAGAGCCCGTTTCCAATTAACTGATTCTGTCGGGTTAAAATCCTGCATTGTTTGCATCACGGATTCACAATATTTTCTTTGATAAGTCGTGATGTCAATCATGCACAGTGTTTCGACTCAAAGGTTAACAAAACAATGGGGAGGTATTAAGGTCACGGGTTTTCAGTCTGCGTAAGCGTAGAGATAATGTGTGTGTGAATAGGATACTTCATCTCGTTTGATCTGTTAACGTGCGTGTGTGTGTGTGTGTGTGTGTGTGTGTGTGTGTGTGTGTGTTTTATTTTTGTGGGGGTGGTAAAAAGATACACTATCTAAACCTGCTACGCAAGGAGAAATTGTGATGAACACTGAATAATAATAATAATAATAATAATAATAATAATAATAATAATAATATATAGTTAATGGAATCCATCTAGTGCAATAAAATCTTATCTCCCTCAATAAAAGACTAAAGTCATGACATATAATTATACAAAAGGTCTTTGGAATATGTATAATTTACAGTAATAGAAAGCCTTTATTAAATCAAGTAAAATGGATACTTCACGTCTGAGCAGCAAAACATGAGAGTTCTGAGGCTTTACCACAGTAATAACTGAAGCGTTCTTTTATACATCTCCCTTATTCATCCTTTATACATTTCCTTTCTTTCAGAATATTTGAAAGAACAGTTTTTTTTTTTTTTACTAAATGATGAGTGATGTATTCTGTAGGGAGAAATTATTAGAAATTATTATACGACAATATTTCTCTCTGATATCACCTTGCCCCCATAATTACAAAGGAACAAGTTCGATTCACCTGGATAGATACTACACAAGTGATGAGGTTGCTAGCCCGGCACCCCAAACTCAAAAGAAATGGCCATGGAGTAGCGGGTATGAAAAATATAATAAGGACGTCCCAGTATTGAGATCTAGCTTACCTTTGCCACTCCACCACTAAATAAAGAATCAACAAAACTGAACCTGAACACTTTAACAGAATTTATTAAAATTTGTATAAAGTAATACAAAGCAAATCAACAAGGAAAGAAAAAGGCAGAGGAAAACTACAAATGATAAGGAAATAAAAAGGTCAAGAAAGACTACAAATGATGATAAGGAGATAAAAAAGTTAAAGAAAGGCTAAAAATGATGACAGAGGAATAAAAACGTAAAGACAGACTACAAATAAAAATAATGATATACAAAGGTAATGGAAGACTACAAATGATAAAAAAGGAAATACGAAAAGGTAAAGGAAGGATAAAAATCACAATAAGTAAAAGAAAAACCCTCGCGAGTAGAAAACGAGTGCGACAGTGACTTCGAAACAAAAGCGCCCACGAAAAGATAGCGGTCAAGACGCGAAAACAAAGGAACCTCGCACTGACTATGGGCCCAGTTCCTCAAGAAACCTGATATAAATAGCAGGTACTCCCAGAAACAACCTTGGGGCACAAACAAGAGTGGGGGAGGATACTACCTTCGTAGGCCTAACGGGAATGGGCCGCTCAGACGATGGAAATGTCAAATAGAAAACCCTGAGTGAAAATGATTCTTATGGAAAGAATAAATAGAGAGCTATAAATGATATTCCCATCCGGATGGCATCACGTTCTCATGTCGTTTGATTATTCATATTATTAATAGATATTTGTACAAAATCTCAGTGTTCTTATACTTATACTCAAAGCGATGTAATATACAACAAAAAGGTTCGTACCTCGATTCAACAAGAGATACAATCAAGCTTTCCAATACATTAAACAGGTTCATAGACTATACTGTCTTCTGCTTGACTTGGAATCGAAAAAAAGTACAAAAAAAAAAAATCCCAATGTGGCCAATCTACTCTTAAGACTTGAATGATATCAGTGACAAAGTCCTCTCCTCAGTAATGGCTAAAAATATTCCTTCTTCCCCTAATCTACAAAGGCTATAAAGTACCTAATTCCTCTCTTCTGCAATGACTCAAACTGTTCCATCTTCCCATCCTCTGTCAACTTAAAAAATGTTAATTAGTGACTTTCGCTAACAGTCGCAAAAAAAAAAAAAAAAAAAAAGCATAGAGGACCATAGCCAACTAACCTAGAAACTGGCCAAGCTATTATCAAGACCTTTGAACAAACAACGAGGGCTACTAAACATTCCCCCTGGGGGACACAGTGACGCTAACCCACACTGAAACTCACAGCTGAGTTAAAACGTTCTTCCCTCTCCCATAGTTAAATGACCATAATTATCTTCTTCATTTGTGTCAAAGAGAAATAGAGTACTCCCGTCAACACATGGTCGTCAACGTGAAAAATGGAGCTTTGTTAAACAGAAAGAGAAAAAGAAGTCAGATTTACTTTCAGACACCACTCAGTTTTCTTGAGAAACATGTACATAATTTTATACCGCTGAGATTTCTTTCGTTTGGAAGCATATACTGTATTTGTAATGATATAAACACGATATACAAATATTTGTAACTATATAAATATAAAAAGGAAATCACAAGGGACTGTGTTCATTTAAATACCAGAATACGGAAGGTGTTGGAAACAGGCTACTAACACAGCCCAAAGAAAAATTGTTTTATTTTTTCATCAAATTCCAAATTTTCAGAATACAAAAAAGTATCTAGAAATACGGTACCAAGCAGAAGTTGAAAAAAATGCTGCATTCATAGTTTTACCAACACATAAAATAAAATACATACTGCATATCATACAACATTTACAGTAATCAAATGTGTTAAGTTAACATCCAACCACATACATGCACTCCAGTCAAGTGACTTCCGGGAATATCACTACAGGTACAAACCCCCAGCCACCACGTACCCACGGCAAAGGCGCTAGGGCAAGGTACAGTCTTCTGCTATTCTTCTTCTATGTTAATAAGTGCGTAGGGGTTAAGGAGCAGGTTCAACAGACGCTCTGTCTGTCTGTCTGACTGTCTGTCTACCTGCTTACACCCCTTTGGTATTTCCTGTCAACTGTTCCTATCCTACCTGAGGAGACCGCGGTCCTCTTTCACTCGCGTCCTACGCGATTTGAGGTCTGTGAGAAAGTGTCTGCGTTCAAGATTTCCTTTGTTATTTCCTATCTAAATTCTTGGTTGTGAACAGGAAATGGAATGATAAATTTAAGACTACATTAAGCGATTATCCGTAGAATTAATGAAAGCATAACTAATGAACCTTCTTCCCTTGATTAATGTAAAAGGAATTTTTTTTAGAATGAAAGCTTTTCAGTATCAGCAAAACATTTAAACCATTTGTTATTTCATATCTATATGCTTTATTATTCATAGGAAATGAGATAATAAATTTAAGACTGCATTCAGCGATTATCCGTAAAAATAATGAATGCACAATGAACTTCTTCATATAGACAATGAATAAGAAGCTTTTTGCAGAACGAAAGATTTCAGTACCAAAAAAAAAAAAAAAAAATTTTTAAAAGGAACGCCAACAGAGAACTGCCTCTCTTTCGACAGGCTCTCCGAGCGAACGCGCAAGCTATGAAGAACTGACTTTATTATTATTTTCCTTAAAAGAATAATTTAAAATGACACCAACTCGCTTCTCCTTTAACGTCACAGACCGCACGAAACCAGGTTTCGGAGTGGCCACTAGAAAGCTGGTTTTTCCATAGGCACAAGGCATGCAAACGACCAACGAGAGAGATCAGCTCAACCTGGGACGTTATCTACATGACAGAAGTCAGGTAGCATCCCATGACTGCCTCGGCTGCACCTGTTATCTCTTGTTCCTATCTCCGCATTTGGTTAAGTGCGCCGAGTTATAGTAACCTGTTTACAAAAGCCAAGACAAAATGTAGTTAAGGTATAGAAGCAAATATAAAGTTGGGAATGTTTCAGATGTGTTTATCAGGATTAAATGACCAGCCCATTAGCATTCTTAATTATTCCCACAGGTGAGGGGGCACTAACATCCTGAATTATTCCCACAGGTGAGGGGGGGTGCTAGCATCCTAAATCATTCCCACAGGTGAGGGGGTACCAACATCTTGAATTATTCCCACAGGTGAAGGGGGTGCTAACATCCTAAATCATTCCCACAGGTGATGGGGTACTAACATCTTGAATTAATCCCACAGGTGAGGGGATGCTAACATCCTGAATTATTCCCACAGGCGAGGGGGCACTAACATCCTGAATTATTCCCACAGGTGAGGGGGCACCAACATCCTGAATCATTCCCACAGGTGAGAGGGCGCTAACATCCTAAGTCATTCCCACAGGTGAAGGAGTACTAACATCTTGAATTATTCCCACAGGTGAAGGGGTTACTAACATCCTTAATCATTCCCGCAGGTGAAGGGGATATTAACATCCTAAATCATTCCCACAGGGGAAGCGGACGCTAACATCCTAAATCATTCCCGCAGGCGAGGAATGCTACATGCAACTTTCATAAACCAGGAGCCGATTTTTTAATATGAAAATGAAAATACAAAACGGGAACTAAAAAGTTTACTGCGTTGTTTCACGTAATCAAAACGGAAAAAAACATGGCTCCCTCCACACTCGAGAATTAAAACGTCGGTATCAATGCAATTAGCAGAGGCATAAACAATTCAGTAACGATCCTCTTTCTTCCTCTCTTTGTGAGGAATGGAGTGCAGGTAGGAATAGATTGGAATAAAATGACTGGGGATTACTAATGGCAAAATAACAATGCTTTTGCACATTCCAATAAAAAAATAATTCTTTATCACCTTTGTATCGGAATCAAAGACAAATGACCAAAGAAAAATTGGATGTTACTCATTCTGAAACACAGCCATTATAAGCAAAACTACATTTATTATCAATCGGTTTTGAACAAAAGATACGCATATATCAATTCTAATCTCTAAATATAACGTATACATAAAAACATTTGTGGGACTGAAGGCGCGCGAGCCTGCTTTCCGAGAACTGGCCCTCCCCACCCACCATACACACTCTGCTTCCTCCCCAACCCCTCCACCAAAGTGTCAATGACATTTACTTTTATGAACCTACAGCTTAACATATCAATTAATCAAACCAATCAGCGCTCTCAAAGCAACAGAAGGGGCGAAAACACACACACACACACACACACACACACACAAAAGCAACGTCAGGTGCAATTAACGAGCGGTCAATTCCCGTGAAAGACAATCAATCAAATCCTTCCACTGTGACATTTCCAGATGGATAACTGTACTTTCGGCCCTTTTGATAACAAGGCGCAGCGCTCAACTCGATCGGGTTGTTGCAAAACACGAAAGGTTAATCTCTCCACATACACCACGAGCATTAAGGCCATATTCTCACCGGTCACGTAGGAGATGCTTCATTCCGAAATTAGGTGGACAGTATTATTATTATTATTATTATTATTATTATTATTATTATTATTATTCAGGAGATGAACCCTATTCATATGGAACAATCCAACCAAAGGGGCCACTGACTTGAAATTCAAGCTTCCAAAGATTATTATTATTATTATTATTATTATTATTATTATTCAGAAGATGAACCCTATTCATATGGAGCAACCCCACCACAGGGGCCACTGGCCTGAAATTCAAGCTTCCAAAGATTATTATTATTATTATTATTCAGAAAACGAACCCTGTTCAGGGGGCCACTGACTTGAAATTCAAGCTTCCAAAGAATATTATGATGTTCATTCGAAAGAAGTATCAGTAGAGGGAACGTAATCCTTGATGAAATAAAGAAGCGAAAACTTGTCCTATTAGTGTTACTATGGGTCTTATCAAAATGTTCCCAGGCCTATGTCTTTTCCTAAAACAATAACAAGTTTTACAAGAAGTTCTGTCAACCCATAAGGGAACGGCATCGCTTGACGCTCTTCTTTGTGAGAGAGTCTACTGTTCCTTCTGGTTTGGTCGCACAAAGTAATGGTAATTAAATGGAAAAGTCTTAAAAAAACTGAAGGAGGAAATGTACAGAACATAACATTCATACATACATACATACACACACACACACACGTCCGAACATGAGAAATGAGTCAATGCTTAAGGCTTAAAATGTAACATGAATGAACAGAGAGAGGTGGACCAAGTTTCAATGATGACGACTCCCCGAAATCATACGAATAAAAAAAAAAAAAAAAACTGGCAGATTTACGAATATCGAAAAAGAAAAGAAATACCTTTGCAAAAAAAAAAAAAAAAAAAAAAAAAAAAAAAATCCTCAACACAACAGGTTCAAAAGGAAAACACGCCGTCATTCTCTTGCCTCCCACGGCAAGAACTGTCAAAATAAGAGAGTCAAGAATGTAAAACAAAACGCAATACATGTACAACAATATTACAGAAACAGGAGCGGGGAGGGGGGAGGGGGGAGGGTAAAGACGCATACACCCCCCCCACCGCCCCCGCCGTCTCTCGCCTACTACAACGAAGCGTAGTGGGACATCAATGGGACTTCAAATATATGTAAACAAAGAGTACATTCCCATCAGCCCCAAGGTGGAGTCATGTCGTAGATATTCACTTAGTGTCGGCAATAACCCCTCGGCATAAGAATCAGACAACGCCCAGAATAATGCTGACATTTAAGGTCATAAAAAGCGATTCCGGTAACAAATATTCGTGGGATGACGTCATCACGCCCCTTACATACTCAATAAAAAGGTGAAGAGTGATACAAAGTAATATTCTGAGGTTTTTCTAGCATCCACGAAGTGGTTGGATGCGCGGTTTCCTAGGTGTAAACAGTCAATAGGCTTCTGGTTGGGAAGATATAATTCTAGGAAAATGAAAGGTTATAAGAGATGTTTATAAAAAAGGTACAAGCTTCATGAGCATCTGAGTAGTGTATTCTAGGAAAATTAAAGGTCATAAAGGATATTTTTTGAAAACAAACTTCTCGAACGTCTGAACAGTATATTCTAGGAAAAATAAAAGTTATAGAAGACGGTTATAAAAAAAAACACACAAATCCCATGAACATCTGAATAGTATATTCTAGGGCAAATAAAGGTTATAAAACATTTATAAAATAAACACAGAGTTCATTAATATCTGAATATAAGATTCTCTAAGTCAAAGAGAGAGAGAGAGAGAGAGAGAGAGAGAGAGAGAGAGAGAGAGAGAGAGAGAGAGAGAGAGAGAGAGAGACTTGACTTCCCAATAACACTACTTCCAACGGGCAACATAAAAAAAAAAAAAAAAAAAAATAAAAAAATAAAAGTATATGAACTTATGAAGGAGGTTGTACCGACATTCAGAGAACAAGACAAAAACAAATCACTCCCAGATTAAATTAAAAAACGCTGAAAACAAAAACTAAGCAAGCACTGCATCACCACAGGTCCCCACCGCCACTATCACACGGTGTAATCAAGACATTAAGCACAGAGATTAACATGTCCACATAAAAAACACCTTGACTAATTCTCAGACGCTAATTGCAGCCCTTATAAACAAGTGAACAGGAGGCGTATGTTATGTCTGGGTTTTCCGGTAAGTTCAGCGGGCATTTGGGCATTTTGGGTAGGGGGTAGAAGAAGGGGGGATGGGGGAGGGGGTGAAGAACAGCAGGTTTGGTAAGGCGACCAATGGGGGTAACGACACCGAGGGGAAATTACCCGGTCGGACAGGTGTTATTTACCCGACCGTCGTGTGATGATAGCCTCGATTGCGGCCCAACGAGGAATGATGGTTGCAAAATCACACCGCCTCTGAGGATTTTGTTCTGGTGAAATGCATGATAGTGCATGTAGCAAAGTGAATTTCCTTTTTTTTTATGCAGGAGACTTTGTAATGTTACGGAACATGGCATGCAGTTCTAAACAGACACACGTGCACACACGCACGCACACACACACACACACACACACACACACACACACACACATATATATATATATATATATATATATATATATATATATATATATATATATATATATATATATATATACAGGCAGTTCCTCTGAAGAACGTAAAGGTCCCGTGTTTTTCTTATGAATATATGTATATGTATATACACATATACATAAGAAAACAAGGACCTTTACGTTCGTCAGAGGAACTGCCGAGGAATCCAAGTCCCAAATGTCTTTCAAGAAAGATCAAGGTAACAGCCCCCTTCGGGTACAGTGAGACAGGAACACGGTACCCGAGAAAGGTCTCTCATTAACTATCCTTTTGTGGAAGAAAGTAATCTCACATAAACGTTAAGTAAGTAGAGAAATATAATCGATTGCCAACTTTCTCTCATATATATATATATATATATATATATATATATATATATATATATATATATATATATATATATATATATATATATATATATATATATATATATATATAATATATAAGAGAAGGCTTTTTTACCAGACAGTTACTCCTTCAATCAATACATAATTACTTTCAGGTATTGCATCATAAAAACGCCATGATGCAATAATCTGAACTTTTTTTTTTTACAATACTTTGTAATAAAGGAACAACTGGTTTCAGCGTTTTTTCTAAGCCATTTTCCTTGTTCTGCACTAGGAGAAATCACATTGACATGTATTTATTTAATAGAACCCCTATATATTTTCATAAATCCTACTGTGTATTTTTTTTTTCTTTAACCGGAGCCATCATAACTTTTCATAAAATACAAAAATAAAAAAATATAAAATCAAATCTGTCTTTTTTCACTTAACAGAAACTTCATTACTTTTCATAAACTTCCCTTAAAAAAGAACAACAACTATTCTTCAATATATATATGAGTTGTCATAGTTAAGAATATACATAAGAATATACATAAGAATAATTTTACTTCACTGGATTTATTCTCTCGCGAAAGATTATCAACCGAACTTTCAACTTAAGCAACTTCATACAAACGAACTCAACTTCCAAACGAACTTTCAACTTGAGCAACTTCATCCAAACGAATTTCAATTTGAGCAACTTCATCCAAACGAACCCAACTTCATCCAAACGAACTTTCAACCTATGCAACTTCATCCAAACGAACTTTCAACTTGAGCAACTTCATCCAGACGAACTTTCAACTTGAGCAACTTCATCCAAACGAATTTCAACTCGAGCAACTTCATCCAAACGAACTTTCAACTCAAGCAACTTCGCCCAAACGAATTTCCAACTTAAGCAACTTCATCCAAACGAACTTTCAACTCGAGCAACTTCATCCAAACGAACTTTCAACTTGGGCAACTCCATTCAAACGAACTTTCAAATTAAGCAACTTCATCCTCCTGTCAATACAACTCAAATTAGTTCTCCTGCCCTTTATTAAGCCTGACAGGATCAACATTACTCTGTCGCCGAAAGCGATCGAATGCAATCACAGGTCATAATCCTTCGCATTAACACCACTTGGTACTGGAACTGGCCCGCTTTATCTAAGACTAATAACGGTTCATAATTACTAATATTACCTGTGAGTGCTGAGACCATTTTCCTTAATATTACTAGACATATTAAGGAAAGTGTTTTCGATACCACTGTGTGTTTCTCTGCAGGCCCATTCAAACATTGTCTCAAATGACAATCAAAAGGTCTAAGCTTTTAGCTTTTTCTTATCAGTCCACACATACACACACACACACACACACACAATATTCATATATGTTTATAAAATGTATACATACATTTATTTACACACATATATATATATATATATATATATATATATATATATATATATATATATATATATATATATATATATATATATATATATATATATATATATATATATATACACATATACATCTTTTAGGATTCAGAGAAATCCAATTCGCTTTTCATTCTGCAACATCAACTCTTGCATACAAAGAGCAAAACAGCCGTTTAACCCTGCAAATGAAATAAGAACTTCAAAACACTACCTCAAACGCAACACTACTGCCTTGCCTGGTGTGTTATAAACACGCTTATATACTCATAAACAAACATTACGGGGTTTGCAAACATATGAAGCTTAAATAAAAAAATATATAAAAAACAGAGATCTTATTCAAACAGCTGTAAGAGGAATCCGCCTTCAAGTTGAAAAGGAAAAGAAAATAAATTTAACTCTTCCGGTAAAGTATCTATGCTCCGTTAGATGAACTTTCGTCAGCATAAGCTAATGTGTCATGCTAATTCATCAAAGTAAAAGCACAACACAACCGTATTTTTCCTGAGAGAGAGAGAGAGAGAGAGAGAGAGAGAGAGAGAGAGAGAGAGAGAGAGAGAGAGAGAGAGAGAGAGAGAGAGATTCGACCAAACGTATAACTGTCTCAACATCAGGTTGTAAAAATATGAAACAAATTAGCTACTGAACCAGAGAGAGAGAGAGAGAGAGAGAGAGAGAGAGAGAGAGAGAGAGAGAGAGAGAGAGAGAGAGAGAGATTCGACCAAACGTATAACTGTCTCAACATCAGGTTGAAAAAATACGAAACACATTAGCAACTGAACCAGAGAGAGAGAGAGAGAGAGAGAGAGAGAGAGAGAGAGAGAGAGAGAGAGAGAAAGAGGGTTTATACTGGGTGGCAGCTTCTCCGCGAGTGAAGTCAGCAGAACAAGATTGCATGAAAAAAAAAAAAGAGGACGTTAGCAAGCCGCATACTTGCAAGCAGGCAGGCAAATGAGCGTCCACCACGCTATCTGGAAAAGCCATCCACGGGGAAAAAGTACAAGGCAATTTGTTAACATTATTACGAAAATAATTTCTGAAATCAAATATGCAAAAACTGACGTTGAAGACCACAACAAACAATAAAACAACGAAAATAACTTAATACGTAATTATACAAATAAACAACAACTTAATACGCAATTATACAAACAGACATACTTTAAAAACACTCCAAGAACGACAGATATCTTATAATATTTTCTTTCTGAGTCAGAGTAAAATGATTGACACTTTGATAATCTCCTTCCCCTCATGAAGTCAGTTTTCATTCTCAGCCTCGTGTTGCATGAGAACACACATTCGAAAAGACGTTTATCTGTTTCAACGGCAGGTTACAAAAATATGGAGCACATTTGCAAGAGAGAGAGAGAGAGAGAGAGAGAGAGAGAGAGAGAGAGAGAGAGAGAGAGAGAGAGAGAGAGAGAGAGAGAGAGAGATTCGACTAGACGTTTATCTGTCTCAACACCAGGTCGCAAAAATATGGATCACATTAACTAAGGAATAAGAGAGAGAGAGATTCGACTACATGTCTATCTGCTTCAACACCACGTTGCAAAATTATGGATCGCATTAACTAAGGAATAAGTGAAAGAGAGAGAGAGAGAGAGAGAGAGAGAGAGAGAGAGAGAGAGAGAGAGAGAGAGAGAGAGAGATTCGACTACATGTTTATGTCTCAACACCAGGTTGCAAAATTATGGATCACATTAACTAAGGAATAAGTGACAGAGAGAGAGAGAGAGAGAGAGAGAGAGAGAGAGAGAGAGAGAGAGAGAACATTTCTGATTTAATGCCGGTGCTTAAATAAATGCAGTGATGAAGGCGATAACAATGGGACGGATCTTGAATATGCACGAACCAGATCGTGCAGAGATGTTCAAGTCGAACTTCTAATTTCCAGGAGACCTCATGACAACATCTTGTTAATGACTTTGATCAGCTATAAATACGCCTCTGAGAAAGATTTATAAGTTCATGTCTAAAGGATCGTTAGCGCTTCTGATTTTGTTTAAAAGAAGATGGGGTAAATAGTGGATATTATTCAAAGTGCCCACACACACACACACACCCACACACACACACATACACACACACACACACACACACACACACACACACATATATATATATATATATATATATATATATATATATATATATATATATAGAGATAGAGAGAGAGAGAGAGAGAGAGAGAGAGAGAGAGAGAGAGAGAGACTCGACATCATTTTTATGGTGAATGCTGCAGAAAACACGGAAAAAATAATGAGAGATAAAACAAAAGCCACAAGAAATTAACACTTACAGAAAACAGATCCCTGCCACGTAATTCTTTCCCACCCAACCGGTCAGGAATCTCTCTCTCTCTCTCTCTCTCTCTCTCTCTCAGGAAAGACCACCGCCACCTGGCTACAACACCCAATCCATTTTTTGCTCTCCATCTTTAATAAAATCTCGGCGTTACCTGGCTTCCCCGAAAAAGAAAAAAAAAAGGGTGTAAAAATAACAGAAAGCGCCTGCTTTGCAACATGCACGCAGGCACGAGAGGAGCCGAGAAACAGTAGGTCGGCAGCCGCTAATTGAGAGCATTTTTTTTTCCTTCAATCTGCAGGGGCTATCATGCACCGAGTCAGATGGCCTGACAATTACAGGGTACAGCGGGAAGATCTGCTGCCCCAGCGGTTGATCTAGCGCAAGATAAAAGCGAGATGGAGTTTTAAAAGGCGAGGAAAGAGATGTTGATAACAGAGGGGCAAAGCGGCGAGGGAAAGATGTTTTTACGAGAGGATATTTCCAAGGGGGAAAACAGACAAATATTTTACTGAGGACCAGATGGTCAAGAGGACATGACGTATCATTTTTAATGTTAAGGGATAGAATGAAACGTGAATGGCGGCTACATTCGTGAGGTTGTGAAATTTGGACCGAGATGTTGTGATGAAATAGACAATATCGCTGTTCAATCGTGTCATACTCTGATCGCCAAGACGAGGCGAATAAATTGGGTCGTATTCTGACCACCAAGACGAAACGAATAAATTGCGTCATATTTCTGGTCACCAAGACATGACAAATAAACTGTCATATTCCCATCACCAAGATGAGACGAATAAATTGCGTCATATTTCTGATCACCAAGACAAGACGAATAAGGTCGTATTCTGATCACCAAGACGAGACGAATAAATTGCGTCATATTCTGATCACCAGGACCAGACGAATAAATTTTGTCATATTCTGATCACCAGGACGAGACGAATAAATTGTCATACTCTGATCACCAAGATGAGACGAACGAATTATGTCATACTTCTGCTCACGAAGACAAGACAAATAAACTGCCATAATCTGATCACCAAGACGAGGCGAATAAATTATATCACATTCTGATCACCAAGATGATACGAAGAAATCATGTCATATTTCTGATCTCCGAAACGAGACGAATAAATCATGTCATATTTCTGATCACCAAAGACGAGACGAACAAACTGCGTCACAGTCTGATCACCAAGCCGTGACGAACTAGACAACCCAGTCACAACACCTAAGAAAACAACGAAAAGGAACAACGAAGCAAAAAAAAAAAAAAAAAAACCACGAAAACACGAATGGAAAACGAAGCGCATGCGCGGGCAACTCAAGACAATAATCACTTAGAACAGCCTCCATACCGCACTGGCTCTCAGCCAAATTCAGGGTCAGAGGTGTTAAGTACGACATGAGAGCCGGATAAAAGCGCGAAAGAAGACAAACCACGAGGAGATGTGTGCGAGAGATAACCTCAGGCTCTTAGTGACCGCGGAGGGAGTGCGGAATATTAAGGGAATGATAAAGATAAGCACGAAAGAGAGAGAGGGAGATAAGTAAACACAGTATGGCGACCTAGCGGAGATTAGAAATGACTGCATTAGCTTATCATCATAAAATTCTTGGATTACAAACTATTACGGCGATGACTTTGGGAATATATAAGAATGAAAAACGTCAGCAAAAATTTTAGGTAGAAAATTAATAAAACTGAAAAACCACTCATTACCTAATAAAAAAAAAAAAATACTTCAAACTTAAGTAAACTTTGCAAAGACCAACGTAAACCGGACCTTCCCGCAAGACCACAAGTGATAAATTTCAAATTTCCTGGGTGGGGGGTGAGCAAAGGACGTCCAATCGACTCTTTAACCACCTGTGCACAGGTGCATCCTATTTATGGCTGACGCGCATCAGGTGTGGCACGAATTACAGGTGTGATGAGAGGCCCAGCAGGTAAGAATAACTACATGAGGAAAGATTGACGCACGTGTCAAATACGCGAGAGTATGCTTATAAAATAAAGGTCAGACTGAACATTAAATTAAATAGGAAACTCAGAGTAAAGAAGAAGGGAAATTGCCAAGAAATGAAAGGAGAAAAGGAGAAAGAATAAGAGAGAAAAGGAGATGGGAAAGGCAGGCGAGAATTACATCACCCCGCCGTACTCGTAATCATCAAGGTGCTGACTCACATCACCTATGACTTCCCCAGGTGGGTAAACAACCTGGGCTGCCAACTTCTATTATTAAGGCAATTTTCAATATGGCAATTACCTGACAAATACCCAGCTCTTTCGCCGACACTTGGCGTCCGCGACAAACCCGGGGTGACAACGGACAGAGAGAGAGAATGACATAGATTAACGAGTGGTTAACAAATGGGGAGATTGAGAATGAAAAATAAAAATATACCATAGGTGGTCTGATCCTTAGACATTGATGTACAAGTTAACAGTAAATACATATCTGAATGTGAGACATCGGTGAGGATTTGCATGATAGCCAGGATAATAAAAGTTCTCTGGTAGAGAATTTGTTTGAGGAAATCTGCATAATGTCCTTGTCTATGTACACAAGGAAGAATGTGAAGGAGCGTAGAATACGTAGAGAAAACGCATTCCAAACCAGTGAGACAGACTTCCTCACTGGATGACCTATCAAGGGGGAGGGGGGGGGGCACGTCGAATGGGTACACTTGGTTCAAAACAAAAACATAATTCGCACGAACAATGGTATCAAGGATAAAGAAGACACAAAGAAATCCCGAAACAAAAAACGAAAGGTCAGGAAACAGTCTGTCCTTTTCGGGAGCTTGGAATGACGCATTGAGATTTCATTTCTTCAAAGGTCCCTCTTTTTCTGATTCCGAATGACGTCATGAACCTGTTTGATTTTTAAGATGGCAAGAGTTAATCCCGGATTTTTCAGGTCTGAGAATTCACTGGCACTGTTAAAAGAATAAAAAAAAAGAAAGCCTTCCAAAAATATCGTATTCTTTTAGGTATATAATTAAGAGTTGAAGTCATCCACAGCACACAATGCAAATATCATAAAGAAATTGCAGCGTGGGGCCCCACTGCAAGTTATTGTAAGCAATTGCCTGATTCGGACCACTACCAAAATTTAACGGGCCAAGTTCTTGCTTGGCCCAGGGCCAATCCTTCAAGAAATGTCCTATATCTGGGGTTTCTAAATATCAGTGCTAACCTATAAGACTCCAAGAAAGTCTGCACCAAAATCTGGAAAATCATCAAAATCAGAGAAGCTGATTAATCTCATTACTATAAAAGTTTCGTACACGACTAACTCAAGTCCCAGATGAGAACCCTAAGTACTGTATAATCATCAATATCATTCGTCGGATTGATCTTGAGCTCACGAGCAAATTTACCCCCAAAATAATCGTGAATGCTGGTCTTCAATTTTATTTTAATAACTACCGAATTTCAAACCAGTAAACCTATAAGGAAATTCAAACTCGTCCTAACAGAACTAACCTAGATAATGTCATAGACTAAGTAATGAGCACCAAAGTTCGATAACCCAGCGAGAATACGGATACATAACAAAAACAGATGCTACATTCGTATTACTCTGACCTCCGTTACCTAAAATGACTCGAGCTTACGCGCGTCACAGCTCTGTTGACAATTTCTTCTTTGCAATCGAGATAAGAACGTGAGCAATCGCCACGCAATACTTTACCCCGTTTGAATGGAGGTCGATCATCACTGCATTGCGTCAGAAAACGAATCACAAATTCAACACATTCAAACCTCTGATACATCATAACAAAAACCAACTGACGTTTAAAAACAGGACGGGCTTCAGCTGAAGCCTAGCGCGACCTCGTCTCTCTTCTGTAAAATAATGCAAAAATTTCAAAACACTCAATTCCCTCCTTCACTTTCTATCCCATCTCCCTTACCAAACACCTCTTTGAGACTAAACACTTGACTAAACATGACTGTAAATAGCAGGTCCCCGATGTTTACAAATCAATAGCGCCGCATTTAAAAAAGGGGACGCTGTTTATTTTTAAAAGGCTGAGGAGGTCACTGTGAGTATTTTGGGAAGGCTGTGTACCATAAATGTTCGGCTCACAAAGTCTCTAGGGAATGTATGGTTGCTGCAGGACCTGGGTTGCTGTAAGTAAATGTGGAGCTGTAAAAATAATGTCTATAGATGATAATGTTGCATGTTACATGCCACTGAATACTAACACTGCAACATTTCAGACTCCTATAGAAGGGAGTGAAAGGCCACGAAAGATAATTTACTTGGGTGAAATTGTTGGAAAAAATAAATAATATAGGTGACATATTCAAACTCTGAAACGTCATTCTGACAAAATACAAACATCAGAGAGAGAGAGAGAGAGAGAGAGAGAGAGAGAGAGAGAGAGAGAGAGAGAGAGAGAGAAAACTGAAACGTTATTCTAAGGTTATGAGCCAGAATATCTATAACAAAATACAAACGTCAGAGAGAGAGAGAGAGAGAGAGAGAGAGAGAGAGAGAGAGAGAGAGAGAGAGAGAGAGAGAGAGAGAGAGAAATTTGAAATGTTATTCTAAGATCATGAGCCAGAACATCTGACAAAATATAAACGTCAGAGAGAGAGAGAGAGAGAGAGAGAGAGAGAGAGAGAGAGAGAGAGAGAGATACATCCTTTTCCTTATCCTTCAGTTTAATAAGACCTTCAGACTCTCTGGCAAGGACTAAGGATTCTACCCTCAGTCGCCATGACAGGACAGTATCAAAAACTCTTTTATTAACTCGGCCAGTTGCTTTTGATTCATCGTCCCGGACCACCTACACCGTCTTATTTATCTCTCATTCCATCCTCCGTGGGGGGGCCACAAGCTGCCCATGTCCGAATTCCGAAGAAGGTACGGACAGATACGAGTCGAACTGGAATGGTAGGTGAAGAGTTGAGGGTCAGCAACAAACAAGAAAGGATAAAACAAACGAGTACATACAAACGGAATGACATGCTTGAAAAGATGATTGCAACCATAAGGACAGATAAATAAACAATACACAAACATACTTACATAAATACATGATTGTAATCACATCTGTAAACACAGTACCTGACCCTAGCACTAATGAGTTTGGTCGCCCAACCTTTTGATACCTGTCCGACGAGACAAACGAGCATATGCTAACAGAATGACATGCTTGAAAGATGATTGTAACCATTAAAAATAAATATACAATACACATACACACATACATGACTACAATCACATTTGTAAACACAGTACCGGACCCTAGCACTAATGAGTCTGGTCGTCCCTCCATTTTGTCACCTGTCAGGTTAGACAAACGAGTATACACAAGCAGAATGATACACTTGAAAAGATATTTGTAACCATAAGCAAAAATAAATATACAATATACATACATAAATATATGATTACAATCACATTTGTAAACGCAGTACCTGATCCTAGCACTAATGAGTTTGGTTGCCTCACCCTTTTGACACCTGTCAGGTGTTGATTTCAAAGTATCTAATGGTTTGTATGTTTGTCCACACTGTCCCACTAGCATACACACTGTGGTTTCTATCACTATGTACCAGTCCTCCGTTAATGTCTTAGAAATAGTGTCGAAACCGGTCAGAACCTACTCATGTTTTTTTTTACCTGTGGTGTGATGTGTGACATTCATTCATAAATGCATTCAATGAATGAATGAATGAATGTATGTATGTATGTATGTATGTATGTATGTATGTATGTATGTATGTATGTATGTATATATATATAATAAAAACAAAAGAAATCATATTTCACAATGACTTACAAAACAAAAAAGGAATCACACAAGCAAAACATTAAGAGAACAGAACAGAGCGCTTCCAAATGCAAACGGCATATCAGGATACCTTGCGCGAAGTCTGTTGTCACTTAAGGCATTCCTAAGGAATCGTAATCTTAAGAAACCTTACGAGGCCCCTCATGAACTTCCTGTGGGCCTGTGGAATTCCAGTGTAAAAGCATAATTCACCGTCGAGGAGGAGGAGGAGGAGGAGGAGGAGGAGGAGGAGGAGGAGGAGGAGGAGGCGTGCAGTGTAATATTAATACGGTTTTTATACGGGGTGGGGTTTGCCAGAAAGGTTGGAAACAATGGAGTGTTAGAAATGGCTTCAGGTCGAAGAACAATGGATGATATATCGCTTTAATGACAGGTGCAATAAGATACGCAGGTGAGTTAACGCCGTCCTTGGGCATTTGGGGAATATCACGTAGTAACATTTTACGTGGGGAGTACCTACACACGTCTAGTCAATATTTTCATCATTAACAAGTACTGACCTGCATTATCCAAGATCCATTAATGTACAGGAAATATATAGATAAACACTCAAAAATACGACATATTGCCGAAGAATTATTCCTAAATTTCAGTAACGTCCAATCAAAAAATCATTATTTATATAAATTTGTTATATCATATGTGGCATTATCTTAAGACATTCAGGTAGATATAACGCCAAGGTTGTCATTTGTAGAAGTCATATAAATAACGGTAGTATTGACCTTATTTTGGCAACTGTCAAAATAAATCTTGTTAGTGAAAAGTACACATACTGAAGAATGAAATGAGTCACAGTCCAAGGCCAATTTAAATCTTCACCCAGAGATTTGATTGGGAGAGTTAGTGGCGATTACAGACGACAAAATATGGTCCTTTAACTAACGACAAAACTGACACTATTACACTATGAAAAATGCATTGCAATGATAATAATGATGATGATAAAAATACCATTCACTGAAAATTAGGTTTTCATGAAAGCTGGAATGCCTTAACAACCACAATCTTTAACCAATAAACAAACTAACACAGACACACACACAAACACATACATATATATGTATATATATCTATAAACATTTCATAAATATATATATATATATATATATATATATATATATATAAACATTTCATGAAACGTCTACTTAATATACTCACATAAGGTAGTACCTAATGCTTCCACATAGATAACACATACCTGCAAAAAGAGAGAGCATTATAATTTCAAACTCAAATGAGAGAGAGAGAGAGAGAGAGAGAGAGAGAGAGAGAGAGAGAGAGAATGCACACTTCGTAACCATTATAATTCGTTGACCCAGTGTGACATCATCTCAAATAAATGTTAACTACAATTTAGTTACCAAACAGACCTTCACGGAATGGTAAATGCATTAATGAAAACATACAACATACATACATACACACATATATACATACATACACACATACACATACACACATATATATATATATATATATATATATATATATATATATATATATATATCCCAACTACCTAAATTTCATAGTAAAGTTTTACATCAATGAAAAAACAAACAGAACAAGACGATCTGTATGTGCGTGTTTATGTGCAAAAGACAAACAAACAAACAAACAAAATGTCTCGGTATACACACACACACACAAACATACACACAGACACAGCATGGCGGTGCCCCCGGTAGGATCCCCATTAGCTTCTAAACGCCAGACCTCCTAATAAACGACTCGGTCCTTTTTAGTAAGCAATTGAGAGGAATGCCTTCTTCCAAAACAGCCCCAATTAACTACTTAACCTCCTAAGTAATGACCCCTGCACGAGGTCATTTGCTAAGAGGTCATTTGCTATGAGGCCATTTGCTATGCCCAGTGAAGCCTCGCTTCTGGGATCCTTCCCTTCAAAGATGAAATTAGTGCCAGTCTCAAAATGCTTATTATCCACAGCAGCGGAAGATTAGCAAAACAAACTCGTAAATAACCGAATTACATCTGAGTGATAATATCTATGGTTATTCTCACTCTGTGGGTACTTAAGAACACCACATTCTTTAGAAGCTTGAAATTCAAGTCAGTGGCCCCTGTGGGCTTTTTATGAACAGGGTTCGTCTTCTCAATAATAATAATAATAATAATAATAATAATAATAATAATAATAATAATAATAATAATGCCTTAACTAAATGTATTCCACATTCTTTGGAAGCTTGAATTACAAGCCAATGGCCCCTGGGGGCTTGTTCCAAACGAACAGGGTTCATCTTCTGATAAATAATAATAATAATAATAATAATAATAATAATAATAATAATAATATATAATTGGAATTCAAGTCAATGGCGTGGTCCATATGAGGGTTCATAAATAATAATAATAATAATAATAATAATATAATAATAATAATATTTAGATATCAGGTCTCCCACAACCATAGCAGCTAAAACTGTAACTTGATTTACAAGACGTGTACTAGGCATGGCCACGGAGACATACCATCGAGAGAGAGAGAGAGAGAGAGAGAGAGAGAGAGAGAGAGAGAGAGAGAGAGAGAGAGAGAGAGAGAGAGAGAGAGATTAAATTACACTGATGTATAATTTGGGAGAAACAACAGATAAGACTGCCCATATAAGAGGGCAAAATGGCAGATGCACATACATACAGATATAAAGACGCTGAATAAGATATGGTATAGAGAAATAACGATGTACATGTATAAAATATACATGCTGAAGAGAATACGCTAAATTAAAGTGCCTACGAAAAAAACATGCTCGTCATTATGTTTTTTTCTTCTAAATAATGGAGTAATTAATAATACAAACTAGATTTCGAAAACTGAAAATAGGTTTTTTCTGAATAATTTATTAAATTTAACGAAACAAATCGAAATTCAGGAATCAAAAATTCTTCAAAGACGCAACGATATACATTTAAAAAACGACAGTATGGTAAGTAAAAGTTTAAATAAAGGAAAATTAAAAGAAAAAGCCTAATCTTATACATTTTACTCAGTCCTCCTGCCAATAGGCGAACACACTGCCGCTCTGGGTTAATTCTACACAAACTGCCAGCAGTAAATTTCAATTTAAAACACTCTACGTAGCACCAACATGAATCATTAAGTGAAGGAGTCACAACAGGATAAAAATCAACAGAGTGTGTTGCTGAATTCACTGTCAATTCAGATAAAGTAAGATAGCTACGCATGAGTTTCTAAATTAATAAAGGAATATCTACCTTTATATTGACCTCTGAATATTTTGAATATAGTTCAGGAAGATTTACGAAAATATAGAAATGTTAAGAAAATTGATTACTGGTTATATAATTACTTGAGGAAGAGAGGCATTAAAAAAAAATCTTTAGTAATTCTTCATTCAAGAGTAGAGAGATGGCAAATAAATATAATAATACCTACAGGTATATGATTAAGTTCAAGCATGTTAATTCATCCACGAGGAAAGAGGATTAACTCAGAATACTGTATAAATATAACTTGTCATCACTAACCAAAGTATAAAGTGAAACTACCATTATGGAATGGAATGGAATATTGAATTTAGGCCAAAGACCAAGCACTGGGACCTATGAGGTCATTCAGCTTTGAAACGGAAACTGAGATTAGAAAGGTTTTAAAGGTGCAACAGG
>NC_089776.1:10265417-10332917 GCF_040412425.1 Macrobrachium rosenbergii
AAAGCAGAATGAATTATATACCTCTTCTAACTAAACAGTCGTCAACGGGGAAATACGAAAATAGGGACGGGAATCTCAACAATATGCGAGATAATATAATTATATCGCTCGAAGGTCGGTAAGCCAACCTCTCTCTCTCTCTCTCTCTCTCTCTCTCTCTCTCTCTCTCTCTCTCTCATACTCTGTATATTAAATACTGCGGCTAGACTGACTTGTTTCCCTGAAACTTTGGCACACTGAAAAATTATCATAATATCTGGAACAAACAGAAGCCTAAAAAAAATGTGATAATTCGTGACTTTAAACATAATTGGATTAATCTTCAAGTTTTAAAGAACGAATAATTAACGAATTTCAATGTTATCTCTCTATTATATAAATTTTTGGCTTTTCAGGACAGAAAAGCATTGACATTATAAACGTATTTATCTAAATCGGAGATAATATATAAGCAGAATTTTCGCATCCACATTTCACCTCAGCGGTTTAATACAGTGATGTAAATATTAAATCATTAGAAACGTCATAAAATTAAGCGTCTTCAAATGATACACATCACTAAAGAACTAATTTAACCTTCATGTTCTCAAAATATCTGGTTCGTATAACATCTGCCTTCTGGTCATATAGCAAAAAAAAAAAAAAAAAAAAAAAAAAAAAAAAAAAAAAAGCGCCGAAGTTTCTTCGGCGCAATCGAGTTTTCTGTACAGCTTGTAATGCTGTATGAAACTCTCAGCCACGCCCCATGAAACTCTCAACCGCGGCCCGCTGTGGCCTGTGTTTTTGGCACCTATAGCGGTGCCAGACGCACGATCATGACTAACTTTAACCCTAAATAAAATAAAAATTACTGAGGCTAGAGGCTGCAATTGGATGAGTGGAGGGTGGATGATCAACATAGCAATTTGCAGCCCTCTAGCCTCAGTAGTTTTTAAGATCTGAGAGCGGACAGAAAAAGTGCGGACGGACTGACAAATGGACATCTCAATAGTTTTTTTTACAGAAAACTAAAAGAAGGAAAATATTAATGTTGAAAGAAAATTCACTGTATAAGATACGGTTGAGACTAATTGCGGTCACTAAAAATATCTATAGAAAATATAGCAAAGATGATAAGGCATAAAATTCCATTAACACTCGATTTTCAAAATCTATAAATGACTTCTCAGTCACTGTCAAAAAATAATGACGACAAAAATATAGAGAAACAGGCTGCAGCAATATTTTTACCAATATTCTCTGGATGCAGATAAGAGGAAACGGGTTAGAAAATTTCAACGGCGCCATTTAAATCAAAACTGTAAATACGAAAAATGACGCAAAATGAGCAAGTGCAAAGAAAAGAGATAATACAATGATTTCATGATCAATGAGAAACGCATAAACTGTAAGAATCAGATAACAGATGGAACATGCATCCAAACTCTTTTTATGATTATGATTATTATTATTATTATTATTATTATTATTATAAATCAGAGATAAAAAAAACAACTTCAGAACTCATATGATGAGGTGACAATTTAAAAAACTAATTCAACGGTGCCCGATAATCATATAGGAGAGAGAGAGAGAGAGAGAGAGAGAGAGAGAGAGAGAGAGAGAGAGAGAGAGAGAGAGAGAGATCAAAGAATTGATACCACCACATGCATAATCTAGGTTGGTGTCCAGCACAATTTTCTCGAAGCGTTCATCTGAAACCCAAGAATCCCTCTCTCGGTGCCATACCAATAAGGAGGTCTCCCTCAAATGCCACGGGGAAGTTAAACAACAACAGCAGCAGCAACAACAACATCAACAACCGACGAAAGAATTCGCATTTTGAATTTTTTGCTGTTGTAAAGCGACGCCGAAATATTCGTCGACTCGTAAACACTTTAGAGAGCGTGTGTGTTCTTTTAATTCATATATATATTTTTTACGCGTTCTTTTTTTTTTTTTTACACTTGAATACATATATGCATACGAGGGTGGCACTCGAGAATTAATTGGGTGAAAGGGTTGGTATGTTGTTGATCTTCTGTTAATTTTCTCTTACGAACACGAGACACGAGTGGGAGGTAATGAAAGTATTCTTTACAACAAAACAAAACGATTCATTTTAAATTAAAGGATGACTTTGGAAATAACAATGAAATGATAATGACTTGGGGAGGGTAATGTTCTTTACTAACAAAAACAAAATGATTAAATCTAAATTAAAGGATAACTTTGGAAATAACAATAAAATGATAATGGCTTGGGGAGATAATGTTCTTTACTAACAAAAAAGAAAATGATTAAATTAAAATCAAAGGATAACTTTGGTAATAACAATGATATAATAAAGACGGAAAGAAAGAAAACTGACGATAATATTAATAAAACATAAAAGTTACTAGACACTGCAACTGAATATATCACAGTGATATATTTACCTAACTACATATCATACCAAAATGGAATTACAATTACATAAAAAATACAAGATAAAAAGATTTCTCTCTATTTATTTCCCGGCAAAGATGATAAGCAGATAATTAGAAAGTTGTTTTCTTTAAATCAAACCGAACAATATATTTATTTTTGCCATTTAATTTATATAAAACAATGACAACAAAAATGTCAAGTAGAATGACAACTTTCACAATAATATAAAGTTCAAAAGGTTTCACATTCGTTAACCTCTTACATCAAAGCTGCATGGCATTCAATTTACCGAGAGAGAGAGAGAGAGAGAGAGAGAGAGAGAGAGAGAGAGAGAGAGAGAGAGAGAGAGAGAGAGAGAATGTGTAAGCCAGAACATTATATCTGGAATGTACGATAAGAATCGAATTGCATTAAGCATCTGAACAATTTTGACGCCAGAATGTGGTATTTGCCAAATGGTTCACTCTTCCCGCATGGTTCACTCTCCTCGCATGGTTCTTTATCCCCCTTAGTTTACTTTTCCCTATGGTTCACTCTCCAACATGATTCACTCTCCCCCATGCATGGTTCACTTTTATTCAATGGTTCACTCCCCCCATGGTTCACTGTGTCCCATGCTTCACTCTCCCCATGGATCATCATTCCCATGGTTCACTATTCTCAAAGATTCACTTTCCCACATGGTTTACTCTCCCCAATGGTCCATTATCCCCCATGGTTCACTCGCCCCAATGGTTTATTATTCCCCATGGCTCACTCCCCAACATGATTCACTCTCCCCCATGGTTCACTCCCCACCCATGGTTCACTGTGTCCCATGCTTCACTCTCCCCATGGTTCATCATCCCCACTGTTCAATATCACCAAGATTCACTTACCCACAAGGTTTACTCTCCCTATAGTTCACTCTCCCCAATGGTTCATTATCCCCCATGGCTCACTTTCCCCAATGGTTTATTATTCCCATGGCTCACTTTTCCCCATGGTTCACTCTCCACCCATGCTAGAGGGCTTATAATAATAGAAATCAGAACTTAATATTCCATCTCGATGTTATAATTAATATCAGCTGATTAAATCAATTACCACAATGTGATTATCTTAATTACTACTCAGTTTTGCCGTCATATTTTGTTTATTATTAAATTGCTGTTTTTTTTATTTTTTTTTTTCATTCAATACAGACCAATGAAAGTACACTATCAGAAGTACCAACAATTGCATTAATGCCATTTCTTTTCAAATTATCTTTTACTGCTTTACTTAATCATCCAATTTGATAACTTCTTCAACCCAAATTGACCATAATTTCTTCCATAATTTTCCGAGTCGAACCCCTATTACAACGAATGATTAAATCGGCAATTTCTTTCAATGACTTCGTACAACTCGGCCGTGGGCTGACACCTCCGACGAATTGGCCAATGACCTTTCATTTTTCTTTTCCAAAATCCAATTAACGTTACATAAAAAAATACATGGTTCCCGACACCCAATTAGGAAACCCCCTCTCCCTCAAGGCGAGCATACTGTATAAGAGAGAGAAAACCAGCGTAATTTTCGCACCGCATTATTTAAATCACCACCAATCGTAAATGCCATTCTCCATTAAAGTGGGCTTGCCTGTGTTTTCCTTGTTCTTTATTTTTTTATTTTTTTTTTTTTTGTACAGCAGTAATTGAGGCTTGATTCAACAAGGAACTAATTGAGGTTGGTCGCAGCATACAATAACCGCTAGATAACAATTTGTGTGTTTTGCTCTTCTCAAGTAATTTGTAGTTTGAAATATGTGCCATTTTTGGATTATATAATATTTAATTTGCATATTGATCCCCTTATATATACTTTATAAACACAGTTATGTTTGACTGTGTCATTATTATCTGTGTAAACAAACAAAAATACCGTGCAAGTAACAAAAATGAGTTACGTTAGAAATTGCAGTGCAGGGCAGAGTACGAAATGAAATCAAATCACAGAAGACTGTAATTTCACAATCTCAATGACAACAACAACAATAATAATAACATCACGTAATTACAGTGTCATTTTTAAATAAGAACAGTTACATCATAACAGCGAAACGAATATCAGCGTATAAGCTAAAGTGAGTTCTAATGTCAGACACTGCTGTTAACACATCAATAATAAAAAATGATACAGTTAAATAAATAAAACGATCGCCATTTATCGTTGCAAGACACCAAATCCCTATCCAATAAAGTTTGAACGTTATTCTTGTTACGTTCCCTTACATCATTCGACTCAAGTTTTCAATGTTCTGGGACGTTTATGTCAAAATCAAAATAATATAATTTTTATAACTGTTTGCTTATAAATAATGGTTTCCTTTCTATTAAACGTTCATCTCTTTTCACTGTCGTCATGAAAGGATTAACAAAAGGATATTACTACTACTACTACTACTATACTATTACTTAATTATATTATTAATTATTATTCAGATGATGAACACATTCATATGGAACAAAAACACTGTATTCATCATTATTCAGAACATTCATATGGAACAAAAGCATTGCAGTCACTGACCTGAAATTCAGGCTTCCAAAGAATATGGTGTTCAATTGAAAGAAGTAACAGAAGTTAATGGAAAAAAGAGAAAGAGGTGATCACTCATTAACAAATTAATCAATAATAAATTAATAAATACATAAAAAAAAAAGTCAAAAATACTCAGATTACAACACTGCATCAGACTGCACAATCTGTGGTTTACTCCAAAAAATCAGCAGTTCAGAATAAACCTATAATTTGGAAGTTCGCAAAGGCACACAATAAACCTGACGGAATTGAGTACAACTGAGCTGACACTTACATGCCCAGGGCAAAATATTGTAGACCTTCAGCAAAGGAATTCTCAGCTATGATGCCCTCCAGGTCACGAGATTGGTATTTCCCGGGCTGACTTGCAACAGAGTATTCCTCTATGACCAGTGAACGGTGGTATGGAGTGCATTTTGGGAAGTGTAAGAGGTTAAAAAATGTTAAGTATACCTTAGTTTAATCAGACCACTGAGCTGATTAACAGCTCTCCTAGGGCTGGTCCGAAGGATTAGACTTATTTTACGTGGCTAAGAACCAATTTGTTACCTGGCAACGGGACCTACAGCTTATTGTGGAATTCGAACCACATTATACCGAGAAATGAATTTCTGTCACCAGAAATAAATTCCTCTAATTCTTCATTGATATACTGCATGAAATGTAATGATATCCCGTATCAGCATCCGATGTCTGAGCAATATACCGAAATATATTGAAAGATACTCATCAAAGTACCGAACTTGATATATACTCAATTCCCTATGGGCTGTATTTTAAAATAACCAGTTATTCAACATAAGTCACAAATGAGGAGAGAAAGGTGCAGAATGGCCCAAAGTAAGACACTTGAAGATGCCCACCTTTCTCAACACCTGAAGGAAAAACGTATCTCACCCGAGCCTCAAACCCACGACTTCGCTCTGGTCTTGTATTTGTTTCTCAGTCTGCCAGAGCCCTCCCTCCCCCCTCCCTCCCTCCTGGGGCACTCGAACTGCGTCGCCACTTCAGGGTACTACATATCTCTGTATGACTTATGATTCTTCAGAAAATAGAAGGGTGAAAGACGTACCAGCCAATACGCGGCGGTAACTGAAGAAGGAGCTGCGCAAGCGCAATCAATCGCTGGGCAAACACCGCGGGACCGTCTCCATGACAGAGCATCTTTGCTTCCTGAATCGAAGAGGACCGCAACTAATGTTAATTAAGTCTTCAGCAAATACAGACATACTTCTTCTTCTCCTTCTTCTTCTTCTTTTACTTTAGAATCAACCGTCATACTTGATCAAAACAAATCCGAGGAAACAGACTACCTCAGTGATACTAAAATTCTGATCAGACCCTGATTGTGGAGCAAAATCATTTTTTCCGCAATAATTTTTTCCAGAATTTGGACCATCTCTACAATCTATTCCTATTATATTACTCGATGTTCTACGACATCTCCCCAGACAATAAACATGAAAGCTTAATAAAAAAAAATTGCTTATTCAGGAACATAAAATACACAAGTACTGAGTAATACTCTTTTTGTTGATTAGATAAAAATAAATTAACAATACTGGCTTAACGAGGTGCCACTGCAACGGTCAAAAACCAAGATAATAATAATAATAATAATAATAATAATAATAATAATAATAATAATAATAATAATAATAATAATAAATTGCGGTGACAAATAAAAACAAATAAAAATAAACTAACAATACTGGCTTAACGAGGTGCCATTGCAACGGTCAAAGAGCAAAATAATAATAACAGTAGTAATAACAATAATAATAAACAAACAAATAAATATATAAATATGTAAATGAAAAATAAACTGAGACAGAAATAGAACAGGTTAGAGCAAAATGTTCATCGAAGAGAACAGGGCCACCACTATTATGCAAAGATCAGACACCTGGCTCTCATTATTCGGGGCCTCCTCCTAGCCAAACCCTATCAAGATTCAGGAGAACTCATAATAGCCAGGCAGTCTCTATTCTGGAGATCAACAAGGGTACACACGAACTGCAAGGTCGCTGATACAAAGGCCTCCTGAAGTAAAACGCCACCTGCATTGTGGGCCTCTCTCTCTCTCTCTCTCTCATTTGAGTATGAAATATTATACAAAATCTGAAATCCGTCTCTTGCTCTCTTTTTCTGATGAATATTGATGTTTACTGAATCTCTCTCTCTCTCTCTCTCTCTCTCTCTCTCTCTCTCTCTCTCTCTCTCTCTCTCTCTCTCTCTCTCTCGTTTAAGCAAGAAATATTATACAATTTGAAATCCCTCTTTCTTTTTCTGCTAGTACTGATATTTACTAAATCTCTCTCTCTCTCTCTCTCTCTCTCTCTCTCTCTCAACAAAAATACGCCCATTGCTCTCTTTTTTTTTGAATATTGATGTTTACTGAATCTCTCTCTCTCTCTCTCTCTCTCTCTCGTTTAAGCATGAAATATTTTACAATTTGAAATCCCTCTTTCTTTTTCTGCTAGTACTGATGTTTACTAAATCTCTCTCTCTCTCTCTCTCTCTCTCTCTCTCTCTCTCTCTCTCTCTCTCTCCCCCCACAACAAAAATACGCCCATAAACCCGACAGACCAGTAGATATATGAGTTACTCCTCTTCTATCTTGTTACTCAGATCTTTACTGCTGTATAATTTGTGGGTGGGAGCCATTAGGTAAAAAAAAAAAAATCAAGAAGGCTTTTTTTTTTTTTTTTTTTTTACAAGGTGTGGCGGAAAACACCTTTTTTCCCTCGACTTCAGCTTTGAAGAACAAGTTACGAAGACTTCTAAGCAAAAAATATATACATAATTATAAAATATATATCTAAGACAAAAAAACAAACAATGGGTAAATTAGGATTACATACCTTAAGTGAGGCATTTGTTTTTTATCTGCTTCTTGGATAAAACCGGATATTAATAAATCTAAGCGAGTTTAATTAGTCACTAACTCATGTTGGTACCTTCATAAAACCTTGCTTAACTCCACAACTGAGTTTATGATACTTTAAAGACATGTTTGAAAATAATTAATACCGGGAAATAAATTAATAGAAAAAAATGATGAAGAGATAATTCTTCAGGGAATAAATCATTAAATTATTTGCTTATATTACAAATATTTAAAGTTTATCAACTTACAAGTCTAATTTATTCACTTCATATAAAATATGACCTAATAAAATTACGCTTTAAAAAGAAAGATAAATAATCTTTAAATAACAGCACAACACATTTATTGAGAAAGGGAAAAACATTAAAATTCACTAATCCACTATTCTTATTAACTGAATAAATAACCACTACTAGCAACGGCGACTCACAACACAAATTTGACCTAAATAACAATAACAGTTTTTGAGATTGTTATATATTTATAAAAAAAAAATACAACTGCTCTTGCAACCATATCGCCATTACGAAACATCCGGTAAGTGAGGGATACCACTACCACTACCACTACCATCACTATTACTACTACCACCACTACTATCACTACTGCTATCACCATCACCACTACTACTATCACTGCTGCTATCATCACCATCACCACTAACTCCAAAACTACTACTGCTACCACCTCCACCACCAACTACCACTCCCACGCTTGTTATCACCACCACTACTATCACTATCACCACCACCACCACCACTATCGCCCCCACTACTACTACTGCTAATACTACTGCCACCACTGCCACTATTACAAACAACACCACCATAACTACCACTACAACCACCACCACTACTAGCACTGCGACCACCACCACTACTAGCACTACGACCACTACCACCACTATTACTGCTATCACCACCACCACCACCACGACTATCACCACCGCCACTATGACCACTACCACCACCACCACCACTACTACCACTAATGCTACTACTACTATTACCACTGCCACTACCAGCATCACCACAATCACTACTACCACCACCACTAACACTACCACCACTATGAATACCACCACCACTAGTAATACCACCACCACTATCACTATCACCACCACCAATACTACCACCACCACCACCGCTAGAACTATGACCACTACCACTGTTATCACCACCACTAACACCATTAATACCACCACCACTATGACCACTACCAGCACCACCACCACCACTACTACCACTACTATTACTATCACCAACGACACCACTACCACTACCACCAACCCCAATACTACTAGCACCACAATTACCACCAACACCACCACTACTACTACGACCATCACTACCACTATTACCACCACCACTACTACCACTATCACTAGGACCACCCCCACTACTACTAGCACCACTACCACTACTACCACCACCCCCAATACTACTAGCACCACAATTACCACCAACACCACCAATACTACTACGACCATCACTGCCACTATTACCACCACCACCACCACCACTACTACTAGCACCACTACCACTATTACTAACACCACTACCACTATCATCACCACCACTACTACTAGCACCACGACCACTATCACCACCACCACCACCACTACCACTATTACCACCGCCGCCACCACCACCACCACTACCACCACCCCCACTATTACTAGCACAACTACCACTACTCCTAGCAGCACCACCGCCACTATCACCATTACCGCTATTGCTACCACCACCACCACCAGCAGTAGCACGCATAAACAAAAAGAATCGAGCTTCCATAAGAAATATCGTCTCCGCGGTCATGACTAAGACGTGGCATTAATTAACATAAGTCGACCACAAAGAGCAACTAAATTCAGCGTGGATCTATATAGAGCGCCTTATAAGCCGTTTATACGCTACGGAGGACGCCAATTCTCAGAATGAGGTCGCTACCAGGATCTAATTATATATACTTTGGTCGCTAAGACAATGTCGCATCTCTTGATCGAATCCGAGTACCCAAACTGTACCTAATATCGATAAGATAAAAATGGACAACACTCGAAAGCAATATTATCACTGCAAGAAATAAAGTGCTCGTCGAAGAGAGAGAGAGAGAGAGAGAGAGAGAGAGAGAGAGAGAGAGAGAGAGAGAGAGAGAGAGAGAGAGAGAGAGGTCAGAAATTTTGAGAGAAAGCTATCAAAAAGTTTTGTTTTTTCACAGGTGTGCCGAAACAAAATTTTGACATTTTAATGTTAAATCACTTAACAGTAATATTAAGAATGTTTGATGCAGACAGGCTCCAAACATACGTGTAAATTTTAGTATAAAATTTCAAATATGGAAAATAAAATTAAAAATTATATTTTTCCAAATTTGAAATTTTATACTAAAATTTACGCGTATGCTTGGAGCCTATCCCTGCATAACCATTCTTAACATTCCTATTAAGTGATTTAATATCAAAATTAAATATTTGTTAATATTCAATAATAAGAAAAAAAAAAAATATTCATCTATAAGGTTTTCTTCCAAAGGCGCAAAAAACGGGTGACATGAAAAAATATGTAAAAGTACTTACAATTTAAACATCTTGTATTTTCATAGAATATTTCTTTTAAATTTACCTGTTCAACTAATTAAATTATCAAACGAATAAGTCCCATTTGAAATAAGTGGTGAAGGTGCCGAATTGATTCAAGCAGCTTCAGAGTTCAATCGGATCAACTGTGGCAAACAGTGACTTGTCAAAAAAAGGGGAAAAAATTATTTTGCAAGCAGCCAAAGGACACGGATAATCAAACAGTACAAACTCTGCATCACATTGAACCCGTTGAACCTAATTTAGTGAAATTAATGACAACATATACAAACGCACTCAAAAAACAAAGATGGAATGAGATACCACAAGGAGATTATATATATATATATATATATATATATATAGACAAACCCTTTGGCGTAAAAATAACGAGTGCAGTCAAACCCTCATTACTCACTATGAATCGTGAGGGCAATTAAAATGAACTGGACAAAAACTTGGCTTACTCAACCCCCTCCGTGCCTTTGTTTTTTACGGGAATTCGTGGACAATTGAAGACAGGATGTGACTAACCCAAGGATCTTTGAAAGGATGGAAACGGGGGTGGGTTGAGATAGGAGAGGGGGGATGTTATGAAGGGGACGAGGGGGAGGGGTACGCAGATTATGGTTTAAAAAAGATCCAGTCAAAGTTGACGATTACTAAAATTCGCGGGACGCTGAGAAAAAAAAAATGGAGAAATATTAATCCGATTCGTCATATCTGAACCACGTTGGGAGATGACGAACCACGTTGGGAGACGATGAACCACGAAGGGATACGATGAGCCACGTTGGGAGATGATGAACCACGAAGGGAGACGATGAAACCACCAAGGGAGACGATGAACCAGAAAGAGAGACGATGAACCACGTTGGGAGACGGTGAACCACGAAGGGAGACGATGAACCACCAAGAGAGACGATGAACCACCAAGAGAGACGATAAGCCACGATGGGAGACGATGGACCACGATGGGAGACGATGAACCACGATGGGAGACGATGGACCACGATGGGAGACGGTGAACCACGAAGGGAGACGATGATCCACGTTGGGGGACGATGAACCACGATGGAAGACGATGAACCACGCTGGAAGACGATGGACCACGATGGGAGACGATGAACCACGATGAGAGACGATGAACCACGACAATAACTATCAAAACCACGAATGCTTAAATCTTGCTAATCATCGTCAATGCTTATACCAGCAATAATCGAACTGGCTCAAAGCTGATGTCACACCAAGCACATTTTCATTGAGAGAGAGAGAGAGAGAGAGAGAGAGAGAGAGAGAGAGAGAGAACTATAGTGTTCCGTGGATTTACTTCTTCCAGTGGGAGAGCAAGTGCTATTAAGCCACTGGGAAAAATATATGAAATATATTTTCCTACAGACTTCTGACACCAGCTCTGATCTCAACTGAGCAAAGTGAAATTAATCAAAACACGTGAAATGAACGCTAATACTAAAACACCTAGATTCAAACGAGACTGAATTCGCGGTAACCAAACACGCCTGAGCCCTCACAATCAGATTAACAAAGAACTAGTTTATAAAAATACAAGCTACAAAAACATCGCACAGAAAATTCTAAAGCAATTTACAAAGGTAAGGAAGCATGAACAAGCAAATATTCTGAAACCCCTTCCCCCCCACCAAACCCACGACCACCAGCAAAAAGTTGTGAGTTAGTTAATATTTTCTCTAAGGCAGTTTTCTTTCTATCTTGGGCTTCTGTTTTCAATTTTCATCACCACAAACACTGTGCTTGCTTCTTGAATAATCCACGTCAGTGCTTTCGTAGTTCATGTTCGCAACAAGCACGAGAGGGACGCTTCTACAGAAGGTCCAAAAATTACATTTGAGAATGTAATCGTTTATTTTGTAGAATAACGTGACTTGCCTCTCGCACACATCTCCTAAAACATACGCAATCATACTTAATTATCTACTACAGTATCTCGGCGCAAAAAATTCATGCTATTACTCTATTTGCTTCCAAAATAATCACATGATTTTATGAGTAAAAAAATGTGGTAACACAGAAGAATAAAGGTATAAAATAATTTAACTCTTGTCATCTCGTATTTAAGGGACACCAAGTTTTAACAAAGCAAAGCAGGAGGTTTCTTCCTTATAAATGTTTGCAATGACATATCATCAGAGGGTCAAGCATTTTTTACAACTGAATCAAAACTGGGCTGTTTAACAGCTAAACTACAAAGGTTGCGTAATTGCAAGTGTGTGTGTGTGTGTAAAACATATCTGAGTTTATTTACATCAGTATTTGAGCGCATGTTTAGAAAAAAAATCGAAAACACACACATAACCGTGTAAGGCATACAACAATACAATGATAATCGTGATCTTCAAAGTCGCGCAAAAACGTCCCGAATGATAAAAATGAAAAAAAAAAATAAATAAAAAAAAAAACGACGCCCCTTCTCCCTTCTCTTCAACACAAACCTAATCTCCCGGGCGGCCTGCATAAACTGCAAAAGGACCTATTTAACTGCAACTTTGCAGCGGCGTCTTCCAAACACATTCTAGCAAACGGGAGCCACTGGCCAAGCTTTTAAAGGAGATGGCATTGCGTCAGTCCCCTTAATTCTTGCTTAAAGGAGGCTGACATCGTCGGTGACTCGGGTCAAGAGGTTACGAATTCACGAGGAGGGGGAGGGGAGAAGGACGAACAAGTGAGAGAACGAGAGGAGGAGGAGGAGGAGGAGGAGGAGGAGGAGAGGGTTAAGACAGCGAAGTGCGTAGGTAGAGGAACAATGCAGGGTAAAATACCAAGTAATTATTAAGGTCAAAGGTCAATTAGTTCAAAATTAGGAGTTTCTAATAATTCCAGACAATGAAAGAGACACGTTATTAAACCTAACACACAAAACGGGGAAACGGAACCAAAACTGAATGCATGTGTTGTGATCGAAAACGCAGAACTTTCAGTCCCTATAAATGCATAAACAGGTTGTTGCTTTTGATTAAGCTGGTGTTATTACCGGCACGGGCTCTTGCTCACAGAGCAGCTCGTAACTATAAACAGGGATGTGAAAGACATGGCTATGCACTTTACGTAAATACACACACACACACACACACACACACACACACACACACACACACACACACACACATATATATATATATATATATATATATATATATATATATATATATATATATATATATATATATATATAATATAATCATATATATTATATATAAAAAAAATATATATAAATAAATAAATAAAATATATATTTTAAAATATAATCATGAATTATCTAATAATAAATAAATAAAACAGTTTTAGGTAGCTTATCTAATGTACAAAAGGACAGAGGTCTCTAATCAAAACATCTTCTTTCGATTTCGTTTCCTTAAGAGGTCAGCAAGCATTTTAAATCTTTTTTTAGCTTGTGATCTCTCTCTCTCTCTCTCTCTCTCTCTCTCTCTCCATTCTAACATCCACCACCACGAAGGAATTTTCTTCCATTTTATCTTAATATAGTAACAACTACATTAACTTCCGTACACAGCTCTTACTTTTCATTGTTATAATAATCATTTTCAGGAAATACAAACTATATATATATATATATATATATATATATATATATATATATATATATACACATATATAAAATATATATAAATATACTAGTCAAAAACATTCAATACATCAAATTTAGACATAACTCAGTGTCAAAACTAAAATTGCCTAATCAGAGCAAAAAATAAATAAAAGAAAAAAAAAAAAAAAAAAACTCACCCAATGTAAAATGTCAAAAAAAAAAAACATTAAAACATACACATAACCTTCATGTTAAGTGAACGACAACAGAAAGTTCCTATATTTGAAATTAAGAATATACATCAGTCACCAAAAGTATGGATTATCGTACATGCAAACATACAAGAGATAGTGCTACATGTCACCCGAAAATTGTTTACCACTTCATCCTTTCGAATTCCAGAGAAGAAGAAGAAAAAGGAGGAGGAGGAGGAGGAGGAGGAGGAGGAGGAGGAGGAGGAGGGTATCAGCTACATCCCATCTTAGAATCCTATCCAAGAAGGATTCGATTAAGCAGGCCGTTTACATACACCAGAATCCTTCTGTGGGATTCCTGGGGCGATATCAGCATCCTTCGAGGAATTTCAGAAGGGTTCAGAGGGATCGTCCAGACAACGTCCGCTTTATTCAATCGGGTCTTTTAAACGTGTTGGAATTTTTTTTTTATTTTTAAAAATTTTTTTTATGACAGAGAATAATGCAACATGTTGCACAATGCAAGACGTTTTGGACAACAATCAAAAGACATTGCAAAGTCGCAGGACTGCATTTTTACGCATATGACTCAGGCAGGCACCTTCAACAGGACAGAGGGGAAGGAGTAAAATTGAATAGAGGAAAGGACACAGGAGAAAAAAAAAAAAAAAAAAAAAAAAAACTTGGATCTGACATCGCGAGGTGACGGTTCAAGATAAATCGTGGGGTTGTTTGTTTTGCGCTGTCATTTTACAGCCGAAAATGTAACAAATAATTAAGATCATCTAATGGAAAAAAAGTGAAGCTGTACAAAACATTAAACTCATTCGGTTAGAGAGAGAGAGAGAGAGAGAGAGAGAGAGAGAGAGAGAGAGAGAGAGAGAGCTTATAACGCACTACAATTTCATTCGATGAGAGAGAGAGAGAGAGAGAGAGAGAGAGAGAGAGGGAGAGAGAGAGAGAGAGAGAGAGAGAGAGAGAGAGAGAGAGTTTATGGTGCACTGCAATTTCATTCGGTTAGAGAGAGAGAGAGAGAGAGAGAGAGAGAGAGAGAGAGAGAGAGAGAGAGAGCGCTTATAGTGCACTACAATTTCATTCGAGAGAGAGAGAGAGAGAGAGAGAGAGAGAGAGAGAGAGAGAGAGAGAGAGAGAGAGAGAGGAATTAAGAAGAAGACCAATAAAACAGTCTCAATGAACCATCAAGAGACGCTCTGCATGGTTAGCCTTAATAACAATTAAGTTCATCATCCTTCTGGGCTCTCTTATCCTTCGCTAACCACCTCGTTCATCCTACGAGCCTTGCCCATGAATCACGCCTAGCCGTGTAAACGTCGCAGGATGGAAGAGGAGGGGCGGGGGAAGGGGGGGGGGACGGGAATCCTTACCATCAAAATCATTAGGGGAGATGGCTGACTGGTATCCTCATGGGATAAAAAGCCTTGCCAAATAGCTATCAAGCACCGCTAACGACCGCCGCAAAAGGAGGACCGGCAAAAGGAGGAGGAGGAGGAGGAGGAGGAGGAGGAGGAGTGCGTTGGTGCAATTACGGCGTACAGGTAGGAAAGGAACCGAACCTCGAATTTTCTCCGAGACGCCGAGATCATTACTTGATAACGCCTGAAGCATGCTAATGTTCTGTAGCTTAACCAGACACATGATCACGCTTATCTTGTGTGTGTGTGTGTGTGTGTGTGTGTGTGTATATATGTGTGTGTGTGTGTGTATATATATATATATATATATATATATATATATATATATATATATATATATATATCTGAATATATATATAATAGGTTCATCTGAATAATAATAATAATAATAATAATAATAATAATAGAAAAGCAAATCCACAGCTATGTATGGGTACAAATCTATTTTAAAAAAATAAATCTTTACAGAGAGCTCCCGGGAATCTGTTCGATTCCCCTTACTCCCGAAAGCTCTCTTTGGAGATTTTTAAACACATGTACCCATACATAACTGAATTTGTTTACCCATTACAAGATGCATGCCAATATAAGTAATTTTTAATAATAATAATAATATAATAATAATATTTCTAAATGCTCTGTCAAGGTTGACTGAAGGAAGATTAAAACGGTATATGCTTGGCTTACAACAAACAGAATTTGAATTGTAAGTAACCTTAGTTTTACATTTTACTTAGATTTTTAAATTATTGCCTTGTCCTTCCTAAATTTACAGGGTAATTTTTTTTAATACTGTCTTGTCATGCATATATTTACAGGGTAGTTTTTCATCACTGTCTTGTCATGCATAAATTTACAGGGTAGTTTTTCATCACTGTCTTGTCATGCATAAATTTACAAGAGTAGGTTTTTTATTCTTGTCATGCATAAATTTACGAGGTGGCAGCTAGTGCATACAAGGCAACTTTTTCGTCAATGTGATTGACAAAATTCGTGTGAGATTTTATGAATAATTGGAGACCAGCATTTCGCAATGGCTTGGAGAAGAAAGCTGAGTCAGCAAAACACAACCACAAAGGATACTTGTCACCAAATTCCCACCCTTATTCAGTCAACATCAACAAACACCCACGACCAGCGAATATTTCTTCAATGACATTATGATTTTCTCAAGTAAAAATTCTTGGGCCTAAATTTCTTAAACATCCCGGTATTATTTAAGAGCCATGGGGCTGACTCAGTCCTGGAGACTCCCGTGTATATATGTATATGTATGTGTATATATATATATATATATATATATATATATATATATATATATATATATATATATATATATATACATATACACATATATACATATACATATATATATATATATATATATATATATATATATATATATATATATATATATATATATATATATATATATATATGCATAAATCTAATAGTACAGCAAAGAATACGGAGAATATTAGTTCACGACAAATGCTAATTCTAACTTTAACGCTTCCTCGAGAGAGCAATGGAATTCACCTAATCTGGTAAAAGATGGAGGGCATCTCGCTGTGAGGGTGAGATGCCCCTGGGCGAGATTCCCTTCGGAGCAAACCAGTTTCAGCAGAATCAGGAGCGCCTTATCTCTCCACACGATAAAAGTCAACGTTCATTTTCGTCGGCGCACGGAGAGAGAGAGAGAGAGAGAGAGAGAGAGAGAGAGAGAGAGAGAGAGAGAGAGAGAGAGTTTACATTGCAATACAATTTTATTCGATGATAGAGAGAGAGAGAGAGAGAGAGAGATTAAAATTTTAGAGAGAGAGAGAGAGAGAGAGAGAGAGAGAGAGAGAGATTTCAGAGAGAGAGAGAGAGAGAGAGAGAGAGTGAGAGAGAGAGAGAGAGAGAGAGAGAGAGAGAGAGAGAGAGAGAGAGAATTTTATTCGAGAGAGAGAGAGAGAGAGTTTACAGTGCATTACAATTTCATTCGGTGAGAGAGAGAGAGAGAGAGAGAGAGAGAGAGAGAGAGAGAGAGAGAGAGAGAGAGAGAGAGGAATATTTATACCGCACTCCAACTTAATTCAATTAGGGAAATTATACTGCACCGACTATTTCATTAAAATGCAAACGTTTGCGCCTATTGTAAGTTGCAGGTCCTGAGTAAGAATTAAATCCGGAAAAAAACATCGACTTAGAAAATCTTAATGACAGCATCGTAACGTACCTAATAACGCAGCCTCTTAAGGGTCGCTAATCAAGTATAATGCGTAAATTGAGGTATAAGATAACAAAGATAAGAGAACCTCACTGAGGAAATCAACTGGTGCGTCTTCAAAAACGCTGACAGATGCCCTGGCTATTTGCAAGGCAGGATGAGAGACGAACAACCCGTTGTATACACGAAGATCCTATCTCTCTCTCTCTCTCTCTCTCTCTCTCTCTCTCTCTCTCAAACAATGAAACTGTAGTGCGCTATAAACACACTACTTCTCTCTCTAGCTGAATGAAATTGTAGTGCACTCTCTCTCTCTCTCTAACTGAATGAAATTGTAGTCTCTCTCTCTCTCTCTTTCTCTCTCTCTCTCTCTCACCGAATGAAACTCTGGTGCACTATAAAGCTCTCTCTCTCTCCTCTCTCACCAAATGAAATTGCAGTGCACTAAATATCTATCTGTCTGTCTGTCTGTCTGTCTCTCTCTCTCTCTCTAACTGAATGAAATTGTAGTGCACTAGATATAAACTCTCTCTCTCTCTCTCTCTCTCTCTTACCCAATGAAACTCTGGTGCACTATAAAACTCTCTCTCTCTCTCCATCTCTTACCAAATGAAATTTTAGTGCACTAATATCTGTCTGTCTGTCTGTCTGTCTGTCTCTCTCTAACCGAATGAAATTGTAGTGCAATATAAACTCTCTCTCTCTCTCTCTCTCTCTTCTCTCTCTCCACTCTCTCTCCTACGAACTGAAGTTGAAGCAACCCACTACTAAAAAAATCCCAAAAAAAAAAAAAAAAAAAATTGATCAACAATTCCTGTCACAACCTTAGCACGCCATGCCATACCAGTCTTCACGGCCCGAAAACCACCTCTAAGTGTTATTTACGTCCATTTTCTGCCTCTATTATCGCTTTCTTATCCGCAACTTCTGCCCCTTCCCATTCCTCTCTTCTCTCGGGTCGATCTCTCTCGAAGATGAGTTACGCAAGGAACTTTCTTTTGAGGAAAGCATGACAGGAATTTGAGTGGCATGTATGGAAGTGTCTAAGAAGGGGTTTCCGCGAGAGAGAGAGAGAGAGAGAGAGAGAGAGAGAGAGAGAGAGAGAGAGAGAGAGAAATATGAATGGTTAAATACAGTGGGTGGATATTACCCCCTTGAGGAACTACTTTTTAATCGTGACATGACTATACATTATATATTTGAATTGAGTACTGATCATTCACGTCTGTTACTATCTTCTTTCAAGGAAGGAGAGAGAGAGAGAGAGAGAGAGAGAGAGAGAGAGAGAGAGAGAGAGAGAGAGAGAGAGAGAGAGATGTAACGAATAACGAATAAAAAAAAAAAAAAAAACATACCTAAAAGAGAATAGAGAAATACGAACAAAGGAGAGAAGGTTTTTTATCACAAAACAAAGAGTAATCGCTTTACAGACCAAACCAAAAAAGGAAAGGATAAAAAAAAAACATTACACGTATAAAAAATCTTAAAAATTCTTTATCATAATAAAAACAAAGTGATTATACCTGTCCAAAGGTAAGTATAAGGAACACAAACACCCCGGAATTTCTCACGAGCGTCAATTCGCCACCCACCTACTGACGTGGGAAGGAAGGGGGTAGAGAGAGAGAGAGAGAGAGAGAGAGAGAGAGAGAGGGAGGAGAGAGGGAGAGAGAGAGAGAGGGAGGGTTAAGGGTTAAGGTGGAAACTAAGGGCAAACCTCTTCTCCACGTTTTGCTATTCATCATCTTCGCAATTTTTCACAGCGCAAAAATCTCAAAAGAATAATGGACGGACAAAATAAAAACGTATGACTGAGGAACGATCAGTGTGGAGATAGCAAGCATAAACCGCAGTAATTGCATGATCCAGCGTTTACTCGCAAATATTAGACATCATTCGGAGATTCTAATCTGGCTAGGCGTGACGAGAACAGAATAGATGGGGAGAGAGAATATTAATGGCTGCGTGATTAACGCAGCGGTTGAACCAGGAGTAAACAAACATTGGTATCTTGGCTTTTAAATAAAAAGAAAGAAATTTGTGTGTAGGGTAAAAATGAGTAATAGAGAACTTATCCAATCAGAAACTTTTACAGGTATTCATCACTTTCAATCGTAAAATTTCGGATACGAGATTTATAAATATACATATATGGGCCTTTATATCTTCATATTATACTGTTGTAATTAAAGTAAAAGACATTCATATATATATATTATATATTAATATATTTATTTATAAATATATATATATATATATGTATGTATATATATTTATATATTATACATTAATATATTTATTTATAAATTCATAATTATATTTATTTATAAAAATATATGTATATATATAAATATGTAAATATATATATATATATATTCCACCTATATATATATATTTAAAACCTATACATATCACATACATAAGATGATATAATTATATATTCAAACTCAATAATATTTATTTATAAACAAAATATGATTATAAATATATAAAAATACTGTCGCTATGGATTGGCTATATGAATATGTAGCCAATAGCGTTTCTCATTCCACCTGTCAAGTGTATCAGCATCTAAAACGTAATCATAGTTGCTTATGACACCGGAAGATGACCATAGACATTGTCCATAATTTTGGAAACTCGGAAATAAACACCTGGCTTAGACAAGTGCTACACAAAATCTGATTAGGAAAACTAAAAGTAATTCACATATTATATATATGTATATATATATATATAAATAGGATACCTGCCTATTAAAGATATAGAGAGAGAGAGAGAGAGAGAGAGAGAGAGAGAGAGAGAGAGAGAGAGAGAGAGAGAGAGAGAGAGAGAGGTTAGACACTATCAAACAACCTTTCAGTCAATTCCTGACTGATTAAAGCTGCGTAAGAGAGAAAACTTCTGAAGCAAAACTTACTTCAAAAAATAAAAAAAAAAGTTAAATCTGTACTTGATTAGTCGTAAATTTCCTCGTAAACAGACAACAGCTTGTTTAGTATGTTCATCCCAAATTTTTTAACGTCTTGAGAGAGAGAGAGAGAGAGAGAGAGAGAGAGAGAGAGAGAGAGAGAGAGAGAGAGAGAGAGAGAGAGAGAGAGAGAGAGAATCAATACAATGTTTTTTTATTAATTTATATCAACCTCAAAATAAAAAAAAATTGAATGTGAGATTTTACTTTAAAATTAGAGAGAAAGATTCCAAAATCAAACTGTAACACAACTAAAATTAAATATTGCATAAGCCACAACTATATATTGCCAGAGAGAGAGAGAGAGAGAGAGAGAGAGAGAGAGAGAGAGAGAGAGAGAGAGAGAGAGAGAGAGAGAGAATTATTACGGAATTATCTATCAAAACTAAATCATATAAGCACTAAAATAAAAACGCAAAATATGATATTCACAAGAATGAAAATATGTTTAACAAGCAATCTAAAAACGCATAAAAATTAAACACCAATTTCCCATTAACCTCTACAGTATACAGTAGCATCACCACCTACCGCCCCCTCCGCCCCACCCAAGGCTGCGGAGAGCTGCAGAGAGAGAGAGAGAGAGAGAGAGAGAGAGAGAGAGAGAGAAGGTGATCTCGACCGGGGTCATACGCTACGTCGAGGAGGTAGGTCAGGGTATGGGCATTGGTATGGGTGAGGGGAAACCCCCTACTAGGATATAAAGACGAGTGTAGAAGTGTAGGGTGTCGGAGGGTGTTCTTCGGTGTCGTGTCGTTTATCGTGTCATGTGTCTTTAATACGCCGAGTTCCATTTTGTAAAACTAACCGCAGGTTACGTAAGGACGTATGTCTGATTACTACCATATATAGTAGCTGCTTACGTATCAAAGGTTTACTTTTTTTTTTTTTCTTCCAGGGCTAAGAACCTGGCGTAGCCGCCTATTTGTACACAACTCCTAAACGGATCTCAACTTACGCATCATTGCATAAGTGGGCTGTAGCCTAATACCATTGCCTAACATGCCACCCAATGTTAACAACATAATCCTATTTGTTCATATAATTTCTGAGGTACTGCAGCCTTGAAACATTGAGCATTTGAAACAAGGGTATAAAGATACGTAGTATTATGCGATTACACATCAAGCATCAGATTAACATGTTAAGATAAAAAGAAAATAGTCTCAGTATGAAAACCGCAATAAGCTGGAAGGAATGTATTTTCAATTATTATTATCATCATTCAGAAGATGAAGAACCTTACTATGGGGGCCACTGAATTGAAATTCAGGCTTCCAAAGAATATCAAGATGCTCAATCGAAAGAAGGTACGGAATGCAATGGGGAAATACAGAAAGAGAAGACCAGTGATTAGAAAAAAGATAAATTAACAAATCAATAAATTGATAAATAATAAAATAGTAAAGCGTCATGCAATCCCCTCGATCAACATCGACTTCGTATGAATGAAAGCAGACAAAAAAAAAAAAAAAAAAAAAAAAGCAATAACACATATACCCGAAGGACAAGAACCACTGTTATACTGGAAACCAAGTCGGTATCAGTTCTCCTTGGCTTCTTATCCGAACCCGGGAAACCTTCTAAATTTAAAGACAGGGCTTCCCAAAGGATCTAAACACAGAGAAGTTCCAACACTAAAAAAAAAAAAAAAAAAAAAAAAAAAAAAAAAAACTGTACCAACAAAGAATCTCGGGATCTCCCACAACCTCACCACCTCAACAAACAGGGGCTTCAACTTCCTTATCAGAAGTAAACAAAAGCGTTAGAAACTTCCTTATCAGAAGTAAACAAAAGCGTTAGAAATCTTGCCAATCATTCGCAGCTTCCAAACACGCGATCAGAATGCACCCATGCATCTCATTTGAATATGATTCAATAAATCGATTGCGTAACGTTTACAGGAGGCCACGCCTGACGAAATATCTCCATACTGTATATAGAATAGATTAGAACAGAATATAGAAGTTAGGCCAAGAGCCAAGCGCTGGGACCTTTGAGGTCATTCAGCGCTAAAAGACAAATTGATAGTAAGAAGGTCTGAAAGGTGTGACAAGAGGAAAATCTCGCAACTGCACTATTAAACAATCTTTAGAGTGGGTGAAAAGTCAGATGGAAGAAAGAATAAGAACGGAGGTACAGTAAACCATAATGTGTCCAGTTTTAGAAACCTATTCAGAGATAACATATCGGTACCGAACTTTGAAACTTGATAAAAAAAAAACACAAATTGGAGAACAAATATAATTATGAAATCCACATAATACAGTTTCACAGCGTCATGGGTTTCTTAAATATACTGCAGTGAAAATTGTCTTTTTAAACCTATTCCATCCTGATGTTCCCAATTTGTCTTCTTTTTTTCAAACTTATTCTTTCCTGAAAAATTAACAGAGTTTAAAAGCAACTGGAAATTACATCTACTGCAATTCAAGAGCACAATTACACAAAGAATAAATGCAGTTCAACCAAGCAAATCATTTCAGGTTCGACGATCTTTCAAATGTTCAAAGTAATGAGCCAAGGTGACCCAGCCATCCGTGACGTTCTCTCCACGGACATGCGTTTGATTGTAACTGAACCCAAAATATTTATTGCACATTTAGATAAACCTCAACTAGCCTACGAGAATCATATCACGTTCACTAATCATGCGTAGCATATTCCTGATGATGTGACCAATAAACTGAATTATAATCCAGCCACGGAAATAATAATAATTAAATAAATAAAATAAATAAATAAAAAAATAACATGGTTAGTCACGTTCAATCTATGAAGCAAGGCCCAGTCCCTTTATAAATTATCTTATATTTGAGAGGAAAGATTACAATGCTTTCCTTTGCACTTGAAGCGTAAGTTTGTCTATTTTCATAGTTGGGTTGTATAACGAAAAAGAAAAAAAAAATCTCAAAACCAACATTTTTGTCATAAAAGAATTTTAACATTAGCAATCTTCTCTGTGTAAAATAAATATTCATATTATTAAGATTTGCCTCTAGTGATGCTAGTCCAACTAAGGTTTGTGCAAAACATACTGTTAGGAAATCTTCATTTCTAAATAAACCCTTCCGATGGCGGTCACGTGATTACGGCAAACAAAAGGATGATCTGTCTTTTTAAAGAGAGAGAGAGAGAGAGAGAGAGAGAGAGAGAGTTAAGGAAAACCCCAACACGTCACATAAACTCCGAGAAACAAAAGCGAAGCGGCGAACTACAATTATCCTCGTGACTGCTCGAAAGTGCTTCTGGAGAGGGCAGTGTAGAGAAAGGTGGGCAGAGGGGAGGGGCTGAGGATGGAGGAGGAGGAGGAGGAGGAGGAGGAGGAGGAGGGAGGAGGAGGAGGAGGAAGAAAGAAGGAGGAGGAGGAGGAGGGGGAAGAAGAAAGATGACGAGGAGGAGGAGGAGGAAGAAGAAAGATGAGGAGGAGGAGGAGGAAGAAGGAGGGAGAAAGGGAGGAGGAAGAACACCCAGAGAATAAAAGACAGGTCCTTTTACGAAATCCATTCCTATTCCAAGGGCAAGGTGAATAAATGTCTGGGAAGGAAAGGCGGATAGCGTTTCTTCGGGGGAATCGCCGATGCCCGATGCCCCTTTGCGGCGAGGGGTATTTTATAAAGTAGCTTGTTTTCAAGCACAACACAGGCGGCTTGAGGTTTCCTTTAATAAACGGCGAGGGGAAGTTTCGGAGCGATTGTCTGTCAGCGCATTGTTCTCAGCCTAGAAAGGGTCGAGTTACCGTGAGCCGCCATCTCGCAAAGGTGATGAAAGGTTATCAAAAACTCGCCATTACAAAGGTTTAATGTCTACGAGGGTTCGGGAATAAGGAGCTTTTTATTATTAGGTTGTTAGGCGATAGAACAAATACCAGAGGTAGTTCAAGGTTCAGAAAAACGAACCTGTCTGTATCTGGCTATGAAGCCGATGGCGGTATTCCATCCAGTACCTTCCACGTTCAGCAGGAAGGGTAAGTTTGTTTTTACAAAGGAAACTACACAAGCGCATCTTCCCAAACAAAATGCAAACATATGACTACGTAAAACAAGCATGATGAAGGTACAGTGATTACATCACGAATAAACAGTAGTCTGCTGTTATCAAACTCAGTCACTCTCTCCCTCTCTCTCAGATGTAGCGAATCAAAAAATACCCTATGCCCCAGGGCATAAAACTAACAACCAAAATGGGGTATAAGCGATCCCGCGTTACATAACACGGAATTGTTAATCGAAACAAATTGGTTGAGGGGTGATAACAAAAGCCTACAAGCCTCGACTCAGTTGAAATGATTGCATTAGGAATAAGAAGAAATGGAGGAGAGAGAGAGAGAGAGAGAGAGAGAGAGAGAGAGAGAGAGAGAGAGAGAGAGAGAGAGAGAGTCGCTGGCAAAGAAGTGTTAATCGTGAAAATTCAGAATATATTTGAGGCGGGGGATGACGAAAGATAAAATACAACGAAACGAAAACAGAATATTAGAATGTGGTGATATGGAAAAACTGATAATTACTCTTATAGGAGAAATGGAGCGTGGTCCGGAAATAAAATGAAATAAGGAAATACTTTTGCGGTAAAAGTACAATCAGAGAAGATATTCCATTATCAAACACACTATTCCTACGCGTACGATTTTACATGAATGACAATGCAAAAGGCATTTATGAATCTCAAGCAAACAAATCGAGTTCTCTGTCTCTGGGACCAGGATCCAACCGATAAAACAGTGGAGGAGGTAACGACGGGACCTCGTGACGTCACAGCATCTAGGGGAGGTCTGAGGACGGCTACCCTAGGGGTGAGATACGTAGCGGGGAGCCGATAACTCTCCACAATGATACTGAAAGCTCTTCTGGTCTCCATGGGACCCGCTGGTGTCTCCACCTCCAAGTGCTGCCCGAAATGCTGGGTATAGAGAGTCCTCCTGAGAGGAAAAAGGAACACTTTACCTCCTGCCGTCTTTCGTTTCAATTCACTTATGGAGCCAGGCACTCATTTCCCAGAGCAAATTGGCTTTTAATACGATCCTGCGTTGCATAATGGCAGTCTTACGCAACTTAATTATCTGGAGGCACTGAAACCTAATTCCTTTCCTCCGACTTCAACCTAATGGAAGAGCATGAACACGCGTTCCAAAATAAACGAGATGTGGAGCGTCGATAAGATTTTGACATAATTTTAAGCTTTTTAGTCCCTATCCATGAAGTGTCATCACGCTTTGCGAGAGCAATTTTCAGAGCGCCGAAACCCGACACTCAATCTGGGCAGTCTATTTCCAAGGCAAGAGTAACCCATATTCTGTTCAGTGTAGCAACGAACTGAACTGACACAGGTCAGCAGGAGTGGAATTCGAACAAGCAAATGCCCACCACATACCGATTGAGAGATGACGCATGGAGTCGAGTTATAACCGGGGAAGTGCGTATACAAGGCGCATTTGCAAGTCAGATAGAGGTGATGCAAGCGGACCTTTCTCGGAATGAAATGTGAAACAAGGAACCCGAGAGAGAGAAAAATCCCCATTACCAATATGGCAGAAAAATGACGGGTTGATGAGTTTCTCTCCTTCACAAGTTATCTTCTACTTTGAAGTGCCGATACGCCCCAGTACGCTCTCGTCATCTTTGAAAGGGGATTCAGAGTACATGCATACCATCATCATCATTATACTAATATCACTATCACCATCCTTTTTCCACTTACTAAAACGCTACTGTCTTCATTTTCCTTCCAATCAGATCCAGCATAGTGACATCCAAGGTATTCTATAGACCTTTGTGACAGCAACTATGGACGGGTACTGGTGTTTGCCTCTTTAAAGAAAAGGTCTTGTAAACGTAACTATATGCAATATATCGACTGATACGCATCTGTAAACTGGCATTACAATAATCATGGTCATCTGAGCATGCGCGTTAGATATCAAAAGTGAAAAGTGACATTCGAGCATTTGCAAATGACATCCCCACAATGCGAGATTCATCGCTCTTTCCGTCATTCGATAATATCCTTTGACTCTCTCTCTCTCTCTCTCTCTCTCTCTGAAAAGGTTCTGCCCTTTCCACTGGCCAAGGGGCACCTCTCTCTCTCCCACATTCCATCCCACCCCTTCGACGTCCCTCGTTCCCTCCGGAGTCAATATTTGAAGTTGACACAACGGTACAGCCACGTTGTAGTTATGTATCTTCCTTATAGTTAGGGCGTTCCACTCTCTGGCCCGACCTTGCCGTGCAATTTACGAGGAGAGTTGGTTCAATATGCAGGAGACGATGGCTGGATGAGAATAGAATAAAATGCAGAATTTAGGCCAAAGGCCAAGCGCTGGGACCTATGAAGTCATTCAGCGCTGAAACGGAAATTGACTGTTGAATGGTCTGAAAGGTGTAACAGGAGGAAAACCTCGCAGTTGCACTGTGAATCAATTGTTAGGAGAGGGTGGAAAGTAAGAAGGAAGGGAATATGAACGGAGGTACAGTAATAGGAATGAAAGGGGTTGCAGCTAGGGGCCGAAGGGACGCTGCAAAGAATCTTAAGTACTGCCTACAGTGCACCGCATGAGGTACACTGACGGCACTGCCCCCCAACGGTTTACGGTTCACGAGGTGGTTCAATATGCAGGAGAAGCTGGCCGGATGACTGAACGTGCAATGCTTACGTAATATACAATGAACTTGCTCCTCTTCTCTCGTGTGAGATCAAAATATACACTCAATTTACACCTAATTATTTCGGGTCACAATGCGGATCTGCATCACTAAAAGCATTTTTATTATTTTGTTACTGACAAAAAGGACCACTGACAAGGTGCAAAAAGCGTGCTTACGTTGTCATTATCATTTTCTTTATTATTTAATTTTTTTCATAACTCAGTTCCCTGCTCTTGCAATCACTAGTGTCCTTATGGCATTTAAATTTTACATTATATCAGTATATTTATTTTGATGCAAATACTACGTCTCTCTCTCTCTCTCTCTCTCTCTCTCTCTCTCTCTCTCTCTCTCTCTCTCTCTGGCAATATTAATAAACTAAGTGAAAACTGCACAATTTTATAACAAATTTTTCTCTTTACTCACAAACCGACATTGGACAGGTACGGTCCGCAGAATTACACTCACCTGCAAAGAAAAGAAAATCTGGTTAATGCAATGCAAAAATTCTAAAGGTAAAAACCACTCTATTGCTTTTTTTCTGAAAATTAAAGCGAATAAAAAAGAAAATTTTAGAATGAATTGTGAACTAAACGTACGAGCGACATGTGCTATGCCACGGTATAAAGAAGTTTTACAATGAAATTATTGTGAACTAAACGATATGCGACATGTGCTACTCCCTGTGATGATGATGATGATGATGATGATGAGAGAGAGAGAGAGAGAGAGAGAGAGAGAGAGAGAGAGAGAGAGAGATCCTTTGACATGTCCATTGAAAGTACTCGACGCTGCCTTGACGTAGCAGATCTAACCAGCAAAGCCTGAATACCGTAAATTCCATTATTCAATTTTCGTTTTATTTTCAGTCTGTTCGTTAAATTCACACCGACATCGAACGCCCCAGACTCCCAGAAATCCAAACATTAAACGACAGGACGAACAAGACTCAAGATAAAATTAAACACCGTTAAGACTAATAAAATTCACATAAACGCACGAACCTGTCAACAATCCCTCAATCATCTCGGAGTGGTCATTGTCTCTCGACTGGAATCAGATTCATTCTACGCAACCCTGTAGCATTCGACTCTAACTGACGTCTGCTGGTTGGACGGATTTTCTAAATGACTGGAATGAACTGTGGATGAAAATGAAGATCCTTCTCTTCTTGTATAACGAAATGCGTCAGAAATGCACCAGATTCATTTTATGCAACCCTGCAGCATTCGCTTCTCTGATTAACTCAAGTCTGCAGGCTGGACGGGTTTTCTAAATGACTTGAATAAACTTTGGATCAGAGTGAAGATTTCTCCTTCTCCTCTTATACAACGAGATGCGTTATATGTAAGCAGTGCATGCGTAAGTCATTCTTTTAACCGTAAGAATGACGCCTGCAGCAAAGGCGTATATATCTATCTATTTACCGGCAGAGGAAATCAGTTCGACAGCTTGTGTTTGCCGAGCGCTTAAACGCCAAGGTCGATCTCTGGTTAACACCCACAGAGTCATTCAAATAAATGTCTACGTTCGATTTCCTGGTTTGATTTTTTGTAATTTTTTTTTATTTACTTCTTAATATTATTTTATTTTCTATATTTTATGGAGTGAATTCTGATAACTGCGTTGTAACAAACAAGCACGATTAGCGATTTTTTTTTTTTATTTACACTTTTTTTTTATCTACACTCCAAGCCTGTCTGTCGATTAATGAATTCATTTTTCTAATTACACTACTTTTTCATTTACAATTTCAAGTCTGTATGTCGATTAATGAATTTATTTTTTTATTTAAACTTTTTTTTATTTACACTTTCAACTCTGTCTGTCGCACATTTGAGCGCACAGACACACACGCGCGCGCGCGCACAGACGCACACAAACACGTCCACATCCCTGCCCTCCACAGCCGTTATCAACCTCCTTCGACAGTACCCTTTTCACCACTACCAGTGTCAATACCATTCCAGCTACTACTAATATACCGTATCTCTCTCTCTCTCCCTCTCTCTACCTTTGTCGACCCCTCCATCTCTCCTCCCCCTCAATCCTCCTCTTCCCCCTCCCTGGCCCTCAAATTCAACAACCAAACCATTCTCCTTGTCAATCTATTTTCGCTACATGACACGCGTCACGTAATCCCGCCTCTTAACATCTCTCTCTCTCTCTCTCTCTCTCTCTCTCTCTCTCTCTCTTAACGAGACGAATCTACTCTGATAACGCGCGTTACAAATAACGGTCCTTTTTGACTGAGATGTTATATACTTTTATTTCCGGATGAGTCATCCGTGAATGGACAACTTCAATCTTCATTGCTGGGTTGCTCGGAAAGTTTTTTTTTTTGTGTTAATTTTTTCTCTATCGGAAATTTTTGGTATTGTTAATTACAGCCCTAGTAGACGTAAAAATAATTAACAACATTCTGTATTGAACATTAATAACTAATGTTTATCCTACTGCAGAAATAGAATAAATGATCTTTCCTTCATTTTTAAAACCTTCCATTGAAGTTTTTTCCCACAAATAGAAGCCAATTTCTGGCACATACAAAAAGCTCAAGGAACGATTTTCTTTGCTAAGTACATCCGTATTTCTGTATTCCATTTACAGATTCATATAAGCCATTAAAAATATTGTACGGTTTTACCTCCCTTTCAATGCATAAGTGTTTGTCAACAATTCATACTTTTCTGTCACTCGGCACACTTTGTTCTTTTAAGTATTAATTTCTTTTCATTTTGCAAAGTATACTACATTCCATAAATATTTTACTGTAAATGGGTTATCGCATTTGCTCTCCTAGTAAATATTCTACGACCTAAATTCACTCCATTAATGCCAACAATGTATTCTCCCTTAGAAACAACGTCAGCCAAGAGGAATGAGAAAAAAATATATTTTATTAATATTAACAATAAAAAGATGAGTAGAGATGCAAACACGGTATGTCATACGCAAGTGTTTACGAACTCATTGTAATGGTGATATGAAAATGTACAAAAAATTAACAGCAACAATTATTACATTACTAAAAGTCAAATATTTACTTTCACGCATAGCAAAAAAAGATAAAGTTAAGTGAGTTTTCCATCACAAACATAACTCCGTTACTTCTCCATAGCTTGAGCAGGTCTTTAACCTTTCAAACTAATATGAATTCCAACCTGATAACATAACAGAACAGAATACAGAATTTAGGCCAAAGGCCAAGCGCTGGGACCTATGAAGGGTCATTCAGCGCTGGAAAGGAAACTGACGGTAAAAAGGTTTCAAAGTTGCAAAAGGAAGAAAACCTCAAAGCAGTTGCACTACGATTCAACTGTCAGAGAGGGTTCAGGAAAGTCAGATGGAAGAATCCATTCATAAAAATAAGGTCTTGACAAAGGTATTCTCACCCTGAGCACATCCAAAACCATATCATTTACATGACACATTCTACTCATGCATTTGCATGTCTCAGAAACTACATTCCTGCTTAAGGACATAATACGTTAGAGCATCTATTCAGATAAGTTCAAGGCTGATGCCACCAACCCGTCATAGCAGAAACATGCCATTGAAAAAAGAATTTAAGATATAATGACTTGTGGTATTTCTGATGACATGGCGAGAAAGTATAGGGGGCTTATGGTGAAAATGTAATAAATAATAGTTTACCACAGCTGACGCCAAGGCTGACGAAATACTGGAAAACAGTACAATGGGGTAATTAAAATAACAATAACATACGACAACAAAAAGTCGAACAAAGGTATTGTTGATGCAAATCATATTTGACAATTAACTGTTCAGGTCCAAGTTGACATTCAAAATAACAAAATTAAAAAACGCAATTTTCAAGTATTAAAATAATTTTGTCTGGAAATTCTGATTCTCAGAATCCATTACATCTTCGAGGTGAAAACTGAGAATTTATACGCCACAGAAAACTAATATTAACTACATGGTACTGGTACCTGACTAATGTTATGAGAGAGAGAGAGAGAGAGAGGGAGAGAGAGAGAGAGAAAGAGAGAGAGAAACGTAACACAACGTCCAAGAAACAAGATAAAGTGACACTGATAACAAAAAAGAATGATAATTTAAAATATGTAGGTATGCATGAGAGAGAGAGAGAGAGAGAGAGAGAGAGAGAGAGAGAGAGAGAGTTTTAAACACAGAAATAACACATACTCGTAAATATCCACTGTCCTCAATGAAAAGCGAGAGAGAGAGAGAGAGAGAGAGAGAGAGAGAGAGAGAGAGAGAGAGAGAGAGAGAACGCTTGTATCTAATATCACAGAAAGCCGACCAAAGTTCGTCATCTCCCGCACGTGCCGCGTCATATAATATGACGCAACTGACGCAGGAACCCGAAAAGGCAATATTGGCGCGTCCTTGAGACGCTGCCGTGTCTGGAGATAAATCTCTCTTCATAAGAATAGATTAAAAGGCCAAAATGAATTAAGAATTCATTAGGAATGAAGAACTGACCCACTATGCAAACCCATGTGTGTGTGCCAGTGAGTGACAATTTTTATTTTTGTAAGTTTTTCAACTCCTAATCTTTTCCTTTTACGATGTAAACAAACGTCGCAGTTAAGAGAGAGAGCAGGAATAGATAAATGCCGTTTTTACACAGTAATTACAATGAAAAGTTTCAATAAAAATTTAAATCATATGTTGAGCTCATTATAATCACCGATGCGGCATCATTTTTCGATGGAATTCCAAATCGTTCGTCATTTTCTATCCTTAGAGTGACCTATATATCTTTAGGGTTACGCATCCATACTGTTACCCATCCTAAGAGTTATGAATCCTAAGCGTTACCCATCCTTAGGGTTACCCATCCTTAAGGTTACCCATCCTTAGGGTTACCCATCCATACAGTTACCTATCCTTAGGATTGCCTATCCATACGGTTACCCATCCTTAGGGTTACCCATCCTTAGGGTTACCCATCCATACGGCTACCATCTTAAGGGTTACCTTCCTTGGGGTTGCCCATCCTTAGGGGTTACCTATCCATACGGTTACCCATCCTTCGGGTTACCCATCCTAAGGGTTACCTATCCTAAGGGTTAACCATCCTAAGAGTTACCCATCCTTAGGGTTACCCATCCTAAGGGTTACCCACCCTACGAATTACCCATCGTCAGAGTTACCCCATCGCCTGCAGGATCTAATGTGAACTTAGGTAGCGATAGGTAGGCTTTATCATAGGAATACTTACTTATTATTATAACTAATAACACACTTCGTAGTTCCCTTCCAGGATGGACGGATGATAGGCAGGTTTTTAAGGAAGGAACCTTTTTGTCTACATGATCTAGAAAAAAAAAAAATAGACACAAAAACTAAACGCCAAACTTGTAATTATGCTGAAATAGGAATATAAGGTCAGGGGCCCATTCCTCAAGGGTGCTCATAATTACTGAGGGAATAATTTGACGGTTCCTTTACAAATGATCAGCAGGTGAAAACGAACAGGTTAGTTCCTCGGCGAGATGAAGGATCTTCATGGCAGTAAGCCTTCAATCATTATGGGTAAAGTATGGAAACGCTAGCATTTGACATCCAGTAAATATTACCTCGTGTACATCGCCAATCAAATTGGTATATACAGTAGATAGTTACTTTGTTTCACAATATTAAAAAAAAATTTGAAATTTCAATTTACTTGTATTTCAATTACCAATTACCATTTGGGGACTGCTTTGCTAACATAGCCCATAAAAAATATGACGAAACTCTCTCTCTCTCTCTCTCTCTCTCTCTCTCTCTCTCTCTCGTACCTTATACCCTTTACATTTTCTCTCTCCCTTAATGAAATGCATTTCTTCCTTTCCTTAATCTGTTCTAAACGTCGACGAATTATTTTTATTCCATAAATCATCAGAGAGCCATGGCGGGCAAAGCAATGCAATTTTTTGCACATAAATAAAATATAAAAAACACCATAAAATAAAATAAAAGAACGTATGAAGAAATACCTAAAAAAAAACACACAAAATTGTCATCAGTGCGGCGCGATGAAAGCAGATATGGGAGAATCCCTGATGAAATACTTGATTAACCTTCTCAACTGAACATGTAACTCTTGCAACAATGATTAAACTATCAAATGCACTAATTCATGAAACAGCTCCACGATTTAATGATTAACATTATCCTGTGGATAAGTCTCCGTACAAAAGGTTTTATCACTGGAACGTGAATCAAACTGTTTCCTCTTTACCAGATCAAAAACTCGCATGGAAGAAATGCGCTTAAACAAACACACATCAAACATGGGACAGAGCACTGGTCCAAAAACTCACACGAACCAAATGCTCTCAAACACACAAACACACACACACAGATATCAAATGTGGGACAGACAGCACTGGTCCGAAAACTCACACGGCCCAAATACTCTCAAACACACATCAAATATGGGAAAGACACGCTGGAAGTCGAAGACCAAATGGCAGAAAAGAGCATCAGGAAAGGGCAGCAGACGATGGGGGGGTAACAATACACCGACCGGAGGAGGCGATGCCATGTGACATTTGGAGAGGAGAAACAAACACGCAAGTCGTCTTCTGTAAACAAGAGAGGAAGGAGAATGTTGCAATCAAACCCCCTGTTTATAAAGGAGTTTGTCAGAGGGTTTATAAAGGAGTTTATGTAGGGGGTTTGCAAAGTTTATATAGGAGTTTGCAAAGGGGTTCATACAGGGGTTTGCAAAGGAGTTTATGAAGGGGTTTGCAAAGGGGTTCATAAAGGAGTTTATATAGGAGTTTGCAAAGGAGTTTATAAAGGAGTTTGCAAAGGGATTCATAAAGGTGTTTGCAAAGGGGTTCATAAAGGGGGCTGCAAAGAAGTTTATAAAGAAGTTTATAAAGAGTTTGAAGAGGAGTTTGTGAAGGAGTTTGCAAAGGGGTTTGCAAAGGAGATTATAAAGGGGTTGTTATGAGATTTAAGATTAACGCGATGACGATGCTGACTTTTAACACCCCCTTGCAAGACCTACATCTCTCTCTCTCTCTCTCTCTCTCTCTGTGATAAAGGAGTTATGAGATTCACGAATACAGTGATGATGACGATGCTGACTATTAACACCCCCTTACAAGACCTACATTCTCTCTCTCTCTCTCTCTAAAACTCAACCAGGATATAAGGCGTCCGTAAACAGCAGCTCCTAATAAGAGGATCAGTGACGTCGGTCAATTAACCAGGACGATATTAGATCATCGTCAGTAAGACATGCTATCTCTCTCTCTCTCTCTCTCTCTCTCTCTCTCTCTCTCTCTCTCTCTCTCTCTATATATATATATATATATATATATATATATATATATATATATATATATATATATATATAAAGCTTAGAAGTGTAATGGATGCATTCTAAAGTACATAAGAGAATTTCATCTATCTATCTATCTATCTATCTATCTATCTATCTATCTATCTATCTATCTATCTATCTATATATATATATATATATATATATATATATATATATATATATATATATATATATATATATATATATATATATATATAAATAAAGTTCCCCCTTATTTACTTTAGTTAGCACCAATCACACTTTAAAATAAGCTTTATACACATAGGTTTGATCAGCGCAAATTATATCTAACACTTCTGAGTAGCTTATAATATACTCAACCCTCAAATTTTTTTCACATTCATTTTACTTTTGTAATAAAGACAACAACTACAAAAATAATGTAGTTATTGTTATTGTTATTGTTGTTGTTGATGCCATTTCGTCCCGCGCATGCGTATTCTGTTCCTCATACCACCAGTTTAATTGCGCTACATTGAAAGTGAGATGTTTAGCATCACCTAAGGGCATGAGGAAGATGGGTACTGCATTTGCATATAACGTGTTTATTGTCCTCTGACAATACCCGAGTTCATTACTGTTTGGTTAATGCTAATTGAAGCCCCAAAGAGCTCATTAGAGAGAGAGAGAGAGAGAGAGAGTCACACTTCTTCATTTCATTAAAAATGGTTATTACACATATATACCTCAGTCTTACATATATACGTAACTGAGAGAGAGAGAGAGAGAGAGAGAGAGAGAGAGAGAGAGAGAGAGAGAGAGAGAGAGAGAGAGAGAGAGATTGGTTTATGGTCAATAACAACCGGCGTCGCAACATCTCGGTTATCGAAGCCGAAAGGAAATTGAATAAGAACTTAAAACGAAATTACTCAAAAAAATATTTATATTGAAAATATTTAATATATACATATATAGTGTATATATATACACATATATATAATTTAAAAACATAATTACTGATGAATTAATGATCTAAGACTTCCTTTCCACTCCTTTCACGCTCAATCGACTATTCTTCATCAACTCCCTCGACCACCCTACACAACTCCGTCCCCTCTTCCCTCCAATTCCTGTTCCACACTCCTCCTACGTCATCCTAACCCATATATATATATATATATATATATATATGCAGGCTCCGCCCACATAATCCAGACCCGCACCATGTGTCCCAGAGCAGTCAGTCAGAGGAACTAGCCAGGCCATGTGTCGGCCATGTGAGGAACAACATTTCGCCACGTTCCGCTAAACGTGAAGCCCAGCTGGGAAAGGGAACCCAGTGTCTTAATTGTGGCATCGCCTACGGGGAACTGAGAGAGAGAGAGAGAGAGAGAGAGAGAGAGAGAGAGAGAGAGAGAGAGAGCCTAGAAAACGTTTGAACTCAAATTGGATGCAGTATCATTAGGTTCAACATAGAAAAGTTTGAATCAGAGAGAGAGAGAGAGAGAGAGAGAGAGAGAGAGAGAGAGAGAGAGAGTGGCGCCTAGAAACGTTTAAACTCATAGCTAAATCGAGTATCACTAGTTTAAATGTTTAACCCGCTACCAACACATCCTTTGATTTGCATCAATTATCACAGAAAAGTCATTAGCATTTTTAGGATAACTGCGTCTTTCAAAGGAGTCGAGTTATTTTGCGCTTTCAAAACCGCTATTGTACTCAATAATTTAATCATTTAACTTCCTTGGCAGATAAAATTACGTTGCGTGACGTCTGACGTTATAATGGCGTCAGATTTATATAAACAAGTGCGTCACCGTTACAAAAACCTCAACAGATTTACTGAATAAAAATAAAATAAAAAATATAAGCAACCACACTTCTGAACCCTGAAGAAACTTCTAGACTCAAGGCTGTAATACGGAAATACAAAACTGACCTAACTCACATTTTGGCACAACTAAAACTATTATTATTATTATTATTATTATATTATTCAGAAGGCAGACCGTCTACACGTTACCTTTGATTTTTATTTAATGGGATTACAAGGGATGGACCTTGAATATTATCTAATTTTATTCGTCATTTCTGTATATGGATAAACACACACACAAATATATAAATTTATGACCCACACCGGGATCGAACCCAGGTCTCTCAAATCAAGAGCAAAGGTGCTACCAACTATATATGTATATGCTACCAACTATATATATATATATATACATATACATATACACACACATATATGTGTGTGTGTATGTATATATATCGACATATGTGTGTGTATGTGATCGACAGATAGCTATATAGATAGATAGATAGCAACTGATGCAAAATTCCCAAAATGCGTCAAATATCTCGATACGTAAATCCGTCAATATTTCATTACTTTCTAAATATACTGATGACACAGCTCGCCTAATTAAGGCATCAACTCGAATAGAAATGTGTTTACCTTTTCGGGGGAAGCTTGTTTATCCCTCCTAAAAATAGCTGATTTATATACTGACGCTTTCCGATCATCGCGAGAAATCATTAATTCAGCGAGAATCTTATTAAGGGCAACGTGAACTTTTCCACAACATATGTCTGGCTAATACGGATAAAGTTCGGCGTGTAAGTACGTGTATGTATGTATGCTCGTACAATTACTGACAGGACCTCATTAAAACTGGATATTATCTAGCGGATATATTTATTCAGGAAAAGTTACAAAAGTTACAAGCTTTCTAGGACTAACAGTCCTCACTGTCAAGTATATACGTACACACACACACACACACACACGCATATATATATATGAGTCATAATAATCTCTATAAGTTTATACTCACGAATCTGATATTCTGTCGGAAATCCTCTATACACTAAAGAGATAGTAACTATGAATAGCGTGCGAAGCATCTTCATCATGCTAATTAAAAAAAAAAAGATGAAGTAATCCATATCTGTATTGATAATATTCTGAAAAATTCAATATTAAAGATTTATAAAAATTGCAGTGGGTTAAACGGATGATTTTAGACCTTGAAATACGAAAATTAAAACGAATTCCAACAACGGCAATGAGATATTAAACATCGGATAGTAAAGGATTTTTATTATATTTTCAAAAGGTAAAATTTCAATACACGAGAACTTTTACTGGAAATATTTCTAAAAGGTAAAAATTTCAACGAATTGAAACAAAGGCAATAAGAAACCAAACATTGCATTAATAAAGGATTTTAATTATACTTTCAAAGGGTAAAATTTCAATACCCAAGGGGTTTCTTACTGGAGATATATTTTTGAAAAGGTAAAAATTTCAACGAATTCCAATTACGGCAACAAAAAATAAACGCTGTACTACAAAAGGATTTTTATTACGAATATTTTCAAAAGGGTAAAATTTCAACACTCTCGAGGACATTCACTAAAAATATTTTGAAAAATAAAATTTCAACGAATTTCAAGAATAGCAATGTGAAACAAAACATTGTAATGTTAAAGGATTTTTATTACGAATATTTTCAAAAGTAAAATTTCAATATTCAAGAGAATTTTTACTGGAAATATTTTGAAAAGGTAAAAATTTCAAAGAATTCCAACAATGACAATAAGAAACTAATAAATAAATATACTACTGGAGGATTTATATTACAAACAATTTCAAAATGTAAAATTTCAAATTCTCAAGAGAATTTTGACCGGAAACAATTTGAAAAGGTGAAACTTCAACACAGCATTTACCCTCACACACCGACCTTCACAAGAACGACTGTTGCAAACGACGAGAACAAGAAACTAGACAAAGTACTACAAGCGTTAAAAACTATGTATATAACAGATCCATCAACTGGCAAGTACACCCATCCGCCTTATGAACACAAACACCCACAAAAGCCATCCCTGGGGAACGCCCATTTTTTTCTTCTGCTTCTTCTTGCAAAAAGACACGTGAGTCAAATCATATACACAAGACAGGTTGGGTTTCTAGACAAATCTGGTGACCTCCTTTCCTGACCTTCGTTTCAGGGTCATCGACGGTCACATCAAATTGCAGAGAGAGAGAGAGAGAGAGAGAGAGAGAGAGAGAGAGAGAGAGAGAGAGAGAGAAATAAAGAAAGAGAGATAATATATATTAACTTTTATCAAATCACCGTGACATTTTATATATAAACACGAGAGAATTTTCCGGGACAATGAACAATGACTGGACAACCCCTTAAGGAGTGAATTGAATTATTTTACCATACTTACATATTTAATTCATTACATATCTGAATATAACTCCTATACTTTAGAGAGTCTATTAGGAAGCCTAATCCGTAAGTATCAGGAAAACTTCCGAACAAACCATTTTTCATATGAACGACAATACCACCATCAGTTCATGAGCAGTTATCAAATGTCAGTGTGCGGTTTATCCCCTCAACAGTCAATCGTATGATGAGAGATGAGAGGTCATATATAGTAGCGAATTTAATCGGCATGTGGTCAGATTGGGGTCAATTTTGATCTTGGGTTATCCGTTGCGCTTCCAGCTGCAACCTGCTGATATCAGACGCTCAAAATAACCTATGGTGGAGCCATCACATGACGTTCAACTGATCAAGTCTTGAAATGGAATAGGAATTTAGGCCAAAAACCAAGCGCTGGGGCCTACGAGGCCATTCGGGGGCGGAAAGGAAATTAACAGTATGAAGGTTTTAAAGGTGTAACGGGGGAAAACCTCGCAGTTGCACCATAAAGCAACTGTCAGGTAGAAGATAGAGACTGTGAACGGAGGGAGAGTTAAAGGAATGAAAGGGGTTGCAGCTAGGGGCCGAAGGGACGTTGCAACGAACCTTCTTAAGTAATGCATACAGTGCCCCGCGTGAGGTGCACTGATGTCACTACCCCCCCACGGGTGACTAATAAGTATAAATTTTCTTTAATACTTTATTACAACAACATAACCTCACTATCACTGAACACTACGACAAATAATAAAGAAGCTTCAATATATATATATGGAAAATTATACGCAAAAGTGACCGCGTACGCATTAACATGCGTATACTTGCGTATAAGTATAAATTTTAATACTTTATTACAACAACATAACCTTACTATCACTGAACACTACGACAAATTATAAAGAAGCTGCAATATATGAAAAATTATACGCAGAAGTGACTGCGTACGCACGAACGTGCGTATACTTGCGTACACATCTACTGACATACCCACAAACCCATTTCAGCCAGCACTGATAAAACCTTCGCCCTGTCACTAGGCGACCCTTCCCTTTCCTCTCCGCGAAGAGTAGGGTCACATCGACCATATGTCTTGCAAAACAATTCGTAGGGTGAATTAGAAGTTAATGATATAATTACCGGAAAGAGTAGTGCTGTCAGGGTGCAAAGGTTAATTCACGATGACCTTGGGAATAATACGATTGTATTTAATGGGTTTTGATGACCTTCTGTGAATAACCCTTTTGTTTGGAGTGGGTCAAACGTACGTGAGGGCTCCCTGGCACAATGTCCTGTGAGTAGAAGTGTCAACTGAATAAAAACGACATAAATTATGGGGGTTAATGTAAACCTACTTTTGGGGGACCAAATGGGGTAAAGAAATTATAATTAGATACAGGAATATGTGGAATCACGGTTAAATCGCAAAGAAGATTCGGGATTTTGTAGGTAATATAAAAATTTAAGGAATATAGCATTCACTAACAAGAGATAATAACGTCAGCGAAATATAAGTCCTTTTAAAATTTACATACAACATTACAATGTACAGATATATTGGACATAACAAGGCACAAACACACAAAAACAAGGAGAGAGAGAGAGAGAGAGAGAGAGAGAGAGAGAGAGAGAGAGAGAGAGAGAGAGAGAGAGAGAGAGTTGACGACAAAATATATTAGCCTTTCAAGGTGTTATATGGCACTTTCAATATTTATGAGGAAAAGACTAGCGGGACGTTTAAATATAGTTGTATATTTAACCAGCCAAGAAGTGTTAGCCTGGATGAAGATGCCCATGATGATGATGCTTCTTTTTCATTTGATGATCATGATGATGATAACCGACTTTTTAAAACGGGTTTTTGTCTCGAGGGAACCAGGAGGTACTTGCAATTGAGAATCGATCAAACTTTTATCGAGGGAATGAATTCCTGGCGAAAGCTCCGCTGGATTAGCACCGGACGAATGTAAACACCAATGGACTTTGACACTTGAGTGAAAGGCAGACGAGAGAGAGAGAGAGAGAGAGAGAGAGAGAGAGAGAGAGAGAGAGAGAGAGAGAGAGGTCCTCGGTAGACGAGAAGGAATGCAGTTGAAAGGACGGACGAAAATAGGGGCTCAACGACCGATGGAGGCTGGGGATAAGGTTTGGTGAATGGACGGACGCGAGAGGAAAGTGTTATTCGAGAAGCGTCTTAAGCCATATGCATCAGTCTTTGAAATAAAGTGTATGGTGTCTCCGGAGGCCGTACATTATGTATATGTATATGTACGTGTATACAATATATAATTATATATATATAATATATAATGTATATCTATATATATATATAAATTTATATATATACATCTTTATTTAGATATTTACAAATCTATAAGTATGCAAATATCATATATAAAACACACACACACACATACTATATACAGCATATATATCAACAGAAATAAATCCGGTATGGCAACAGACTTGAGTTCAAAATAACGATAACTAAGGAAAATACTACAAAATTAAAAATATTTCTTAAAAATATATTATTACTCATTGGTACATATTTTCAAGAACTGATAAAAATGTCTTCCAAAAGTCTCTATTATCAGCACTGCACTCCCGTAAGATTTCATCTTACTGATTAGATCAAAATGACTTTCCAAACGAACACATCCACAAAAACTTTTTAAGCTATTTTCAAAGACTGACGACATATAAGCAACAGTTTGCAACATCCGAATGATTGCATGGCTTCCCAAATACCTTATTTTAAAAGCCTTAATATATTACATGAAGGCACAAAGAACTTTCATAACTAGAGAAAGATTAAAAACTAAAGAAAAAATCTTTAATAAAGAGTCAAGATTTCACGTAACTTCTTTCCAAGCAAGAAGTTGCTTCATAAATCATAGCCTGGTCGAAGTGGGTCATTAATACGTCCCATTATTTCTCCACTTCTCTCATTAATCGATTAAAGCGCGTCCAGCACCTTGGGAGTAATAATCTCTCTCTCTCTCTCTCTCTCTCTCTCTCTCTCTCTCTCTCTCTCTCTCTCTCTCTCTCTCTCTTCTTCTTCTTTACAAGAAATGAAGCTTGCCATTTTTTCCTCGCAAGTTTTAATCTCGTGAAATTTCTCTTTCTCTCTCTCTCTCTCTCTCTCTCTCTCTCTCTCTCTCTCTCTCTCTCTCTCTCTCTCTCTCCTCCTCTTCTTCTTCTTCTTTACAAGACATGAACCTTGCCATTTTTTCCACGTAAGTCTCTCTCTCTCTCTCTCTCTCTCTCTCTCTCTCTCTCTCTCTCTCTCTCTCTCCTCCTCCTCCTCCTCCTCCTCCTCCTCCTCCCTCAACCTCCTCCTCCTCCTCCTTCTTCTTCACAAGAAATAACATTTTCCGTTTTTTCATCAAAAGTTTTAATCTCGTGAAATTCTCTCTCTCTCTCTCTCTCTCTCTCTCTCTCTCTCTCTCTCTCTCTCTCTCTCTCTCTCTCTCTCTCTCTCTCTCTCAGGCTAAAAAATAATTTTTTCCCTCAGAGATATCAAAGTTTTCAAGCAACACACAGCAACTTTATAAGAAACGAGGTTAAGAAAATGAAATCCTGACCAGTCAGTCATAAATGTTGTGTTTAAGATTATCTTTCGAAAGAATTCTTCGCAAATGAATCGTACGACCTCATTCAGAGACGATTGTGTTTCAAAACTATCTGATAAATCTTTAGGAATATTATATTTGAAAATTATTTAATGAATGTGTATGAATTTTCCACCGATTAAAGGAGGGTGTACATTTAGGCCCGTCCCAAGCCTGGATACAAGAGGACAGTAAGGCGTCCATTAAAATACATACAAACACACGCACACACAAACACACATATATGTATATACAGTATATATACATACACACATACATACATACATACATACATATATATATATATATATATATATATATATATATATATATATATATATATATATATATATATATATATATATATACATATATATATATATTACCGAAAACTGCAACAAACTGTTACGATTTGGTGTAAGCTACAATGGGGAAAAATGTTGCCCAAAAGCCATATATGTGATCATAAGTGTATACTGCTATAGTGTACAGCGCCAATAGATATAATAAAACATACGAAACACATTTACCTTCATTCCAGAAAAACAGTGAATAACGTTAACGAACAAATTCACTAAGAGCGACACATCAAATAAAAAAAAAATACGCATTTCGGTCACTGACCTTCCTGCACGAGAAAAAAAAACGCGCGAAGGAAAAACTCCCTACGAACACACCGGTATTACTTGTATAAAAAAAAAGTAAAGAAAAAGCTAAATTATCCATTGTTTTTGGCGTAACCGGCGGTACCAACGCTTCGGCGTAATGACTTAATACGCAGCACATTTTTGGATTTATTACCGAAATGTACAGTTATTTTGAAGCAATCTGTTTGTGCGTATGCGGGGGGGAGAGGTAGGTATTTTGTTTTTTATTTATTACCAAAATGTACAGCTATTTTGTGGCAATGTGTGGGGGGAAGGTTTTTTTTTTTTCCTACTATCTCACAGCTGGGTTGTTTAGAAGAATGTAGGTTGGCGTTCAGAGTAATTTCCTTAATAATAATAATAATAATAATAATAATAATAATAATAATAATAATAATAATAATAATAATAGTTCTTTATCAATTTCACAACCTTAAAGAGAGATTGCATTGGCGCATATTAATCGTAAACATACGCAAGAATTAATATACAAAAACTGGAGATGTCTTAAGCCAATGTTTTTTTTTTTTTTTGAATGACCGAAGAGATTCAACTGAGCTATGGAAAAAAAACCTTGAACATTAAAAGTAGAGGGAAAACACAACAAGAAATAAAACAAAAGCCACTGAAAAAATTCCTTGGATACTGAACTTGATTTAATCCAACCTTCCCCCCCCCATCTCTCTCTCTCTCTCTCTCTCTCTCTTCAGTCTGATTAAAAAATAAAAAAATAATCAAGATATAGTTTATTTCCTCAGACTAACCGCTGGTCTATGATTACATAACAAACTCACTAACTTCTTCATTTTTGCATATGCAATTAATTAAAATTGACATTTGACTGAGCATGGAAAATACATTATACTGGAATTTTCATAAATACTCAAGAATCAGATGCCTTGCATCAATGAAGAAACAAAACTATCCTGTTCCAGGGTAGATAAAAGATGAGTAACATTTTTAGTGATTCAACAACAACAACATAAACATATCACCTACAAAAACAACAACAATGACAGGGCCAAGTTGTTAGAAAAAAATAATTTAAATCTCTAATTTAAAAAAATAATTTCTATCTCTACTTCCCGAGAAAGCTGCAATTCTCTTTTACGGGTGGGGGGCGAGACTGCATTTGCAACAACGGGTCAGCAATGCAAGTGAACCCGGGCATATGTAATTACACCATAATTCATTTCATACTTTCATATTTTAATTCATTCCTTCATACTGCAATTCATACTTTCATATCGTAATGGAAAAATTAACGAAGCATTTTGCAAAAGGTGTTTCTCGCATTTCAGTCGTCACAAAAATAATTTCTCAAGTCACAACAAAACCTCAACCTGATATGGTGGGGAGAGTGTGTATGTGTGCGTATTTTTTTTTTTTTTTTTGGGGGAGATTAGTAACTTCTACAATATAGAATGAAAAAAAAAAAAAAACCAGCTGGTTAAGAAGGAGAGAGAAAAGCAATTCATACCTTCATACTGCAATGGGAAATTACCGAAGTATTTTTCGCAAAATTGTATTTCATGTTTCAGTTAATTGTCACAAAAATAATTTCTCAAAGACACAACAAAACCTCAACCTTATATGGTGTGTGTGTGTGTGTGTGTGTGTGTGTGTGTGTGTGTTGGGGGGGGAGGTAATTAACTTCTACAATATGGAACGAGAGAGAGAAAAGAAAACGAACTCAATTACGAGAGAAATCGTGATCGGGCAATCGCCCCGTGACACAATGAGGCGAATGCGACAACCATAAAGGTATAATGAAAACAGATAGGTGAAAGTAATCCACTTCTCAAAAAAAAAAAAAAAAACTAAACCCCCAAGGCTACATTGTCACCCTGAGCAGCGAGCGATTAGGTCGTTAATACAAATTCCTTTTGACCTGATACAATGGAGGCATCGACCGTGACCAGTGATTTTGGGTGGCGGGAGGGGGACCAGTGATTTTGGGGGGCGGGAGGGGAGGAGTGGGGTGTTGGGGGTCTTAGGGCGAAGGCACACATCAAGGTCAATGAGCGCAATGGTGACCTTTTCTGCCCGTTCTGGTTATAGGTCACGACTCATGATCTCTTTTCTTTTCATTTATTTTTTTTATTTTTTTGCCCTAGTGAACAACTGCTGAAGATAATGAGGGTCCCTATATATTATCACAGAATCTTTTATAAAGGTGTAAGGAAAGTTATCTACGTATTCCTCTTAATCAAAATATTAATATACAGAGAATACACACACACACACACACACACACACACACATACATACATACATACATATATATATATATATATATATATATATATATATATATATATATATATATATGTATATATATAATATAGTATATACATAAGCAATAAACGAAGCACTGTACATCACCATCAATGTCATCATCACAACGAAAAGTCAAATAGTGACAATTTACTTTCACACGTTAGAAAAAAATAATAATAATATAAAATTAATAATAATGAATCCTCTTACTGGGGAAGCCTTAAACCTTATCATACAATTTCAAGGGGTCACTAACCAATAACTTAAGGTGAAAGGTGAAATTCCTTCAACTGTCAAATAAAAAATAAAACTGTCATGAAAGGAACCTGAATATTTTTTTGCCAAAGAATTTTGGTTCAGAAAATGTTTCAAACACTAACAAGTCTACACACACACACACACACACACACACACACACACACACACACATATATATATATATATATATATATATATATATATATATATATATATATATATATATATATAGAGAGAGAGAGAGAGAGAGAGAGAGAGAGAGAGAGATAATCTGCCATTTCACAGAAGCAAGTGTTAATTATCCAAAACCATTGTATACCTAGTTCCAGTTATTTTATTCTTGCAGCAATTCATGTCAACACACTGGAAGCCTTACACTCTCAATTAAGGACATAAAATGTATAATCTAACATTTTGCAGTCAAGAGATTCTTTTTAATAGTTATCAATGAAAAGAAAAGTGATATTCTTTGTTATGTATGAAATTCTCGGCATTCTTTTATCTGCTCGCTATCACAGTAAAGCTTAATGTGCCGGATTAGGCTTTGTCATAGGGACTGTTTTTTTACTTTCAAATCTAATCAATATTTCTCCTAACTGGATTTACCTTTATTATTGAACTAGGTTTCGAGTAAATGAATAAAGTACAAGATTCAATTAATTCATTAAATAAAAGAATATCGGACTCTATGGACAAACACAAATAGAACGAAGCAATATAGCTACAATGTATTTCAATACAACACGCAATTAAAATTCCATGATTATGCAATGAGAGAGAGAGAGAGAGAGAGAGAGAGAGAGAGAGAGAGAGAGAGAGAGAGAGAGAGAGAGAGAGAGAGAGAGAGAGAGAGAGCACTAAAATTTCCTTTCACACCATAAAAATTCCATTAACTTTCCATACAATGGGCCCCCTACACATAGGGGAAAAATCTTCATAAATAACAGACAGCACTTCCTTTTGGTTATAAAGAAACAATACACTCATTACCATTCTCAATATGGAAAATGTTTTCAATGGTAGGGAGTATTGTTTCTCGAGATTCGTATGCACGAGAATGTCACACCAAAGCCTGTTCCAATCTTAGGGACTTGTGTACCTTAGAATAGGCTTAATCCCATTCTTGGTTATTACTTTCATAAAGAAATTACTGACCATCGTAGCAAGAGTCAATACGAATTACTGTGAGATCCACCAATGGGTATCGTGACAAAAACGACATAGATTTTTGAGAGAAATTTCTTAATGAACGTAATCACGTCACGTGATAATTTCCCGGTTGAGGGATACAGCAGTACGCATTACTTACGGTTCTTTGCGGCGTCCCTTTGGTCCCTAGCTGCAACCCCTTTAATTCCTTTTGCTATACAGCCATTCATAATCTCCTTCTTCCATCTTACCTTCCACCCCCTACTAACAATTGTTTCAACATTTTTATTTTGCAAATGAATGGCCTCATAGGTCCTAGCGCTTGGCCTGTCTCCTAAATTTCAATTCCAACCACGCGATTATTTGCCCCAACCTCACATGATCTGTAACAGAACAGCATCAACTGAGTTTTAAATGCAGAAATTCCAGTTATGAAAACCATACTGGCCATGACTAAGTCTTGTCAGAATGTCAAGTACCTTTAGGGATTTTCAGGACACAAATGTCATTCTAACACAGTACGTGATTGCCCGACCACCAACAAACAAGGGACACTGCGCCTGCGTCATAGGACGATCCATGTGGACAATAATTGACCTTGCAAACGAACGTGACGTTTCGTGACAAGAAGTACTTTCAGCTTCAATAGAACGTCCATCAGTGTAAGTGCCCTTAGTGAACCATAAGGAGGCCAACTGGCTGTCAGAAAAGCACAGAGCAAGGGGAGTCTGTTTATAGTGAACCTGCTCGGCTTTCTGTCTTTGAATTAATCCGTTTCTCTTCTAGTCACTTCTCACCTGCAGCTGTCCAACATCTTTAACTTTCTCTGGTTGCGTTTTTTAGATTTCAGTTTTAAGTAAAATTCTTTGGGAGAGTCTTGTGAGTGTTCAACAGGGTGACGCTGTGGTCTCATCAATCTAATAATAATAATAATAATAATAATAATAATAATAATAATAATAATAATAATAATAATAATGATGATGATGATGACGATTAGTATCATCATCATTATTATTACCATTATGTTAATAACTTTTATTACCATTTATTTCTTGACGCCAAGGAATAATAATAATAATAATAATAATAATAATAATAATAATAATAATAATAATAATAATGGAATCAATTTAACGCTCTTGAATATATTAATGGGAGGAAATTACTGGCGCATTGCTGAAGGAACATTGGAATTTCAGGTCACTATCAGTGACCGATGACCTCCACGTAGCAGAATGCAGGCGAGAAATGACCACCTCCCCATCCCCCATTTTCCAACCCCCCTTTTTTTTTTTGGGGGACGAAGGGCACGCCAGACAATCTCCACTGTACCGTTCAGACATGCGTGTCCGATTCGGTGACAAGAAAGTGGTCCACATCAAAGGACTTTTTGCCCAAAATAAAGGGCTCCCTCGTTATACAGATCTTGAACACACAGCTATTATAAGCTCTCTCCTAAGTAAAGGTCGTTTCGTAACAATGGTTTGCACTCTTCATCCAAATGCTCTTGACAGTCTAAAAAAAAAAAAAAAAAAATGAGGGGATCAAAAGAAAAATCTGTTCTAACATATGGTGAACGAACCTATATCCATTTTATAATGCGTAAAGATGTGTTGGAAGAGGTGAACTGATATATATATATATATATATATATATATATATATATATATATATATATATATATATATATATATATATATATATATATATATATATATATACACAGTATTCATGTACTTATGATGAATTTATTTTATATGTAAAGGTACTATGACCTGGAATTTTCCATAAAAGAGATACAGTATATTCTGCTACAAGCAAGTACAGGTATTATATGAATATTCGTTCTAAAATAATAATAATAATAATAATAATAATAATAATAATAATAATAGCATCACGTCTACTCATATATATATATATATATAATTATATATATATATATATATATATATATATATATATATATATATATATACACATATACACATACACATATCCTTCAATCCACATAAGGTACCAGCCGGCATATCGTCACACAACAAACCTCGGTGGCCCGATCAACGGAACAGTAAACTCTAGGAATTTAAGATGATCGGGATTAAAGTTTAAGGTTAATATTTAAAGATTGGGCATCAAGGATAATACCTGGATAATGCCCGGGAACCAGTTTTTTCGAGATTAGGGAACCCAAAGGCTCTTACGAACGATATATCTTTTTTATTAACTTTTTTATAAGGTTCGATCATTTTTCTCGAGGTGGGTATGGGCACAGGGCATTATAATGATGATCTCAGGTCGGATACCTGGCAATTTCTATGGGTCAGTGCCAACGATATATTGGTCTTTACCGCATCGGATAAGCGGCCTCGCTGACAGGTAAAGTGGTCTGACCAGACCAGGACCCACTCTACGGCATAAGGTCAGTTTATCCGACAGTCGATATGTAATGAAAATCTATATGGATGACTGCAGATGCGCATAAATTTCGACAAGCGTCTCCGATCTTTATCCGGAGAGAGAGAGAGAGAGAGAGAGAGAGAGAGAGAGAGAGAGAGAGAGAGAGAGAGAGAGAGAGTGTCATTGATATCAAAATACTGAAATAGATATATCAATTTATTGATATTAAATAAAAATGAGAGAGAGAGAGAGAGAGAGAGAGAGAGAGAGAGAGAGAGAGAGAGAGAGAGAGAGAGAGAGAGAGAGAGAGAGAGACGTACAATCAGTGATATCAAAATATATAGAAATGTATCACTTCATCCTTAGAGAGAGAGAGAGAGAATGTAAGGTCTGTGATATCAAAATACATAACACATATGTAATTTCATTAATAAATAAACAAACACAATTAAAAACAAATAAAACAACAGAGAAGCCATAAGGAAAAGAGAAGAGAGAGAGAGAGAGAGAGAGAGAGAGAGAGAGAGAGAGAGAGAGAGAGAGAGAGAGAGAGAGAGAGAGAGAAAGTCAGTGATATCAAATTACAGAAACAAATGTCTAAATTCACGAGTAAGTAAAATTTACAAAATAAAAAAAAATGGAAAACGCAAAGCCAAAATAAGTACATAAATAAATGAAAAATAAAACAAAACAAGAGGCGTAAGGTAATAAAGGGGTGATAGGGTAAACTCGGAAGAAAATACCTCCTCCACCTCCTTTTATCGTCTGCGGGAGGAACAGCAATAGGAGAGAAGGAGGTAGTTATTGTGTGGTAATAGAGCGGCCGATACTTGAGGAGGAGGAGGAGGAGGAGGAGGAGAAGAAAAATAAGAAAAGAGGAGGAGGAGGAGGAGGAGGAGGAGGAGGAGGAGGAAAAATAAGAAAAAAGGAGGAGGAGGAGGAAATAAGCAAAAAGAAAGAGGAGGAGGAAGAAAAATAAGAAAAAAAAAAAGGATAAGGAGGAGGAGGAGGAGGAGGAGGAGGAGATCTGAGATAGAAGGAGATCCAGCCCCGCCCCTCAGAGGATGGATGGATAAGATACTCGTATATACACAGCAAGACCTAAGCCCAATCCAAGGAGGTTAGATCCAACCTTGTGTCCCAGCCCAGCACAGCTCAGCCCCTTTCACCCTCTACAGTTACGAATCAGTCTGTCTGTCTGTCTGTCTGTCTCTCGTTAAGGTATGACATGACTAAGAGGACAATAATAATAATAATAATAATAATAATAATATAATAATAATATTAAAATACGAGCGTAAACCTCTAATCACGCCACCCTGAGAAATTTCACACCAAGCCAAAGACTTCTTTTATGTGCTCTCTCTCTCTCTCTCTCTCTCTCTCTCTCTCTCTCTCTCTCTCTCATTAAATAGTTGTGAACGTAGGTTCTTAACTATGCGCCAAATATAAGACAACCAAAAAAAATCAGTACAGTGAGATTAAAATTTGTTTTGGGCAACTTTGGTCTCAAATAATAAAAACCTTAAGTACCCAACTTGGTCAAAGTGTTCAGACCAAAAAAGAAAGTTGTATCAATTATATCAACGGAATAGAAGCCATAAAACGCGTCAAAATTACCATAATTAAATCATTTAACTTCCGAATAATAATAATAATAATAATAATAATAATAATAATAATAATAATAATAATGAGTAATTCTAAGGACTGGGTCAATAATACATTTATAAAGACGGGAGTAAATTACATCATTAGAAACATAAAAGCCAGGAGTTACAGAACGGAGAGAGAGAGAGAGAGAGAGAGAGAGAGAGAGAGAGAGGACATGCTTACTCAGATGTGTGTGTGTGTGTGTGTGTGTGAACCTTGGTGTGTACGCCCGTTGTGCGCATGCGTACGAACTACGCAAGGGACGAAATTAGGGCGTTCTAGAGACCGCTGGAGAAGGGCAAACAAAGAGTGTACAGCAGATAAGGACAGCTGAGGCAAGTGAGAGAGAGAGAGAGGGCGGGTGAACTCGAGAGCCAACCACCCATGTACAGTATATATATCAGTCCAACCATACTTTATCCCCGGGGTACCTCGCTCTCACACCCGCCCACCACAGAGAGAGAGAGAGAGAGAGAGAGAGAGAGAGAGAGAGAGAGAGAGAGAGAGAGAGAGCTTCATCCCATGGACAAAATTGAGGAGCACGCAGAGAGAGAGAGAGAGAGAGAGAGAGAGAGAGAGAGAGAGAGAGAGACCTTCATCCCATGGACAAAATTGAGGAGCACGCAGAGAGAGAGAGAGAGAGAGAGAGAGAGAGAGAGAGAGAGAGAGAGAGAGAGAGAGACCTTCATCCCATGGACAAAACTCAACAGCACGCAGAGAGAGAGAGAGAGAGAGAGAGAGAGAGAGAGAGAGAGAGAGAGAGAGTCATCCAAAGGACAAAACTGAGTAGCACGCCCTCCAGGACCTTTTCGCTTCTACCCTTTAGACTTAGAGAAGGCAGTCATATACAAAATACACGCAATGCCTATTCGTTCCAAATTCGCCTATGTCTGAAAAGGGTCTGTTTGGTGTTTTGGTGTTTCCAACTGTCCGTCAAACACACTCAAAACATGCCCGCCCGCACGATGTCGGTTTGGAAGCGACCTTTCCACCCTCCTACAGTTACTGTCAAAGGCCATTTACCCTGACGCCCCCAAAGTGTACTACAGCATTTTCATTCGGCACAAAGGTTTCACGGTGGCTTATGCCCCTGTGGGATACCCAGGATCCACTTCCGAGTATCCCTGGCCGGATGCATAAGCTTTAATTAAACTTAAGTTTTTTTTCCATAGAAACGGTAAGTCAAGCTCATTATACATACGTAAAGAATATGGAAAATTTGAAATTACCAAAGAAGTATCTTTACACATGCACATACATTACATATATATATATATATATATATATATATATATATATTATATATATATATATGCATATATATTTCACATATGTATACACATTTTATATAATATACTCTGTGTGTACCACACAGTAGAAGAAGAAGAAGAAGAAGAAGAAGAAGAAGAAGAAGAAGAAGAGAGAGAGAGAGAGAGAGAGAGAGAGAGAGAGAGAGAGAGAGAGAGTGTGTGTGTTAAGTGTGCGTACCTTTAATTGAAAATTAAAACGAAATGAATAATGTATAATTCTCACAATATTCAGTCACAGCATTCCCATCACCTTTCCACATCCAACTCCCATTTTAATAACAATGCGTCAACTCTGACGCTCAGATTCAAATTACCATTCAGTAGTGCTTCCCACAAACGTCAGTTGTGGCAGGAAATACAGAATAAATTTCCCACGAGTAAAAAGCGAACTTAATAACACACACACACACACACACATACACACACAATGCTGACATACGCATATCTATAGTATTTAAATAGGATTGTATGCCGCATAAGGGCTTTTATAAAGACACGCACACACATGTTTATGTGTATGTTGAGTATGTTATGTATGCTAGCCATTTGTACAACATACAAAATATACATTAAACGTGGAAGCTATCAATTTCCTTCATATCAGTGTATTTTGCTCAGTGAAATGCTTTCTTACGAATTTTCGCTTTTCACTTTAAATGTACAAGAGAGTTCTGTAGCACAGAATATGAACATATTTGTACAGAAATACGCTGCACTACCTGACGTATACGCAAGTGTTATATTACAATTTAATAATGTACAAGACGGCTCTTTAGCGCAGCATACGACCTCATTTGTACACAAATATACTACACTATTTGTCGTGTACACATGCAAGTGTTATATAACACAATAATTTAATAAAACAAACTTTATATACAAAATTAGCTCTAAATCACATCAGCAAACACACCACCATACGATACCTTCACTAGAAGTCACCATTTCTCGTAAAAGAAATCTTCTGGGGAGTAATTCACACGCGTAACTAACTATAATTATAAGTCCCCGACTCCCAACACAATGTAACAACAAATCCCCGGATTTGTTGGTACGCGCTGATACCGTAAACCTAATGGGATCCCTCAGGGCGATTCAGCTGCACCCTAACTATCGTTTTTCCACCGCTGCCAGTGAGTTTGTATGCACACACACACACACACACACACACACACACACACACACACACACACACACACATTTTCAGATTGGAGAAAATGTTCTTTCATTTACAATATATATATATATATATATATATATATATATATATATATATATATATATATATATATATATACACACATACTTTTATATATAAATATACACACACACACACACACACATACACATATATATATATATATATATATATATATATATATATATATATATATATATATATGCTATAGCTAAAGTATTTGTAAGAATACGCCCATACATACATCTCAGTTACCGCACCCAGTTACTTACAAAGCAAGCATCATAATTGCAGAAATACCCTAATGGAAATTTCTGCTCATTCCTAAAAAGCACTGTCCCAGAAAATCACCTGTAATGGAGAGCCTCCACCCATTAGGAATCCAAAGTTCGAACCAGCTTATAAAAAAAAAAGCAGAAAAAAATAAGAGAAGGGTTACTTTTCATATCATTACATTTCTTTTACATGTTAAACTACTCCGGCTAGTGACGGAATTGGTTATACTTCCCCTACGGTAATTTTTGTCAGAAAGATTTGGTTAGCGAAGTGCCTTATCAATGAAAGCAAGACACACTCAAAACAGCGACCAAAGTAATAAAAAAAAAATTAAAAAAAAACAGTAAAACTAGAAATATGAAATAAAGAAAACTAACATACCGGGCGCTGTGCAATCTAAACAATCTTGTCCTCTGTATACGTACCTGCAAAGAAAAATATGTGCATTTCAATTAATTTGCATAAGATTAAACAACACATTCGTATCAAAATATACTTAATGCATGAAATCTCGTTTAATAAAACAAATTCAACCACCTTAATGCTTGCTTATATTAGCAATTCGCATTAAACATTTGTTATGTCCATCTTTATATTACAACTTACCAATCCCAAAGGGCGAGTTTACTCTATTCTTGATTCACCACGAGATTTTTACACTTTTTCCGCTTTCTATATAAAAAACACATGCTAAATTACTTTAAAAAGAGATTTTGTTGGACAAAATTTCAAATCGTTGATATTTACCTTTGATCTTTTTTATATTTTACTTCATTTTTCATGTAATTTTTCTGTAACAAACCATTTTTTTAATTAAAATTCCCATTTCCCAAAAGAACATCGTCTACTATTAGCCGTCTGTCAATCTTAAAAAATAAGGACGCGACGAAAGGCATTATACCATCTGTTTTCGGCAGGCAAACAATTACCCGTTGCATTTCTGATTACCATCAGTAAACCTAAAAATAATAATACTCTTTCCACGAGCAACTGCAATCTTCAGTCTGCTGACAGCTCTTCAATTTCTAACAGAAAACTTGCAATGACTGAAATTACAACTTTCAACATTTATTTTTCAACTTTACAAAAAGTTGCGGTCGTCGTGTAAATGCGTAATTCAAAACGTTTCGATCTTCCTCAGAAGTATATTTGTCAAGATCTTTTCAACTTTCTAAACAAATATAAAATCTTTTTCAACAGATTTAAATCCGTTAACAATTCTTTGGCCTTTCCGTTTCGACTTTCAATTAACATTTGCTCACTTCGGACTTCGCAAGAAAACTTAACATTTACTAACATTGTCTACGATGCTCTTTGAGATATATTTACGTTTCATCAATTTTCAAAACCCCAAAATTTTAAAAACTTAATAAAAAAATTTAAAAAGGTCTCACAAGGTATTAGAGACCTTTCAAACTCAAAAACGTCACATAATCCATCTGAAAACACTTAATAAAAAATTAAAATTGGTCTTACAAGGTACTAGAAACCTTTCAAACCCTAAAAGGTCACATAATCCATCTGAAAACTTCAAAAAAAAAAAAAAGGGCTTAAAAAAACCTTTCAAACTCGGTCTTAATCCATCTGGTAACGCTTAATAAACCTTTAAAAAAGGTCAGACTAGAAACCTTTCAGACTCTAAAACGCCAGGTAATCCATCTGAAAACACTTAATAAAAATTTAAAAAGGTCTCACAAAGTATTAAAAATCTTTCAAACTCAAAAACGTCACATAATCCATCTGAAAACACTTAATAAAAATAAAAATGGTCTCACAAGGTAATAGAAGCCTTCCAAACTCTAAAACGTCACATAATCCATCTGAAAACACTTGATAAAAAATTAAAAAAGGTCTCACAAGGTATTAGAAACCTTCCAAACTCTAAAACGTCACGTAATCCATCTGAAAACACTTCACAAAAAATTTAGTAGCAGTCAATCAAACGATCACACATGCTAACCCCTGTGATAGGTCCTCCTTCGCAGGCAAACAAATAAATAACTTCTGAAAGGTGTTTACCATGTTCGTCTCACAGCAAACAAGGGGGGAAGAATGTAGAAAACATGTATGAAGTTACAGCACGAAGTATCACTAACCGGTACAAGTATTGACTCTCGTCTTGAAGAAGCAAGAGGTCTGGAGAGGAGGAGGAGGAGGAGGAGGAGGAGGAGGAGGAGGAGGAGGAGGAGGAGGAGGAGGAGGAGGAGGAGGAGGAGGAGGAGGAGGAGGAGGAATTCGTCAAGGATGTCTGGCTTCTGAATAATAATAATAATAATAATAATAATAATAATAATAATAATAATAATACAAAGAGAGAGACCCAATAGTTCATCTGTGTATGTATGTACCAAGAAGAAAATAAATACAAATTTCACCTAATGAGCCTTTATCTCCTATTACCAATTAGAACAAGAATATTCATCGACTTTTCATCAATAATAATAATAATAATAATAATAATAATAATAATAATAATAATAATGAACTGTAAAAAAGTAATGCACAAAACTGAGAAAAAATTTTATTTTTGAGGTACTGGTGTCGCCTGTGTGTGATTAATCCCATTCATTTCAAGTAATCCAGAAAAGCCATGTGATGAATCCCACTCATTTTAACCCACTGAGGATAACCTCTTCGAGGTCCTCCTGATTTGATGGTATACATTCTGACACAATGAACGCTCGGCTATCAGCAATTTTCTCTCTTCTTCGCGTTTTGTCTCTCCCCACCCTAGCTGCGACTCTCGACAGTTGACTATCAAGTAGGTACTTTAATCACTGCCTGGGTCAATGTGGGTCCATCAGGAGAGAGAGAGAGAGAGAGAGAGAGAGAGAGAGAGAGAGAGAGAGAGAGAGAGAATGTCTTGTTGGAATTTTTTTTTATAATCATGTCATTTGCTCCAACACATCCAATTAATCCTACAAAGATCTTATATAAAAAAATATTATCCTAAGCTATTCAGGAATGTCACAACAATAGTAATGATACCACACCACAAATTACAAATTTCAACTATATATTAATCAATATTTCATCTTTTCAACTAATTTCCAACCTTGACTCTAAACATTTTAACCATCAAAGTCATTCCTTCTCTCTCTCTCTCTCTCTCTCTCTCTCTCTCTCTCTCTCTCTCTCTCTCTCTCTCTCTCTCTCATTACCAATACATAAACATGAGGTCATGAAATAAAAACATTAATGGGGTATTAAGGTTGATAAATTTGATTATCTGACCCCAGCTCTCTCTCTCTCTCTCTCTCTCTCTCTCTCTCTCTCTCTCTCTCAACAAAAATTAAAATAAACCACATACGAACAGCAAATGACCTAAGGTCCTTTAATTAACCTTGACAGGGAGAAAAAAGTTCCGGGAGAGAGAGAGAGAGAGAGAGAGAGAGAGAGAGAGAGAGAGAGAGAGAGAGAGAGAGAGAGAGAGAGAGAGAGAGAGAGAGAGAGAGAGAAGAAAAGCCTGCATGGCTGGACTTTCAAGTTCCACGGTGTAAAATTACTGGGAATTCTCGAACTACCTGATCCCAAGGTGTGGAAGACTACCAACTCCTTTCTTCCACCCGGTACGTACCATCCTCCAAGATGGTACTGTACCGTCAGGAGTAAAGGTTCTCACATTTTTTATTCTTTTATTTTTTAGTCCACGAAACATTTCACTGGACTGCACCCCCGTCTGACAACTGTACTGAAACACCCTGACCTAATTATTTCTACGAAATGGGACCTAAAATTCTTATTAATTATTTTCCAAAGTTATTATGTTTGTTAAACATCTTTTCATCTATCATCACCATCATTATCTCATCTACATAAAGTGCTTCCGTAATTTCCCTTATTGTATCATTTCTAAATCTATCCATCGATATGACTTTTAATATTTTTCTTAAAACTTACTCCTTACTCTCTCTTATTTCCTAATGAACACCAAATTCTCTGGAAGCTTGAATTTCAAGTCAATGGCCCCCGTGGTGGGATGGTTCCATGTGAATAAGGTTCATCTTCTGAATAATAATAATAATAATAATAATAATAATAATAATAATAATAATAATAATAATCAAAATCAGTCAAACCTTTTAGATACAACTTCATTTTCCGTACAGCAATACGCCTCGTACCAGACTAACGTAGAATCTAAATCTCGCATATCATTCTATTTTATTTCCAAATTCCATTTCACTTCAATTTGGTTATCGTCCAGAACACACAACACCTCCTGAAAATCAAATGTATACAGTAGATGCCTCTCATACATAAGCCGGCAACGGGAACGCCGTCATTAGCCGGGTTGGCGCAGGTGCAGGAAGCACCTGGCTGCCCCCCCCCCCCCCTTTCCAGAATCACACCCCACCCACCAAGATAATGAAACACAATTATAAAAACCGGAGTGTTTTAACATTCGAGAAACGATGAAAATATAAATAATACGATGATACGAATAACAAACCATTTTAGATGGTTGCATTCATAATTTACTTACATTTTATTTGTTTATTTATTTAATTGATTCTTTTTATATTCTAATATCTGGTCTCTTCTTTCTGTATCTCATTACCTTCCGCTACTTCTTTCAAATGAACACCATATTTTCTCTTTGGAAGCTTGAAATTTAGTGGCCGCTGTGGTGGGCCGGTTCCATATGAATAAAATTCATCTCCTGAATAATAATAATAATAATAATAATAATAATAATAATAATAATAATAATAATAATAATAATAATAATACACAATTTTAGCTGGTTTAATCAACCTTCACGTTTTATATGGTAAAAAGATTTTTGCCTAAAATATTTTCTGCGCTCAGCATTAATTTATTCAAAATATTTTCTGCGCCAAATATTAAAAACAAACTTATACAATTTTTTTTTAAATACCATGAATAATTCACTATCTTAAGCGGTTCCAACCATCTTCACATTAAACATAAAAAAATAAAATTGCTGCAAATATTTTCTATGTTACATACGAAAAACAAAAGCGTAAACTCTTTCAAAAAAATTATGCTAAACCAATAAATCACCAACAACGTAAATAAAAAGTAAATAAAAGTACAAACAGACACAAAAACTGGATGTGTTAATGGTGAATTCAGACAGGCCGGGTAGTGTACTCTTCCTGGTGGAGTGACTGACAGGAAAATTACTTAGTAGACATCTACTTAAGTACTACCTTCTCCCACCTGATAACCTCAGTCTCATTCAGCCTTCATTAACATAAGTCGAGTCTTGTATCCGAGAGAGAGAGAGAGAGAGAGAGAGAGAGAGAGAGAGAGAGAGAGAGAGAGAGAGAGAGAGAGAATATTTTGTGGACATCTTATGAGTCGCTTCATTTTGGTGAGGTAAGAATTACCTAGCAGCCTATATTGTTTCTCTCTCTCTCTCTCTCTCTCCAGCCCAGTTGCTACCTATAAACAGATCACTAACTATCAGGTACCCAAATCAATGTTTAAGTCAACACAAGGATACTAGATTTTTAGGGACCGTGCCCAAATCGTTCCCTCCTCGTTCAGTTCGGTGATCGAACTTTGGTCATTCACTTGTGAGAGAGAGAGAGAGAGAGAGAGAGAGAGAGAGAATTTCACAGGCACCATTTAACTGACTGCTAAACAACTACAAGTGAATACCACTGATCATTTTGAGAGAGAGAGAGAGAGAGAGAGAGAGAGAGAGAGAGAGAGAGAGATTTCACATGCACCATTTTATAGACTGCTAAAAACTACAAGTGAATACCACTGATCATTTGCTTGTGTGTGAGAGAGAGAGAGAGAGAGAGAGAGAGAGAGAGAGAGAGAGAGAGAGAGAGAGAGAGAGAGAGAGAAATTTCATGACCACCATTTAACAGACTGCTAGAAAAGCCTACAGCTCAATACAAAAGTCCTTCACCCGGAAACACGGACACCATTTTTTTTTTTCATCCCTCCTTCAGAGTCAAGTCGAAGCGGCCAAAGGACTTTTCAGAACCCGCCGCCGCCGCCGACGGACAGCAGCTGGCCCACTCCAGCCGTCAAGAGCAGCAGGGTATCGAGTGGCACTGGTGCCATTTACAACAACTTGCAACTTACCGGGGCACTCCTGCCACTTCAAACGCAACTCTCAGTGAATCTATGAGTGCGTGTTTCAAGAAGACGAACTTGGAGGTCAGGCTTAATTTCAATTACATACTTTAAATACAAAATTATCTTCTTATATTTAAGAATTAAAGAAAATTATTATTATTACTGATTAGGTCAACTGTAAACACATTATTATTATTGATTAGGTCAACTGTAAACACATTCGTCATAGCCCGCCATCATGAATAAAGATAACTGAACAATATATAAAAAAAAAAATTGGGGGCTGAAAAAATTTAATTACCGATTACGTAATCTCAAACACATGACATAATCATGAAGACTGCTCCATTATATCCTTACTTATAAACAAAAAAGAAAATCAGCGCAGTTAGTCAGAGAAGAGATGGGACCCACAACAACATAATTACAAAAGAACAACAACAAAAACAAAGGAAACAACATCAGCGACGTCTAATGTTCCCCTATAAAGAACAGCCCGCGATTCAAAATGCGCGGAAAAAGGAGCATTTGGGGGAATCTTCTGGATGGTTGGGGTGTTAGGTCAGGGGTGGGGGTTGGCGTAGGTCGGGGTTGATTTATCATCGCCCGCCTTTGTAATTATCATTCCACTTGCCGTATCCTCAAGAGCCAATTATTATCATTTTTGGGTTTGTTTATTCTTTACTCCGCTTCTCTCTTTTTTTTTTTAAGGTATTTCCATTCTTCCATTCGTTTTCGTTTTCCGTAAAAGAAAACTATTGTGCTGACTGGCTTTGTATGTCCGTTCGTAATTTATTCTGTCGGCACTCAGGTCTTAAAAACTACTGAGGCTAGAGGGCTGCAAATTGGTATCTTGATCATCCACCCCCCAATCATCAAACATATCAAATTGCAGCCCTCTAGCCTCAATAGTTTTTATCTTATTTAAGGTTAGAGTTAGCCATGATCGTGCTTCTGGCAACGCAACAACACAGGCCACCACGGCCGGCTGAGTGTTTCATGGGCCGCGGCTCATACAGCATTATACCGAGACCACCAAAAGATAGATCTAATGTCGGTGGCCTTGATTATACGCTGTACAGAAAACTCGATTGTTTTATTTTTTAGCCTCACCAGTGATCATTCATTCCTTCGTTTTAGTTCTCCGTTTTCATATATTTTCATTTTCTTATTCAATCCTCGCTTCGTTTGTAAAACCGATTTACAAAACAATTTCTGAAAAAATATATTTGTCAACAAACGTTTAGTCCATTCATCTACTCCAAGTTTACCGAAAATTTTCGAAAAGCAATAAAACCACAAAAACCTACAACGTTTATCTTGGTATTTATCCAAGTTTCATTCTTCTTCTTCTTCTCGTTCTTCTGGGAAGTCCTTCAAACCTATCCAAGGATTATCGCCACTTCCCGTATCTCTCTCCCTCCTCACATTCATATACTATAACGGTTGGGATAACAGGCGGCATTAAGTCCTATTAAATCCAAACAGCGCCCCTTTTTCTGTGAAATTACAGTCATATCAAACCCATTACCAGAACATAATGCGTAATAAATGAACAAGAAACGCGAGGGGTTTCATACGCATGGATCATTCTTTGTTTAATGTCTCTCTCTCTCTCTCTCTCTGCACAAGAAATGCCAGAAGCTTCATACACATGGATCATTCTTTATTTAAATTCTCTCTCTCTCTGTAAAAGAAAAGCGATCTCTCTCTCCCTCTCTCTCTTTGAACAAGAAATAATGCGAGAAGCTTCATACACAAGAGCTATTCTTTGTTCTCTCTCTCGCTCTCTCTCTCTCTCTCTCTCTCTCTCAGCCAAAAATAATGTGATAAGCTTCACACACATGGATCATTCTTTGTTCATCTCTCTCTCTCTCTCTCCCTCTCTCCACCCACTGACAACTCTTTTCTTAATGATAAATCGAGACTGACCACCAGTGAAAAAAATGAACAGACATAACACAACGAATTCATAAACACATATATAATTTTCCACCTGACACTGTCGGGGAACAAATTCCTACCAAATCAAACCTTTGAAATATATTACGAACAAAGTACCAGTGGGGACATTACGGCTTATAATAACGTGCCTACCCGCTATTACAGCGGGTCCTTAATGCGCAATAAACTACGTAAATTGGCTTTAATGTCACCCAGTTCCCATAATAAAGTACCGTGCTGTTACTCAAACCATGTTAAACTATCTGAGTAGGAAAAAAAAGCACTAACGAGAGAGAGAGAGAGAGAGAGAGAGAGAGAGAGAGAGAGAGAGAGAGAGAGAGAGAGATACTACATACTAACTTACTAACAAGAGTGAGAGACAGAGAGAGATACTACTTACTAACGACAGAGAGAGAGAGAGAGAGAGAGAGAGAGAGAGAGAGAGAGAGAGAGAGGTTTTCTAGGTCAAGTCATCTAAGTAAATCTACTGTTTTCGTACTGAAGAGTACAAAGTGCAACTACACTGCTCGTGACGATTAAAAAAAAAAATTAATAAAATCATTTCTACATTAACATTTTTTTGTGATTGACAAAGCTCTATCCGCATTTAAATAATAACCACTATCTATGAAAAAAATATTTCAAAAATAAAATAAAATCTAAATCCAAGCAAGATCTTTCTCCTCTCCCCACCTCAGATACTATTAACAACTCAATCTTTTCATTCAGTCAATCCCAATAATAAGGAAACTACAAACAAATAGCAATTCTGGAGTTACTCAATTTGAATACTAAGGAGACAAAAAAAAAAAAAAAAAAATAAGCAATCCTGCATTCAGTCAGTTTGAACAATAAGGAAACTCAGTCAATTCCAATAATAAGGAACTAAAAAAAAATATCTATTCTGGATTCAGTCAATTTGAATACTACGGAAACTTAAAAAAATTGCAATTCTGGATTCAGTCAATTTGAACATTAAGGGAACTAAAAAAAAAAAAGCAATTCTGGATTCAGTCAATTTGATAATAAGTTAACTAAAAAAAAAAAATAGCAATTCTGGATTTAGTCAATTTGAACAATAAGGGAACTACAAATACAAAAGCAATTCTGGATTCAGTCAATTTGAACACTAAAAAAAAAAACCTGGATTCATTCAATTTGAACACCAAAACTAAAAAAAATAGCAATTCTCTGTTCAGTCATTTTGAACATTAAGGGAGCTACAAAAGAAAAAAAAAAAACATTCTGGATTCAGCCAATTCGAATAATATGGAACTATACAAAAAGCCAACATCGTAGAACGTTGTACGCTGTTAAAAATGACCTCATTGGCGTATCAGATACGGGGGGTGGGGGATGAGGGTGAGGGGGGTGGGGGGAACGAACGTGAAATTCACCGTGAAGTTATCTTCAGTGGGGCATTGTTGTTGGCAGATCCAATTTCACGCGAAAGTGACGAGGCGACTCTTGCCTTCAAAAGAGGAAAATAACAGAATTTCCGTCTCGCTTGCATCGATAAATAAAGTCAGTGATGCAGAGGTCTTTAGTCCCGCGCACCTTGGACTATACTCCCCCACCTGCCCCAAAAAAAAAATAATAAAACAGCAAAAAGAAAAATAGGAAAAGTCGGTAATACAGCGATCTTTAGTCTAGCGGTCTTTAGACCAAACTTCCCCCAAAAAGCAATAAAAAGAATTAAGTCATGGATGACCAATTTCTGACAGTAAATTCGTTTCTGCTTTTTCGAGAAATTCAAAGTTTTTGATGAGTTCGAAACCTGCACTTCAGATTTTATATACTGTCATTCAATGCTCTTACCAAGATCCAATCATTAACTGTATTATTATTATTATTATTCAGAAGATGAACCCTATTCATACGGAACAAGCCCACCAAAGGGGCCACTGACTTGAAATTCAAGCTTCCAAAGAATACGGTACTCATTAAAAAAGTAAGAGGAGGTAACGGGAAACACAGAAAGATCTCACTTATTAAAACGAAAAAATATCCTATCTCGCAAGACACCTCTTCAAAACAACCTGAGGTGCTCACCTGGGAATTCATAATTCATCGGAAGGCGAGCGAAAAGTGAGACAGTGACTAATGTCTCGACAGTTGACAAGCAAGCCCGTCGCCATTTGTCATTGGTCATGAACCTCTCTCTCTCTCTCTCTCTCTCTCTCTCTCTCTCTCTCTCTCTGACAAGCAAGCCCATCTCCATTTGATACTGGCCATGAATCCACTACGCACCAGCATCAATAATGCAGCGATTATTCAATGCATTACCAGCTCATCTGAGGAACATATCAGGAGTGAGCGTAGATGTGCTTAAGAATAAGCTCGACAAATATCTAAGCTGCATCCCAGACCATCCAAGATTGGAAGATGCAAAATATACCGGAAGATGCATTAGCAATTCTCTGGTAGACATCAGAGGTGCCTCACACTGAGGGACCTGGGGCAACCCGAACGAACTGTAAGGTCTGTAAGGTAAGGAAGGTCTGTCTGTCTCTCTCTCTCTCTCTCTCTCTCTCAAGCAAGCCCATCTCCATTTGATGTTGGTCATGAACCTCTCTCTCTCTCTCTCTCTCTCTCTATGACAAGAAAGCCCATCTCCATTTGATATTGGTCATGAACCTCCCACCCCTCTCTCTCTCTCTCTCTCTCTCTCTCTCTTCTGACAAGCAAGCACATCTCCATTTGCCATTGGTCATAAACCCCTCTCTCTCTCTCTCTCTCTCTCTCTCTCTCTCTCTCTCTCTCTCTCTCTCTCTCCATGACGACGCTCACGTAGACATTAGTTGCATGCTGATCTTATCCGATGATTTAATGGCCCTCGCAGGGATCGGAAAAGTTCTTACCCGACTGGAATGACTGGGGGTTTTGTTGTCATGACATATCAAAACGAAGTAGCACAATACCGAAGGTGACTACGCACTTGCCTAGGTCTACATTATTTTCTTGAACAGGGTCACAGCAGCAAAAGAATCTGGAGAGTGTGCAGTATGCATGCATGCACGTACAGTGGAGGAAAGGAGGAACGTAAAATTTTGGGAAAAGGCCAAGCGCTGGGAACTATGAAGTCATTCAGTGCTGAGATGGAAATTGAGGTAAAGAGGTTTGAAAGGTGTTAAGTCAACTGTTAGAAGAGGGTGGAAAGTAAGATGGAAGAAACGGAATATGAACGGAGGTACAGGAAAAGGAATGAAAGGGGTTGCAGCTAGGGGTCGGAGGGACGCTGCAAAGAACCGTATGTAATGCCTACTGTACACCATGTGAGGTGCACTGACGGCACCACTAAACCCCTTACTGTGATTGGATGAAAGAGACCCACCATAACCCTTTGAATGACAAGTCAAGAAGCTCGGAATTCTATAAAAGAAAAAACTACAACCTCGTCTTCTTTAACCGGACACATTACGGCAGAAACAACTCCCGTCAAATTCCCAGGCGTAAACTTTAGAATGCCGCGTCACTCTGAATTACAAAAACAACTGCCGACCTCCCGAAATTAGAAACGACGCAGGTGAGGCGAATAAAGCACCTTCACTGATATGTATAAAGGCAAGCAAGCAAGCACACGGGTTCTCTTTCTCGTAACCAAATACGTTTCTCGGGAGTCATTAAAACGGCCTAATGTCATGGAGGAGGCCAGGCCTTAACAGACGTCCAAGGGCGATAAAAACCAAATTACGAACTCATCCAGGAGATAACTTTACAGCCGTTCTCTGAGAGAATATTCTCAAACCCAAACTTCTATTTAGGAAGGCCCCAAAAAGTGGACTTCTTTTGAGAAAGAGAGAGAGAGAGAGAGAGAGGGAGAGGGGGAGAAGGGTGGGAAGGAAGTACGAAGAGAGAAGGAGATGAAGAGAAGTGTGGAGAGAAAGAGGGACAGAGAGGGAGGGAAGTAGGGAAAGAGGAGGGGGAGGTAAGTAGGGAAAGAGAGAGGGAGGTAAGTAGGGAGAGAGAAGGGGAGGGAAGGAAGTAGGGAGAGAATTCGGGAGAAAGAGGTAGAGGGAGAGGGAGAGGGAGGAAAGAAAAGCAGGAGAGGCAGAGAGAGAGAGAGAAAGAGAGGAGTTAATTGGAAATTTTACAGCCTTTTTAAGGTGTCAGGAATAGTCAGGGCCAGAGGAAGCCATTCACCTGAGGTCATAAAGGTGATTATGACAGTGTTCTTCCAAGGTCCAATTGACGTTTATGACCTTCCGAGATAGTTACATTAGGCGGCGCTCCGAGGATCGCCTTCCCTGTTTCCTCTATAGTTTTGGATCCTCCCTCCTCCCCCCCCCCTCCCCCCCCTCTCTCTCTCTCTCTCTCTCTCTGTATAAATACTCTTCTGAAGTTTAATAATGGTCTCTCTCTCTCTTTCTCTCTCTAAAAATCTACACTCTTCTGAATTAGCCATTTCCAGTGTAGGTTTAATAATGCTCTCTCTCTCTCTCTCTCTCTCTCAGAATCTACACTCTTCTGAATTAGCCATTTCCAGTGTAGGTTTAATAATGCTCTCTCTCTCTCTCTCAGAATCTACACTCTTCTGAATTAGCCATTTCCAGTGTAGGTTTAATAATGCTCTCTCTCTCTCTCTCTCTCTCTCAAAATCTACACTCTTCTGAATTAGCCATTTCAGTGTAGGTTTAATAATGCTCTCTCTCTCTCTCAGAATCTCTCTCTTTCCTCTTTAATAATCTCTCTCTCTCTCTCTCTCTCCAAAATCTACACTTTTCTGAAGTAGCCATTTTCAGTGTGTAGGTTTAATAATGCTCTCTCTCTCTCTCTCAGAATCTACACTCTTCTGAAGCCATTTCCAGTGTAGTTTAATAATGGTCTCTCTCTCTCTCTCTCTCTCTCTCAAAATCTACACTTTTCTGAATTAGCCATTTCAGTGTTTCCAGTGTTTTAATAATGCTCTCTCTCTCTCTCTCTCTCTCTCTCTCTCTCTCTCTCTCTCTCTCTCTCTCTCTCTCAAAATCTACACTTTTCTGAAGTAGCCATTTCCAAAATCTACACTTTTCTCTCAGAATCTAGCCATTTTCTGAAGTAGCCATTTCCAGTGTAGGTTTAATAATGCTCTCTCTCTCTCTCTCTCTCTCTCTCTCTCTCTCTCTCTCTCTCTCAAAATTTCTGTACAATAATGCTCTTCTCTCTCAGAATCTACACTCTTCTGAAGTAGCCATTTCCAGTGTAGGTTTAATAATGCTCTCTCTCTCTCTCAAAATCTACACTCTTCTGTAGCCATTTCTTAGAAATAATTCCTCTCTCTCTCTCTCTCTCTCTCTCTCTCTCTCTCTCTCTCTCTCTCTCTCTCTCTCTCTCTCTCAAGTTCTTAGAAGAATTCCAGAATCTAAATCTTACGATGTTAAATAACTCAATTTAAAATTTCTGTGACACCGGAAAGTATTTTAATCATCTTTATATAATCACAGACCACACTGGCTGATAATATAAATAGATGAAATAAATAAAAGTCCACTTTGTGCTGATCACTATATTAACAACCTGAAAATCAGAAGTTTCAGGGCCAAGTGGTCCCCTCTTTTAAAAAATCACTTTTATTTATTTATTTATTTATTTTCTTACCGTTTGTATCACAAAACTAATATGCCTAAAAAGTACGGAATCTGTACGAAAACTAATCACACTCTCAGCGATCTAAAAACAATAAAAAAAAAAAGCCTATTCTCAACTTCCCATGCCTTTTAAATTCAGAGTAATTGGGCTCAC
>NC_089776.1:10337917-10380417 GCF_040412425.1 Macrobrachium rosenbergii
CATAACTACCCATATGGCACCATCAAATCCTGATTTAAAATAGGTAATGAAAACAAAATGAACGAATGAATTCATGGCAGTCTCCGTCCATCTGTGCATATTTATTTTCTTCACTAGAAGACCATTCTAAACATGAATCTTTAATAACAGAAATACTTTTTAAAACATCTTTAAAAGAAAACCATTTTAAAACATAAATCTCTCTTAGAAAACGATTTTAAAACATATCTTTAATAGAAAACCATTTTAAAACATAAATCTTTAATAGAAAACGATTTTGAAACAAATCTTTAATAGAAAACCATTTTAAAACAAATCTTTATTAGAAAACCATTTCAAAACATAAATCTTTAATAGAAAACGATTCTAAAACAAAACTCTTTAATAGAAAACGATTTTAAAATATAAATCTTTAATAGAAAACGACCTTAACACAAAAATCTCTAATAGAAAAAATTTTAAAACATAAATCTCTAATAGAAAACCACTTTAAAAAATAAATATCTGAAACATACAGTATATCAAACGTTGAGGAAACCAAAAGACTGCAGACATTAAAGAACTTCAGAACTGTATATACCACCTTTAGAATACCTGATGAAAACCGGTGTTAAATGTAACAAAAAAAAAAATAATAATGAATAAAAAATTCAACGTCTGATATCCAGGAATCAAGACCCACATATACATAACAAAACCGGCCATAAACGTCTTTTGTGATTCTAGGCGCCGCAAAACCAACCTCAAATCCCCAGGTAGGCAAAGAGGGACGCAAGAAGATTACCTTTAAAAAAAAATAGAGAAAAAAAAAATACGAAAAGGAAAATAAATACAAAAAGAAACAAGAAAATTGGCGGAACACAGCGAGGGTACTATCAACATGAACCATCGGGGACTATGATCACTATAGGTTTGTGGTCAAGCCTCTCTCTCTCTCTCTCTCTCTCTCTCTCTCTCTCTCTCTCTCTCTCAGGAATTCATCCGATGTTACCCTATGAGTAATGGGCCAGTTAGTTTCAGGTGAAGCGAAGCTGAATAGAGTTGCTTTTCGCCATACATTTTGAAAGGACTTTAAAATAGGAATTCAAGATCAGCAGCTATTTATGAGAGAGAGAGAGAGAGAGAGAGAGAGAGAGAGAGAGAGAGAGAGAGAGAGAGAGAGAGAGAGAGTTAACTATTCTGTTCATATGCGTGAATATACTTTTCGAATTGGGGAAATATAAATAGGCTATGCTAAAATAAACACAAAAAAAAGTAAGAAAATCCTTAACTGGTAACACTTCCTAAGTAAGAAATCCTTAATTTGGTGACACTTTTTTACTTAAACAAAGATTTCGTTTTCAAACAGTTTTTTCATTTGTTTAATATTTTTAGTATTTAGCATTTTTTTTAGTATTTAGTACTTGAAACGTGAGAATCACTCTTCTTATACTCAACAATGCCCTTCATTTTCTTAAATCATTTCCTTAGATGTTCTTTCGTCCAATTTCCTTCAAATATTTTCACTTCAGTTTCCAAGTTATTCCGTTATACCCTTTCGTTTTCATTCCCATTTTACCCTTACAACATTTTTCTTCTTCTTTCCCGTTTATTAGGTTTATCTCTTGTACGTGCTACTCCTTCTCCCTCCCTTCTGGCGATTCCTCCGTATAAAAAAAAACTCCTTAGCATACAAAAGGTTACGGCAAAGAGTCAATATGGAAATACGACACACATGATAAACTGGATATAAATAAGAACCACTTCCGCAGAAGCTAAAAAAGACTTGCATGTTGCAGATTGATGAATGCAATAAATCTTTTATGGTCGCTGCAGTTCCGCACGAACTTCGATGTCTTAGAAAAAAATAAATAATAAAACTTTTTTTTGCGTCTGAATGACGTTTTTACGACTATAAACTGCAACTTTCCCTTAGACAGCACAAAAGTGTATGTGTATCTGATCGAAGACGGCTACGAGTATATAATATATATATATATATATATATATATATATATATATATATATATATATATATATATATATATATATATATATATATATATATTCTAGCGTCCAATCTATGAATAACGCTGCTTCTGTTTCGATACGCAACAATTATCGACGCAAATAATTACTCTGGTACCAAGAAAATTACTGTGGTAAATAACGCACGCCTGGAGCGATCATATTATAATGACACCAAATTGCATCCATTCATTTTTCCCATGTGTAACAACGATAGTTTTGCCGTCGCGCAAACCGTGTCTGTATAAACTCCAAACCTGGTGTATTAATAACATAATATAAAAAATCCCAAATACAGATTTGCTAACCAAATACAAGAAATTCAAAATATTGATAATATACTGAAAACAATGATATCATATCGAAGAATGAATTTGAATAAAAACTATCATTATATACAATAGTGAGTAGAAATGGAAAGAGAAATAAGTGAGAGAGAGAGAGAGAGAGAGAGAGAGAGAGAGAGAGAGAGAGAGAGAGAGAGAGAGAGTAGAAGCTAAGTAGCCATTTATCCATTCCGATGGTACAATCTTGCAACGCAGTAAGGCCCGGCCCCTTCACATACAAACACAGACACATACACACACACACAAGTACAAAAACAGACCCATATCTCCCACAAACAACAGCTCAGCATCGCCATCCCCCACGCGCCCACATTTTAACAATCCCACCCACACTGTACAAATCTTTCCACAAAGACATTCACATATTCACAAAGTCTGCCTACGTAACCCCACCCACCTTCTCCCTACCACTCACAAAAGTACAGGCAGACGGCACCTACGCCCATGCACGCCCACACCATATAACGCTGCTGGCGCCTCGTTGCAAGGGCCCACCAGGCGACCGTTTGCCACGCCCCCTGATGGGACGCAAAGTCCAGGGTTCCTTGTTTACATAAAGAATTGCACAATGCACCACCCACGGGGCAACCTACAGAGGATTAACCTGCAATTTTAACAGTTGTAAATATTAAATAGGGTTTACTAGTAGTCCGTGAAACAGAGACTGACTCTCTCTCTCTCCTGAGAAGTAAGTGAAACTATTATATGATAAATTGGACTACGTATCGGCTGGGATTAAAAACATGAAGGTGGAAGGAATAGATGAGGCGTATGTAAAGTTTCATGATGGGATCTCTCTCTCTCTCTCTCTCTCTCTCTCTCTCTCTCTCTCTCTCTCTCTCTCTCTCAAGTGAGCTTCTTTTCATAGAACTTTTACGCTTATTCAGCTTACTTTTATCAATATCTTTCCCTCTCTCTCTCTGAAGTGAGCTTCTTTTCATAAGTTTTTACGTTTATTCAGCTTACTTTTATCTCTCTCTCTCTCTCTCTCTCTCAGTGGTCTGGTAAAACTAAGCTATACTTTACTCTCTCTCTCTCTCTCTCTCTCTCTCTCTCTCTCTCTCTCTCTCTCTCCCATACGCGGACATACATACACAAATCCGCTTAAATTCTTCTTGACATCGCTCGGCAAGACCAAATCAAACAAATCCAATGCTTTCTCGGCCACGCTCTTCCACCCTACATTAATTGTATCTTCCAAAGATGCACTTGTCGAGATAAATGCGATAACTGAAATCATTCATTGCCACTCTTGTCTCTCTCCGCCAGTGATTCAAAGTCAATCACTTCATCTTGGTCTCATTAGGCGCAGGGACGTTCAAATCAACACTCCCACAAGGCGCCTGTCGCTTTCGTCAACGGGCGAAAACAAAATTCATTTGCATTTTTCACAGGGATGAATGTGAAGTAATAACTGCTACTGCTACTGCCACTGTTTAATAATAATAATAATAATAATAATAATAATAATAATAATAATAATAATATTTATTATTATTATTATTATTAATAATATTATTATTATTATTATTATTATTATTGCCATTAATATTATTGTGATCGTTATTATCATCAGTGAAGAAATCCATCATAATAATAATAATAATAATAATAATAATAATAATAATAATAATTGTAGTAGTAGTAGTAGTAGTAGTAGTAGTAGTAGTACTGTAATCATAAAATCATCATCATCACCATCATCATTATTATCATTATTATTATTATTATTATTATTATTATTATTATTATTATTACTGCCATTAATATTATGATCATTATTATTATCAGTGAAGAAATCGACATTTAACGTAAGACTGAATACATAATACAAAAATTCATCACAGGGCCGAAGGGACGCTGCAAAGCATATAATCAAGGGAATGACAACGATCAAATTTTAGGCGACGCAGCACTTTTCAATATCAATGACATTCGCCTATGGTACGTTGTCAGGTGTTGCCCAAACTGGGCATACACAATAAATAAAAGCATTAGCGCCCTACCCACCCCCAACTGCCTTGTCTCTTCGGGCATCTAAGCAGAGAAGGACAGCATAATATACTGCCTTCTTGTAAACACAACACCGACTGGAAAACGTAAATAAAGTTTCTGAACTTCCATTAGTCAAACACATTAGTTATACGTGCAAGATTTATATCTCATATCTCCATCATGTTTTTCATTTTACCTTCAACTTTTACTCTCCCTGGGCATGCCATAAACAAAGTAGTGAATCGACTAATTAGCTACGATGAGGTAAATCTGTATAACAGAGCCCGAAAATAAGGCATAGAATTAGTAAACAGATAAATAATAAGTCAAGCGAACAAACAAATATTATGCAACCTTCACCTTGAAAGACGCAAAACCATTTCTGATATACTGTCTTCAAAAGGGCCTCTGTGCTACACTCAAAACAACTACGAAGTGAGAGAGAGAGAGAGAGAGAGAGAGAGAGAGAGAGAGAGAGAGAGAATGTGCTACACCCAACAAGTACGACTGCAAGAGATGGAGAAAGAGAGAGAGAGAGAGTATATGCTACTCTAAACAAACACGATGAGAGAGAGAGAGAGAGAGAGGGCGCCCCTAATAAAACCCCCGAAACTCTCCATTAGCATATAAATTATTCAACGCAAAATATCACGCCCACACCCACTGCTGATTAAGGATAAATGTGATGTACATTCTTTATATTAACAATATAAATCCTTCTACCCCTCTTTAAGGGATTACAATATCTATTTCTTTGTCTGGAAAAAACATACATTACTGAATGCTTTTTGTGAAGTATTATAAAATGGGTGAACATACATTTGTTTTAATTTACGCTCAACTCTGATAATTGATAACCTTTTAAAATTATTACAAGTAAAACTGTGTAATATTAAATGAGGCAACGCAATTTTTTTTTATACTGTTAACTCTGATACAATTGACAGCCCTTCAGAATCATAGCAAGTAAAGCTGATATATATATATATATATATATATATATATATATATATATATATATATATATATATATATATATATGTATGTATGTATGTATGTATGTATGTATGTATGTAATACTTTCAAAATTATAGCAAGGACAACTATAATTACATTACGCTAACTCTATGCTACGGTTACTTATAAGATCAATAACCACCAATTTCACAAAAATTAAATCCACATAACATATTCTCCTAGATTAAAAAAAAAATAAATAAAAAAATTAATTTCCTAACAACTCAAGCAACAAAAATGCTAAAATAGAACACTTTAAAAAACTAATTTGATCCCCAACTTAATTTCACAGCAATTAACGTATCCAAATTATATATAAAAAAAAACTACATAAAAAGACCTTCTCCTTCTTTGGGAAAAAAAAACTATTCACAAATTAGCGTCACTTGAAGAAGCAACGAAGTGGGAAGATCCTTCACAGATAGGGAGTTAACAAATAACATGAATGACTTGCTGACACTTCAATAATATACGTGATTTGCTGACAATTCAATAATATACATGACTTGCCGACAATTCAATAATATACATAACTTGCTGACAATGTAATAACAAACATGAGTTGCTGACAATATAATAACATGCATGAGTTGCTGACACTTCAATAATATACACGACTTGCTGACACTTCAATAATATACACGACTTGCTGATAATTCAATAATATACACGACTTGCTGACAATGCAATAATATACATGACTTGCTGACAATTCAATAATATACATGACTTGCTGACGCAGCAATAACATACATGACTTGCTGACACTTCAAGAACAAAGGACGACTGGGAGTAAAATTAACCAAGAGGTTTGTGAAGAATTATGCTGTGACGCCCGAATTTTGCATATACTGCCTAGGATAAGGCAAAAAAAAAATAAAATAAATAAATAAATAAATAAATAAAAAGTGTAAACATTGTTTTTAAACGAGCAAATAGTAGCTCACGGGAATATTAAAAAAAATAAAAATTGTAAACATTATGTTTAAACGGAAAATTAAGGGCGATTTTTTGGAAAATCAATTTCGTAATAATTTTTTCATGTTTGTCTTTCGGCATTATATTACGAAATGTGTCTTCTAATAATTTCAAACTTCCTTTTAGTACTAATCTTCTCTCTTCAAAAGACTATCTTCCGTCCTACGTCAATCAACATGTAAATGATTTTCAATATATGAAGAACCATGCAAAATTTCTTAAAAGAAAACCTTCATAAACTGACTGCGTTGTCTATAAACTAGTTAGGTTTGGGCCGCCATGCTTTTTACAAGGAGACTTCCTATTTTTTTTTATCTTTTCAAGTTCAAAGTGACCCCCTTTCAAGAATAATTAGACATACAATTATAATGTGTTGATGTATGTGCATAAACAGAGAGAGAGAGAGAATAAAAATTATTATAATAATTTTATTTCCAATAAACACTTGGTATTCTACAATGCAAAGGAGAGAGAGAGAGAGAGAGAGAGAGAGAGAGAGAGAGAGAGAGAGAGAGAGAGAGAGAGAGAGAGAGAGAGAGAGAGAGAGAGAGAGAGGAAGTAACCAATGAAAACATCAAACCCCAAGATTATGAAGATCACTTGCATGCAAGCACACACACTAAAAAAGGATTGCACTAACATCCTTCCAACCTAACCCTCACCCTTACCCTTTAAAAAAGCAGGGTACTACAGGGACTGGTGCCTGCAGACGCAAGCACAGAGGTTATATAACCTCAAAACCCATCGGTAATTGCGTCACACGCCAAATGCGTAGAGCGAAACTGTGATGTCAAACTCACTCTTTCTCTCTCTCTCTCTCTCTCTCACGCATACGCCTCCACGCCGACCTCCCACACGAGGGCCGGGCCCACTTTTATTCCCACTTTTATGTGTCCCATTTAAGCTGTCGCACATAAAAATGACGTCGTGTAAAAAGGTGTTTTTTTTTTTCCCAGCCTCTGCTGTCCATCACTTATGAGCTTGTCAGTCTGTCTCCCTGATTCTTCAATGTTACAGCAAAGTCAAAATATTAGCTCTTCGATAATACACTAGTCATTCTTGGCTGCGTATTTCCAGTGCATATTGCTACTACTACTACTAAATTACTACTACTACTACTACTACTACTACTAATAATAATAATAATAATAATAATAATAATAATAATAAGCCATCTATCTGCCCACAACATTATACGGAAAAGATTATAAGATTATAAGAAGAAGAATAGAGGAGATTCTCTATTAACTATACAACTATAAAACTAATAAAATAATAATAATAATAATAATAATAATAATAATAATAATAATAATAAGCCACCTACCTGCCCACAAGAAGATTATACGGAAAAGATTATAAGATTATAAGAAGAAGAAAAGAGAAGACTCTCTACCAACTATAAAATAATAATAATAATAATAATAATAATAATAATAATAATAATAATAATAATAATAATAATAATAATCATCTACCTCCCACAAGAAGATTATAGGAAGAAGAATAGAGAAGATTCCCTACCAACAACAACAACAACAACAACAATAATAATAATAAATAATAATAATAATAATAATAATAATAATAATAATAATAATAATAATAATAATACGACTGTTACCACACAGCTTTGATACATGTACAGTAGCTACCACGACTGACAGCACCAAAATCTTAATGCTACCACCCATAAAAAATGTTAAAATTAACTATTTATATTTCCCGAGACAAACAGTGAACCAAAAGTAAAAAAAAAAAAAAAAAAAAAAAGCAGTCATTATCATACAAGAAAACATGTGTCCTACTCTACAGGTTTTAAGGGTAAAGGCTGTAAGAGAGACTCAGATTACCAGACAGAGCTCTCTCTCTCTCTCTCTCTCTCTCTCTCTCTCTCTCTCGTGCTTCTCCTCTCATGCCGATCCTATCTTGCAAGCTGCGACGGTGAATAACTTTTATGTAACAGCTTACCACGCGTACACGCCCACCATCCAATAAAAATAAAGTTAATGGAGTGCAAATAAACGGGGGAGAGAGAGAGAGAGAGAGAGAGAGAGAGAGAGAGAGAGAGAGAGAGAGAGAGAGAGAGAGAGAGAAACAATAAATCACTGGTCATGACACTTATTCTAAACAAAAGCCTCGGAAAATGACAAACATGCCAAAGAGAGAGAGAGAGAGAGAGAGAGAGAGGTTTAATTTTTCCCGTATGAACTAAGTACGATAAATGGAATATATTAATTAGGTTTCACCTATATGCTATGCATAAAGTTTTATAAAAAAACAAAAACAAACAAAAAAATAAATAAATATATAACAGAATAAATAAATAAATACATAAAGGCTTTACTTTCGTTCGCTTATAATACCCGTGGGGGGGCCTACTGATTGTTTCTCACAAAACTAAAAATTTAATCCGTAGCGAATCCGCCCATTTCGACCTTTAATCACCGTTTGGAGATCGCCCGAGCTTTTGCCACGCATCAGCTAATAATAATAATATAATAATAATTTCGAAAATATAATTTCGACAGGGGCCACCGATAGAAACATTACAAGCAGACACTTACGAGCGCACGCCTTGCCTAATGCTATTATTATAAATTCTGTGTTCCTTGCTATCAGATCACCTTTCTGGAGATGCGCCTGCGCAGTGCGCGCGCGCGAACACGCAAAGCAGCGCGAACATTCTTTTTCAAGACTTATCCTTACTATACAGTTTTAACTGCCTCCTAACTGCTCTCCTTTCAATTTCAATGGAAATTCAAATTTCTTTTGAGCACAGCAAAGCTTTGAGGTGAATTCTACTCTCCATATTAAAATCTCTCTCTCTCTCTCTCTCTCTCTCTCTCTTCTCTTTTCCCTCCCCGCTGGTGACCTGTCCTACTCTCACCTCCTACCGTTTCATCCTCTTAAATCCTCTAAAAGGATTTGGCCAAATTCGTTCGAGCATCCTACGTTCCCCTTGCGCCTTAATCCTACACCCCAGAGGCACCCCCAACAGCGCCAAAATCGTCCACATCTTACCTACCAGGCGAGCTACCTGGGAAATGAGAGCGATTTGGCAGGAAGGCTGCAGCTCTACGTACTAATATTCGCTGATGGAAAGGAGACTATCATGCTATTTAATATAAACTTTTCGGAGACTTAAAAAATATAAATACAAAAAATAGACAATCTAAAGAGAGTCACTATCTTTTCGTCACTGAAGGTTTTCCAAGATGCTGAAGGAACCTAAGGCTTACAAATTTAATAAAAACATTACTGTCCATTCTCTATACATCTTGGATTCACATTAAAAATTATTGGTGTAAAACAACTTCAATATTTTACTTCTTACCAGCACCTAAACTCACCAGTCAAGAGTAAAACGTGTTTTTAAATTCAAAGAGTACTCCCTACCTATTCTATCGCCCACCGTGAAGATTCTATCTACGGTTCACAGAGCTTGCAAATTTAAGGACTAGATTAAATATCAGATGAGTTTCATATTACTGGTCTCTTTACGTAGATAAATAAATACTTTTTGCCAGCAGACTACCGGGGGAAAAAAAAAACGGCAATTTCGTACCTTAACTGCTGTACGAACGCAGAGTATAAAGTTACTCTCCGAAATTTCTGTGACGTTCTCTTTCTGTAGCCTGTCACTGCAAGTCAGGTGAAACTTTAATTTGTAATAAAGAGAGGACGCCTTTCACTGCGTCAGCTTTCATCAGTGTGTTAAACATCTCTAACGAAAAGCAATATCTATAATATTAATCATGATGTGGACGATTATTATGGTTTCTCTCTCTCTCTCTCTCTCTCTCTCTCTCTCTCTCTCTCTCTCTCTCTCTCTCTCTCTCTCTCTAGGAGGGGCAGATAGGCGCTTTCCCCTAAAAATACAGTGGGCCTTTGTTGATCTAAGCACTGAATAAGTACCTAGTTGTTAGACAACTGTTGTGGGTCACAGCTTCAGTGGGAGAGAGAGAGAGAGAGAGAGAGAGAGAGAGAGAGAGAGAGATGACTGTTTATTACCAAGTTTTAGAATTCTCTTGTTGCTTCTGTTTTCCCCCTAACTCTTCCATCCTTTCTGCCTGTACGAAATAGGACCAGCGCTTCCTACCAGAGCTTATCCGTTATATTGCTTCCGTTCATTTCATTTTCTCCTATTCGGACCTGGGCTAGAAAAGGCCACTTAACTGTCAGTCACACTGTGGCATTTGCACTGAGCAAAAAAAAAAAAAAAAAAAAAAGAGAAAAACTACGCATTCTGCGAGCAATTTCAAGCACAAAAACTCACACCGAAAATAATCTCAATGGAGCCTGTTTCTTTAAACTCATTACACGAAAACATCTGTCTTGCAGTTACCCTTTCCTCCCTCCCCTCATCAGCTCTCTCTCTTCTCTCTCCTCCTCTCTCTCATCAGCTCTCTCTCTCTCTCTCTCTCTCTCTCTCTCTTTCTCTCTCTCACCGGAAACGCGTAATGGCCAAGATGACGAGGCGACACAGTACACAAAAATCCAGCCAATGACAGGGAACAATTTTCTTTCTCCCCTCGATCCCCCCCCTCCCCGAGCTCTCCTCGATTCCCCTCGCCCCCACGAATGTCTCTGTTTCCAACGGCGTATTTACAGCAACGAAAGATAAATGGGTTCAAGCTTATTATTGGGGAGTTTTCACTCCAAGCGTAGAACTAAAGATTGCTTTTCCCACTTCGAAACTACAACAGATGCTCATCAATCCACCGAAGATGCAATGAATTACTACCCTAAAGCAGTTCTCCTTGTATTTTATAATTAATTATACATTTTCTTCTCTTCGTTCATTTATTTTTTTTATAATAACTGATCTGATCTTTCTGTATTTCCTACTGCCCTCTTTTATTAGAAATGAACATCATATTCTTTGAAATGGCCTGTGGGCTGGTATGATATGAATAGGGTTCATCTTCTGAATAATAATAATAATAATAATAATAATAATAATAATAATAATAATAATAATAATAATAATAATAATAATAATAATAATCACGTTGTTTAGATAACAACTTGCGTATCTTACGAACCAGTAAAAATAAAATAGAACACTATAAATGCAATACAAATTTACCTTTATAAGAGAGATAGAAACACATTTCATCCTCCACCAGGTTGTAAAATACACTGCTACTAAAACACAGACAAAAAAAAATCAACCAAACAATCCTTGTTTTCGCTCGTATTTTAGCACTGGCAAAACCAGCTCAACCCTCAACAACCGAAGACTTGGAAATGAAAGAAAAAACTCTTGGAAATAAAACTCCTGCGGCTGGATGGAACAAAACAGAGGAACAAAAAATGAGTTTGGCAGAACTTTGTGGCTTATCGGCGACCAGGAACATCTGCAGGTAATGGCATCTCATCGAGAGAGAGAGAGAGAGAGAGAGAGAGAGAGAGAGAGAGAGAGAGAGAGAGAGATTACGCCCTGAAAAGGAGATCACGTGCATGGTAACATAAAAATAACATAAAAAGTAGAAATGGGATATAGAAAAACAACAGAAACTAATTGAAGTAATTGAAATCTACTTCAATCTGCGAACAATCACTGACAAACAAAGACATTTTTTTAAACTGAAATTACGACGACGAAAACGCAAAAAAAAAAAAAAAAAAAAACTCAGTCCAGTCATCGAAGTGAAAGGGAAGACACGAAGGTTATAGTAGAAACACGTATCTATAATTGTGGAAGGAGACGAGGTAGGTACTGAGTAGAGGGGAGGAGGAGAGAGAGAGAGAGAAAAAAAAAAAAAAACAGGTGGTTTCGAGAACGCGTACAACCTTGGAGCCGGAAGCGGGTTCCGAAACCTCCCAATCACCCAGTAATCATCGTAATCACTGAGTGAGGCGTATAGCGTATATTGCCTTTACGCCAAACCTGCGTATGTAAACCGCCCCCCGCCACCCAACCTAGCCCACCCACCACCCGTCACCAAGAGCAGGCCTGTCATCTGTCAACGCCAAGAGGGACTTTCTCCGCTCCGCTACCACCCCCCCGCTTCCCCCCCGGGGGGGCCAACCTAAAATACCCAAGTGTGGGCATTGGTCGTGGCGGTCTGGCAGAGACGGTGTGACGCCTCAAGATGCTATGCCGACGCACAGTAGACAGCATGACGCCATTACAACGCCCAGATGTTCGTCAGATTAGAGGGGAAAAAAAGAAAAAATGTCAACCAGCATTTTGCAATACATATACGCTATATACGCCTCTTGTGTCACCCGTTGGGGAAATTCTCGGGAACTGTCTCTCTCTCTCTCGGCACAAAATGTCAACAAGAACAACGACGACGTTGCACGAGTGGGTTTATTCAGACACATTGACTTCAATCATGAAATAATCTGATAAACTTTCATATGCGCAGTTACGCGCAAGCTTCTTTTATGCGCTACTTCCTGACGAAAAGTCGGGCAGAAATTTGCGTAGGAACACATTCTCTCTCTCTCTCTCTCTCTCTCTCTCTCTCTCTCTCTCTCTCTCTCTCTCTCTAAGCAAAATTTTAGGTACAAACATTCTTCTCTCTTTTTTTTCCTGCTCCGTCCTTCCTCTCTCTCTCTCTCTCTCTCTATATATATCTATATGGGCAAAAATTTAGGTACAATAATACCTCTCTTCTCTGCTCCTCCTCCTCATCATCATCATCATCATATTCTCTCTCTAGAAAAAAAAATTTAGGTACAACCATTCCTCTCTTTTCTGCTCCTTCCTCATCTCTCTCTCTCTCTCTCTCATCAAAATTTTAAGTATAACCCTTCTCTCTTTTTCTGCTCCTAACCATCTTTTCTCTCTCTCTCTCTCTCTCTCTCTCTCTCTCTCTCTCTCTCTCTCAAGGGAAAACTTTAGGTATAACCCTTCCTATCTTTTTCCGCTCCCCTTTCCTCTTCCTCATCAACCCCACTCTCTCTCTCTCTCTCTCTCTCTCTCTCTCTCTCTCTCTCTCTCTCTCTCTCATAAAAAAGGAAAGGGTACAGACGCCACAGGCACCAGCCTATCTGTCGCCCCATTCATAGATTTAAAGGTTTTGAACGCGAATCCTTAATTCAATTACTGAGTTAATGAGTTCGCTTTAACTCAAAACATGCGTTTCGTCAATGTACCGAAACTTGCAATTAGAGAGAGAGAAAAATCGAGTGATCTGCCAATTGGCGGAAAAAACACACACATACACCAAGTCACAGCGTCCGTAATGTTTGTTTACACGGTCGTATCAAATAAATTATTTCATATCAGTCAAAATACTTTTGCAGCTTTCACTTTGTTTATTTTTTTTTTTTTAGTTTCCCATGTTGGTTTGAAGCTCTACATGAAAATCCATATATATATATATATATATATATATATATATATATATGTATATATATATATATATATATATATATATATATATATATATATATATATATATATATATATATATATATATATACATATATTATACACACATATATACACACACATTAGAAGATGAACCCTATTCATATGGAACAAGCCCACAACGGCCATTGACTTGGAATTCAAGCTTCCAAAGAATGTGGTGTTCATTTGAAAGCAGCTGCAGAAGGTAATAAGAAATACAGAAAGAAGAGATCATATATATATATATATACATATATATATATATATATATATATATATATATATATATATATATATATATATATATATATATATATATATATATATATATATATATATATATATATTCAAAATCCCTCTAAGCAGAACAGAAACTGTTTGCTTTTCCTAACGCAAATCCCAAATATGCGCCAAATCACGCAAATTGTTAAATGCAAACGTTTAACATGCACATCAAAACCCAACAGCAATTAAACTGCAAAGGATGAAAAACGGCTCAGCATTTGATTACAGCTCAGTCGTAGAAAAACCTTGAAGGAGAAGTTGAGGGAGAAGATACTGTTGGTGAAGATATTGTTGGTGGCAATGTTTAGTGGAGGGGAGTGTGTCATCCTTCACTAGCTGAGTGTAAAGGTGACATTCAAACACACACACACACACACACATATATATATATACATATATATATATATATATATATATATATATATATACATATATATATATATATATATATATGTCTGTCATATATATAAATGGCTGTATATATAAGAAACAATTATTGATTCTGTTCTTTGAAAAAACTGTAGCTCAGTTACTGGTTCTGTTCTTTGAAAAACTGCATCAAACTTATTGATTCTGTTCTTTATAAAACTGTCGCTCACTTACTGACTATTCTTTGAAAAACTGTAGCAAACTTACTGATTTTGTTCTTTATAAAACTGCAGCTCACTTACTATTCTTTGAAAAACTTTAGCTCACTTTCTGACCAATCTTTGAAAAACTGCAGCCCAATTATTCAATCTACTCTTTGAAAAACTGTTGTTCACTTATAAAAATTCTACTCTTTGGAAAACTGTAGCTCATTTATTGACTCCATCCTCTGAAAAAAAAAACCGCAACAAACTTACTGCATCTGTTCTTAGAAAAACCGTCTCTCACTTCCGGATAACACAAGTCCGTCGGTATTGCAGGGGAAGTGACCATGTCAAAACAGCAAATGAAAGCACCATTTTAATCTAAATACACTTACAGTCAAACAGATATCATATTTTACAGCTCCAACTTCACAGTCAGCCTTCAAAGTGGAAGTAAAATCAGCCACTTCTTTGTTGAGTAAAATAAAAAAATAAAAACTAATGGCCCTTGACACATCCGGATTTATTTGGAGAGAAGTCGATTCTCAGTGTTCTGCGATGACTCAAAACTTTACGTAATGTGAGAGAGAGAGAGAGAGAGAGAGAGAGAGAGAGAGAGAGAGAGAGAGAGAGAGAGAGAGAGAGAGAGAGATTGTTTAAAAAAAGTTATCTCACTGAACCCATAAACAAATCAAGGAAGCAAGTGGCCCTTGAGGAGAGGAAATATGCCGTCTTAATGGAATTGACTTCAAGATGCCGGATTCTAGCCACAGACATAATAATAATAATAATAATAATAATAATAATAATAATAATAATAATAATAATAACAACAGCTGCATAATCCTGAGTTAAATCTATATTGCAAGTCTTCTCAAACTTCCAATATTAACGTGAAGAGAAAAGAATTATATCTACTTCCTTCTAATAATAATAATAATAATAATAATAATAATAATAATAATAATAATAATAATAATAATAATAAACAAAAACTAGATGCCGAAGTAGCTCCAGGACTCATGCAGGAAAGTGTGCTACTAGAAACAGCGCACACAGTAAGAAAAGTGATGGACTCCTATGGAGGTAGGATGCAACCCGGAACCCCCCAGACCCTATAAAAACCACCCAGTCGAATAAGGTGACTGTAATAAAAAAAAAAAAAAATAATAATAATAATAATAATAATAATAATAATGCATAATTTTATACTGAGTCTTCTCAGTCTTCATTGTAATTCTTTTCTCCACGTTGATATTAAGAATACTCATTATACAATTAACGCAAATTATGCTGCATCCTATTTAAAAGAACTTGTTTAAGAGACGTCTGCTTCATTATAATACTAATAATAATAATAATAATAATAATAATAATAATAATAATAATAATAATAATAATGTCTTTGAAAGGAAAGCATTATTAGGCATCATCATAAATTAACAGAGAACAAGTGAAGTATTTTAGTCACGAAATAAAAACTATAAACGGACGTTTAAATCGAGAGAAAAATAAAAGTTGAAAGACTCCCCAAAAGAAGTGATAAAAAGACTAAAATTAAAATAAATTAAATAAAACTTCGGAAAATATATCTAGAAAAGAAAGAACAAAGAATCCATTTCTTACTTCAGTGGATAAAAGAGACTTGTCCTTAATTTTATAATACACCTAAAGAAAAGGCCACTGACCTTATAAAAGAATTCATTGGCCTTATCTCATAAAAAAAGAAAATGCCACTGACACTGACTTACAAGAAAAAAGTGCCACTGACTTTATAAAATAAAAGAAATTGCAACTGACCTTGCAAATCAACGTCCTTATAATATACGAGAAAAATTCCAGTGACCTTACAAAACAGCTTCTTGCCCTTACAGTATTAAGAAAGTGAATACCACAGCATTAAGAAAGTAAATGCCACTGACCTTATGGTATAAAAGAAGGAAAAGTCACTCACCTTATAAAACAAGTCACTGACCTTATTGCACAAAGAAAGAAAATTCCACTGGCCTTGAAAAACAAGTCCTTGAAATTATAAAAGACAAAAAATGTCACAGACCTGACAAGATACTGACTGTTGGACATTAACTAAGTGAAAAATAATTCAGACCTGACAAGATACTGTTGGGCATTAACTAAGTGAAAAATAATTCTATTTTCCTGTGACATTAGAATCAAAGAAACGATTTTTTTCTACATCTAAAAGAAAAACCTCTGACTGAATGATTCAAGAACGTGAAAAAACAATAAAAAAATTCTTTATCATATTTGTTCAACATGTCGACCCAAACCCGACGAAGTACTTTCAGGAGAAATGCGAGATTACACTTGTTTTTATGTCAGGCAACCACCGCACCCCCACCCCCACAAAAAAAGAAGCTCGCAGTCAAACCCCGTGACGTCACAATGTGTGTTTTGATTCGGGAAGGGCTGATTACCGGCCCCTTAATGTAGATCTAGACTAAAGATGATGGTGGAGGCTTACAGATCAAAGCGTGCCGACGCTACCCCCAAAAAGCCCGTCCCTTTTAATCTGGCTCCATATCCTTCGTCACTCCATCTCCACAGATTAGGAGCCTTTCAGGCTTTAAGCTCCAAGATACACACTCACAATAATAAGGTAAATATATAAACGGACAGGTACACTCTAGGTGCTCGGTGGAGTGTTTATACAAACGTACAAAAAATGAATATCCGTGAAAACAAAGAATACAAATTCCAATAAATAACAAAGATATTTTCATTTTATCATCAGAAATTAATAAATGTATTATATTCAACTATACATGAAAATATACCCGCATTACATTACAATTCATTCCTGCGGGTATTAATAACATACTAAGCATTCCAATCTTCAGCCCCGAATGAAATTTACCTATGCGGCCTCCTCCTCCTCTTCCTCCTCCCTCCCCCTCCCCCTACCCCTTCCTTGCCGGCAGTAGTATATTCATCATTTCGGTCTTAATTCGTAATCATACCCCGCAACCCCGACTTGTGTGGGCCACAGATGCAGTCCCTCAAATTACACCATTTTCCGCCTCCCCGAATAAGGTTTTGACGGAGGTGTCACATGGCCCTGCGCTCGCCAGGTCCTCCTTCGTCAGGAGAAACATCGTGAAGATGAAGCAATAAATATGTAAGAAAAAAAAATAATAATCCGCTCGCACCGATTATTCTTCTTCTAGGTCGTCTTGATGTAGCGTCATTAACCTAGATGTTGTGACGCCAGTTTTAGAAGACATAAATGAATCCATCATTTTAAAAGGGTGACAGTTATAGATAAAATTCTAACGAGAATCTGACTGTCTTCATTAAATCTAAAATAGAGACTGCTGGTCTTTCACTTCAATGTGCTGGAAATTGTCTATAAATACCACAGTGCAATCCTTGAAAATCCTTCCAGAGTCCTCCAGAAAACATTTAGAAGTGAAAAAAAAAAGAAAGAATAAGCATACAAATAACCTAGGAACAAGCACGTCCTCAAGAAAAAAAAAAAAAAAAAACATATATCCTTACAAGAATATAACACAGGCAGAAAGGTTAACCTTATCTGCCACCAGCCTAACCTATCCATCTGAAAACAAGTCAAACAAGGCACTGGAAAAAAGGAGAGAGCCCTATAGAATACCCAAAATGCCCAAAGGAAGTTTGTGTGGAGAGAGAGAAAAAGAGAGAGTTTTCTCTCAGAGAATTTGTCATTGTCTCACACTAAAGAATACCCAAAATGCCCAAAGGAAGTTTGTATGTTGTGCTCAACAGAGAGAGAGAGAGAGAGAGAGAGAGAGAGAGAGAGAGAGAGAGAGAGAGAGAGAGAGAGAGAGAGAGAGAGAGAGACTTTTCCCTGAGAATTTGTCACTGTCTCACCCTAAAGAATACCCAAAATGCCCAAAGGAAGTTTGTATGTTGTGCTCAACACAGAGAGAGAGAGAGAGAGAGAGAGAGACCCTTCTCTCAGAGAATTTGTCACTGTCTCACCCTAAAGAATACCCAAAATGCCCAAAAGAAGCTTGTGTGTGCTGTGCTGTGCCGGGAGAGAGAGAGAGAGAGAGAGAGAGAGAGAGAGAGAGAGAGAGAGAGAGAGAGAGAGACAGACTATGTCATTGTCTCACACAACAATGCCATTCACGCAAACCATTATTTGGAGATCTGAACTCTATGGCGAGCTCGCCCCCTCTATTGAAACGAACCATGTCAGAATACGGACTCCGCTCACGACCAGAGCAATGGGCAGCGTCTGACAGCCTCAAGTCAAACCAATCCACCTTCTATTATCAATTACATGGCGTCCCCTTTGTGTCATCGATTCTTTCCCGTAACCTAAGAGGAGCCAAGTCTTCCCAGATGGTTCGCCGAAGTCTTAAGTTCTCCCATTGTCGCATGTGGGTCGTTTTGGCTAAGTCTGCGACACGTGTTTCGTTGTTGTCGATAAACCACTTCCTCGAGGGACAAGCCATCACTAGACCGGACACGCGAACTGACTGAAAAAAGACTGGTGTGATTTCAGAGAGAGAGAGAGAGAGAGAGAGAGAGAGAGAGAGAGAGAGAGAGAGGTGATCAGACTGTCACATTTGACGGATGAATGTACCTATTAAATGTTCCACAAATCCCCATCTCTTTCTCTCTTCTCTCTCTCTCTCTCTCGAGCTGTGATAAGACTCTCACATTTAACAAGAATGCACCAAATAAATGTTCCTGAGACGCCCCTTTTCCCTTCTCTCTCTCTCTCTCTCTCTCTCTCTCTCTCTCTCTCTCTCTCTCTCTCTCTCTCTCTCTCTAGAGTTGTTACCAGACTCTGACATTTGACGAAGGAATGTAACTAATAAATGTTCCGAGATCCCCCTCTCTCTCTCTCTCTCTCTCTCTCTCTCTCTCTCTCTCTCTCTCTCTCTCTCTCTCTCTCTCTCTTCCAAGATTCACAGCCCAGGTTCAGAGACCCAACAAGCGATCGCTAATTGGCCTGTGACGCCCACGCCACACCTGATGGTTGTTCAAGGGGACGTTAATTAATGTCACCTTCCAATTAAGGTAACCACCACACTTTACCTTTAATATACAAGAAAAAAATGATCGATTTCGTACTTGCCACTGCTGGTGCGGCTGCAAATGGCATACAACTTGCAAAAAGGAGAAAATAGTGAAATAAAGTTATGGGATAAATATATATATTAATATACTTTACAACTTCGGACTATAACAGGAACGATCCTTCAAAACAGAAATATAAGAAATACATCAGACGTTGGTTGATGGATGGAAGCTCTCTCTCTCTCTCTCTCTCTCTCTCTCTCTCTCTCTCTCTCTCTCTCTCTCTCTCTCTCTGTGCCAATCCCCAGAAAGAATCACTCCCGGACAATCATTCAGTGTTCTCTCCTTAATAAATATGAAAATTAATGAGAGAGCCTCTCTCTGCTCTCTCACTCTCTCTCTCTCCTCCTGCGTAGGACTCCATGACAGACCCTTCTTTCTTCTGCGCCGAGAGACACCAAGTCGGGAGCCTCTCACTCCGCTCCTTAAGGAGCAGAGAATCCTACAGGTTGCTTAAGGACGCTTCACTGATTTTGATGTATTAAAATGCAATAAAATTCTTACCAAGTCTCTCTCTCTCTCTCTCTCTCTCTCTCTCTCTCTCTCTCTCTCTCTCTCAGGACAAAACCAGTTGTAGCAGGAAACGAAGATTAATCGCCAAGAGAACTTAACAACTCAATTAATTCAGAATAATCTGCATTGTTCAATGAGCAGCCCTGGACATTAGTATGCGCTTATTTCTATCAGGATGCCTGGCTGTGACATAACTATATGTGCATATGTATTCATAGAGACAAGTGAATAAATGAACTAAAGAAAACATATTATGCTGGACAGGATGCAAAAAAAATATGAAAATAAAATTTAAAAAAAACTTATTTAATATATTTACAAGCAATTGCCAGTTCTCACATAAATGTTCCAAAGCTAGTGCAATTATTACTGAGTTTTTTCTATAAAAAAAACACGAACAAGGGGAAACAAACAGCTAAACAAAGATCCGTCTGACCACACCTGAAAAAAAAAAAAAAAAAAAAAAAAAACATTCCCTCTCATTTCGTAGGAACGTTCAACAACAGTCTGGAACTTTTCAAGACGACGATGGTAGGTGGTCATCCGCGCTAATAAATTCCCAAACAATATGTTCGCTGTTGTCCGAACATGATTACGGGGCTGTGGTCATCGTCATTTCAGCTGCTAATTAAAGAGTACGACTCAGATCCGTCTATTAGATTCTGTAAGACTCAGGTCCGTCTATTAGATTCTGTAAGACTCAGATCCGTCTATTAGATTCTGTAAGACTCAGGTCCGTCTATTAGATTCTGTAAGACTCAGAATCGTCTATTAGATTCTAGATTACGTAAGACTCGGAGCTGTCTATTAGATTCTGTAAGACTCCAGATCCGTCTATTAGATTCTCTAAGACTCAGATTCGTCTATTAGATTCTAGACTCTGTAAGACTCGGATCTGTCTATTAGATTCTGTAAGACTCAGAACCGTCTATTAGATTCTAGATTCTGTAAGACTCGGATCCGTCTATTAGATTCTGTAAGACTCAGATTCATTTATTAGGTTCTGCAGGACTCGGAACCGTCTATTAGATTCTGTCTGTAAGACTCAGATCCGTTTGTCAGATTCTGTAAGATTCAGATCCGTCGCTTACTATGAGAAGCGAGGCCTTGCATTTCACTAGCCATCACCTGCGCTCAAAACTGATGCAGGTGTGTTAGCTAGTTGGTGTGGTTACCGTTAAAAGCACGGGCCCGTTGTGGACCTCTGGACTTTATCTTTCAAAGCAACAGAGAGTTTTACGCTGATAAATACCTTCCCATGCTTTGTTTATTGACGTCTTGGGAGGATCAGCAATGGGATACTTTCATATACTTGAACCTGTTTCCCCTTTTCCTTATTCATTTTTTTTTTTTTTTTGTATTTTTCAATAATTTCATGATCTTTGTTTAGAAGGACAGGCCCTGAAACAATGACGATCATAATACAAGAAAATGGATACATATTCCTGAATTGCTCAAGTTTAACAAAGCAAAATAACCTAAAAATAATTTTAAAAATTAAAATGAATTATGAAGCATAATAAAATATAAATATAAAAAAGTAAACACTTGTAAAATATTAATAAAAAACGAAATAGCCTACAAAAACTTGACTGAGTCAAGGAAGGGAGAGAATTGACATGAAAAACAATATGAAAACCAGTTACCATGGCAACGATGACGAAACAGGAAGTTGAAGTAACTAAATAAAATTGTAAAAAACCATCAGAAAGAAGGAAATAACTTCTCACAAAACTTAGTTTCACTTGAAATTAATATTAAATGACAAAAAAAATTCATAGTAAGCAATGGTAGTCATTAGAGAGAGAGAGAGAGAGAGAGAGAGAGAGAGAGAGAGAGAGAGAGAGAGAGAGAGAGAGAGAGAGAGAGAGAGAGGGGGGTTGAAAATACTTCAGGATTTCCAAGCTACACGATAAAGTAACATTGGAAACAGGAAAAATTATGATAATCTGAAATATCTACATATGTATGTATATGAGAGAGAGAGAGAGAGAGAGAGAGAGAGAGAGAGAGAGAGAGAGAGAGAGAGAGAGAGAGATCTTCCCAGCACGATAACTAAACATACACGTCCATGGCTCTTCTTCATGACCTATGACCTAGGTCTGTTACTAACCCTATTTCCTTATCAATTACAAACTAATATGAAACTCTACTAAGGATCCGTGGGGGACAGTTACATACACCACATATGACCAGAAAAGGAACGGAGAGAAACTCTCTCTCTCTCTCTCTCTCTCTCTCTCTCTCTCTCAAGCATAAAGCACGTATACATATAGATATTTCAGATGATCATAATTTCTCTTATTGTTAATGTCACTTTATCCTGTAGCTTGGAAATCTTGTAAATTATTTTCAAAACTCTCTCTCTCTCTCAGTAATACCCAAACTCCAGAGAGGTGAAACCAGTCCACAAGCAAAATCTCTCTAAACCAAAGTTCATATAAATGACGCACACCTGTATTTTAAGTCTGTGTGCGAGTGTGTGTGTGTGTGTGTGTGTGTGTGTGTGTGTGTGTGTGTGTGTGTGTGTGTGTGTGTGTGTGTGTATGTGTGTGCATGCATAAACAGATTACAGCAATATAAACCACCCTGCCATTCCTTTATAATAATTCATTATTAACTGCATTGCATAATTCTCGAATTAAGTCACAAACCTCATCCACACAACGTTTTACAACTCTTTAATAAACGAAAATTAAAAGTGACAGGAAACCTTACTCTAACAGGATCACATTTACTAGGTGGGGACCAGCTGTTGTCACAAAAAAAAAAGCAAAAAAACAAAATCAAATTACAAATTTCTTCTTGGTGGAAAAAAGGACATATCCCCTTGCGTAAAATATATCCTTCCTTGAGATTGCTATGACAATGTTTTTTTTTTTTTTTTTTTTTTTTTTTTTTTTCCCCCACGATGCAAACCACTGCCAAAACGACAGAAAATATTCTTCCCTTCTTTCCCGGAGTCTTCGCACCTACAGCATGCACACAGACCTTGCTTATTTGCACTCTGGGAGAGCTTAGGTAAAGGACCTTGCTTATTTGCACTCCGGGAGAGCTTAGGTAAACACCTTTCTTAAGGTAATTTCGCTGAATTCTTAGAGATGATGCCAACAGTCCCTGCCATCACTTTCTAATCTCCCACCTGACGGGATTATCATGCTTGAAACGAGATTGCCTGGTGCCGTATGTATAATCAGCCTTAGGGAAATAGAACTGAAAGCTGGTCGTGTGACATGGAAAAACAATAACTTTCGAAGATTTTTGAATGAGCATTGAGTACGTGACACTGTGACTGAATGATCACCTTCCTTAAAAGCACATATTAAGTTTGATTCTAATGCAAAATAGATATCCAGTAATACCACGGTTTCATTAGCGTCACTAACTCATTCGACAAAATTCATAAATAAGATTTTTCAGTGCTGAATTACTTTATCCACAATGTTTACAGAATAAAAGAGAAAAATAAGGAACAAACCACACAATTTCGGGAATAAGAAAAGAAAATAACAGTCGTTTGGAGAATTACATATTCGTTAAAAATCAATGTAAAAAATCAGGATTTTAAACATGAAACAGAATTCTATCAAATAAATCATAAAAATTAAAACTAAATGAAAAGCAAAACTTCATAAATTTAACGCAAGTTTTCACAGAGAAAATAAAAATAAAAATAAAAATAAAAACTTTTTACAAAGCAACGACCCCAACTCAAAGGAACAGTAAAAGCCACCTTACTTCACCTGTGGAATAGTTGGGGGTCAAAGGTCACTGCAATAAGCATTTCCAGGATATGTGTAAAGCTGACTTGCAGTGAACTCTCTCTCTCTCTCTCTCTCTCTCTCTAATCCCCCCCAACCCACACCCCCCGTCTCGTATCCTCCCACTATACCAGGACAAAAAGGAACCCAGCCTTTCCTTTCCTTTCCTCCCATCCTTAGACCACACACTCTACGACTCAGAAGGAGGTCCTCCTACACAACACTCCCTCGTCAGCTGGGCGACAACTACATTTAATGGTTTATTAAATTTTTATCTGATTATTTATTAATGTCTTAATTTATTTTTCGTTGTAGAATAACCGATCTCTTCTTTCCGTGTTTCCTATTATCTTTTGTAATTTCTTTCAAATGAAGACCATTTTCTTTGGAAGCTTGAATTTCAAGTTAGTGGCCCCTGTTGGCCTGTTCCAAATGAATAGGGTTCAGCATCTGAATAATAATAATAATAATAATAATAATAATAATAATAATAATAATAATAATAATAATAATAATAAATTCCAATGATACTTTTTATCTTTCTACTGAAAATTCGACGTCTAGATGGAACAGTGATTTACTTAATACAAGTAATAATCTTAGAAAAAATATATGAATAATTAAAAGGCTGAACTTTGGCAGTAAATGTATTTATACGTAAAAGTGCTCTTAAGTAGCTCATTTATCTTTATGCTTTCTATATTCTCTAAAGAATAAAGAGAACTTTAGAACTACCAGAAAGGTTAATGAGGACGGCTCAAGAAGATATGGCTTGCTAAGAATCTTACCTTTTAATAGTTATTAGAAGATGAAACCTCAGAGACGTGTATTACAACACAAATTGGCAATATATATATATATATATATATATATATATATATATATATATATATATATATATATATATATATATATATGTGTGTGTGTGTGTGTGTGTATACATATATATAAGAAACTTAAGATAATACACGAAAATGCAGCTTACAATGCCCAATGCAAATATATGTTTCAAATGAAAGCAGAGAGACGATACCTCTGAGTAATAGCATGAAATTCTCTATCTTCCCTCTCACTCTCTCACTCCATACTAGAGAGAGACACACACACACATACATGCTTACATACATATGTTCATATCAATTATAATTCCCTTTCGGTGATATTACCTCGGAGGTAAAGTGAATCGGATATTATACATCTGCAGCTTAACGGTTGCGAATAAAAAAAAAAAAATTCAGTGTGCATGTGATAAAATTCAAATATATATATATATATATATATATATATATATATATATATATATATATATATATATATATATATATATATATATATATATATATATATATATATATATATATATATATATATATATAAATATACATATATATATATATATATATATATATATATATATATATATATATATAAAAATAAATCTTACTCCCACCATAAAATGCCCCGTCTCCTTGTACAGGCGAACGGCCTTCCTCTTCCGTTACCCGTGTACCCAAATGCCCGTCCTCACAAACTCTGCGTTCACCACTTCTCCTTCTCCTTCTTCTTCTTCTTCTTCTTCTTCTTCTTCTTCTCTGAAAACGTCAGAGCACCGGCAGCAGATCCAGTTCGCGGAGGCCTCATAAATGGGGCATTTTCAGGAATTCCACTGAAGCGTGTCGACACAGGGCATGACGAATGGCAAAATCTGCCCACAGAAACACCCGCCCTTGGAAGGACGCGAGACACTGAATTCTATTCACGAGGAACATCTTATGTACTTACTGGGTGACTCTGCTTGTCGCTTTCATTACTTACCTTCGTCATGTCCTTTTTCAAATTCTCTCTCTCTCTCTCTCTCTCTCTCTCTCTCACATGAATATTTTAAATTATTATAATTTTTTATTTTTTCATTGTTATTTCATGTTGTTGCCTGGAAATCTTACGTTTCTCTCTCTCTCTCTCTCTCTCTCTCTCTCTCTCTCTCTCTCTCTCTCTCTCTCTCTCTCGTGCGGCCTTAAATGGTTTCTTTCAGAACGCTGCAATAATTCCGCGAAATGACAAATTACTAGGCAGAGAAGTTTTCTTTATTTGATGGAATGCTTTTGAAGACTATTTACACGTTTCAGTATGATAAAGATTCATTATAAAAAAAAAAAAAGATTTAACATGTATTTTCTTTTATTATACTTTCCGGGACGTTCGAAACCCAAATTCGATAAGACGTGAACTCACGCTTTTCGAACATTAATGCTGTTGAAACAAATTCAATAAAGAAATCCATGTCAGTAAGTATTACTCATACACTGAACGATAGAGGCATTCGTTAATGTAACTTCTGCTTAACACGTCATTCAGGGATTTGCGCCTCTTCCCTTTCCTACCGATACTTCCGTACTCGTGAAACAAAATGTGATTTTTTTTTTTTTTACCACTACAGGAATTTGTAATTTCCAGTGACTAAAAGTGCTTTAGAAGCCCCTTTAATTACTCTCTGAATAGCTTACCCTTTTCACCTAACTTTCATTAAATATATATATATATATATATATATATATATATATATATATATATATATATATATATATATATATATATATATACATACACATATACATACAGTATATATATATATATATATATATATATATATGTGTGTATATAATATATATAATTATATCATCCCATCCCCAAGTGGACTAAAGGCCAAGCCTTTATGTCCTAATGGATGAAATACGAGAACACGGAAGAATGCGGCCAATCAAATTACACGGGGCATCAGAGAGATAACTTATCTGTGGGCAGAACAGACCGTGGCGTACCCAAGATACAGGTACACGAGAGAGAGAGAGAGAGAGAGAGAGAGAGAGAGAGAGAGAGAGAGAGAGAGAGAGATACTGGATTAAGTCAATGAAAACCTTTAGTGTTATTAACTTGTTAACAGACACTAAAAAAAAACTTTTAAGAACTTCAATTCACAACTAGTTTCATGAATAACAATATTCACACGCTCACAAAGACTTCCACTTAGGGCAATATACACAATTTAACAGACATACACAATCTACTTTGTGTAACAATTCACCAACAGTAAGTTTAACAGCCAAATTTAACGTTAATCCACACACAAAAATCTGCATTTCCTAAAAGTTCTTAAATCCAGACACGTGTCAATCTAGCTTTCTTGACACCATTAATCCATGAACACACAAATATAAATCTCTCTATATCATAAATCCATGGACACTTAAATTTACATTTGTTACTTTGTATATAAATTCATCACTAAAAGATAAAAGGAAAAAAATATGAAATAAATCCGTAAAAAAAAACAATAAAATGGTCAATCCTGACGCAAGATAAAAAAAAATGAAATAAATCAGTAAAAAAATACAATAAAATGGTCAAACCAGAAGCAAAATAAAAAAAATTTGAAATAAATCCGTAAAAAATACAATAAAATATCAATCCTGAGGCAAGATAAAAAAATATGAAATAATTCCGTAAAAAACAAAACTGTCAATCCTGAAACAAGATAAATAAATATTAAATAAATCCGTAAAAAAAAAAAGGTCAATCCTGAAGCAATCCACGTTTACATGTCTACCAAGGAAGGTCGGCCGGGCGGCCGGCAGTCTAGACCAACTCTCATTCAAGGAGAATGGATGATAAATATAGAGATGGCAGAAAAAGTGATAAATGATTAAAAAAAAAATTGAATAAAAAAAAAACCTGGGTTAAGATGTCACAACAAGCTAAAGGGTATGAGAAATTCCAACAAAGCTTTCCTTTAAAGATAAATGTCAAATTATTTTCTAAACTCACCCACTCACTCACTCTCTCTCTGATGCACACACATACATACATATTTCAAATTATCATTTTTCTTGTTTTCACTGTCACTTTATCTTGCCGCTTGGAAAATCTTACCTCTTTTTAAATCTCTCTCTCTCTCTCTCTCTCTCTCTCTCTCTCTCTCTCTCTCTCTCTCTCTCTCTCTCTCTCTCTCCACAAAGTTAACAAGGCTTGAAGCATCATTCACAAAAGCTTAGTTTGGAAAAAAAAAAAAAAAAAAAAAAAAAAAAAAAAAAGAATACTTCTCCCCACTGTACTTATTTTTTTTCTCTATTCCAGGTCGAACCACGAGACGCCACCGCCGTCCGCAGTGGGGAGGAACCCTTCTACGTGCAAGGGCGTAGGTCTCCTTAAAGCCAGGTACATATATTACAGCAAAGGATGACCATACGAGATTCCCCTTAGGAGATAAAAAAAAAAAAAAAGAGGGACTCGACTATGCACCGACAGGCTGGTATGCAGACGCACTCCCTTGGGTGCGCTCGCACGCGCGCACATACACACACGCACACACACACACACACAAACAGGTATCACAATGACAAGAACGCGGAAGGTGGACTGACAGTGATGATGATCTATAAGAGCAGGAAATGTCGACGCAGACTAATATGCTGTGAAAGAAGCGCGCAAGCGCGCGCATTCACATAAAAAAAAAGCCGTTAATAAGTTGCTTCATCGCAGGCAGCAGCAACTCAAGACGATGACGCTTCAATGCCTCATTCTACCACAAGCAGTCCCCAAGGGGCAGGCGTTAACTCAAAGCGCATACAGGAGGAACATAAAAAGAAAAAAAAAAGTAAGCTCTTCTTAAGCCTTAAAATGGAGAGCAAGATCAACGTTCCTGAGCATATAAACATCTGGAAATACTATTACTACTATTACTACATAATAATAATAATAACCGTTCATTATTGTCATTATCATGAAATACTGATAAGAAAATGTTGTTCAGGGCATGCATAGTATTGAAATCTATTCTAAAAAGAACACAACTACACCTGCATACAAAAATAACTTCGCAACTTTACACTTAACAGCAAGCAGGCAATTCTCTGATCACACAGAGAGAGAGAGAGAGAGAGAGAGAGAGAGAGAGAGAGAGAGAGAGAGAGAGAGAGAGAGAGAGAGAGAGAGAGAGAGAGGATCTTCCACAGAATCTGAATAATTACGAGGGAGAAGACTGTCGTGGTAATCCAGGGTTTTGCTATGACAGCTCTTGGAATTCCAAAAGAGAATATCCAGGTGGTAGACCTCCTCCTCCTCCTCCTCCTCCTACTCCTCTTCTTCTTCTTCTTCTTCTTCTCGATGTCAAGACACAACGACAAAAGCCTCCGGTTAACCTACTGAGGTTTCCAGGCTTCCGGAGACTCTCTTTCCAGTACCAGTACAAATCATCTCAGGCGCGTTTTCCGTTTTCTTTTCCACGTGGGGGCTGGCTGCTGTCGGAAGCCCCCCAGGGGAAACTCGCTCATATGTCATTACCGTCATTTACACGGCCACCTTGCAACACACGCGGCACTAAGAGATCGCTCTCTTATACCCCGCATCTTTCAGTGCTTTGATGAATTACAACCTCTAAATCGATTTCCCCCGCACACGCTAGATAACAACCCGGCATGTATTTTTGGTTAAAAGTTAAATAAGGAAATAAATAAATAAATAAGTCAATAAATAGATAAATAGGATTACTTTGAGATTGTAAATTAGGTTCTGATATCAGGCAAGAGAGCAATGCTCAAGATGTTCGGTTTCAAAGAATACCAGAATGCTATCTTGAATAGGTAATTAAACGTAATGTCCCCCCCCCCCAACAAAAAAAACCGCTTTTAACGATGGAAAATACTCATGAAAGCTACTATTCGATCACATAATCTAACACAAAAAAATAATTATTCTAAAATACAAAAAAATTAACAATTTTAAAAATGTAAAACTATTGTATACTATGAACTTTTGTTACTTCTTATCAAGTACCATTTAATTCAACAACGAGAGAGAGAGAGAGAGAGAGAGAGAGAGAGAGAGAGAGAGAGAGAGAGAGAGAGAGAGAGAGAGATCTTCTAATCAAACCACTCTGGGCACCACTAAGAAGAAGGGTGAACCATATGCCGAATCCTCTTGAAAACTCCACGCCCATAGGGAGGAGGCAGCCGCCCTGATGTGTACCCACACACACACACACACACACACACACACGCACACACACACACATACGCACACACACATATGCACAAACACACAACACGCTCATAGTAACACAAACTCGAAAGAGATCCCACACCCCTCAAAACCGCACAAACAACTAGAGCAGAGGAACCTGAAGAGCAGCAACCTGAAGATACAAGTGGCGAGGGATAACACGATATAAAAGGAGGAGGAGGAGGAGGAGGAGGAGGAGGAGGAGGAGGAGGAGGAGGAGGAGGAGGAGGAGGAGGGTTACCTTTTATCGTATGGGTGGATAGTGTAGGGAGCTCAAGCACGAGTTGCTACTATGGTGAGGGTTGGGGGGGGGGTAGTGCCAAGGAGTGGGTATCGCCGTGGTGCCCCGGGGTATTATAGGATATCATATGTGCTGAGTTGGTTGGTGTAAGCACAGAGAGAGAGAGAGAGAGAGAGAGAGAGAGAGAGAGAGAGAGCCAGTTTCAATAGACACTCATCACATCCAAGGTGAATCGAAGTGGATTCTTGCATAACGCTGCAATGCATCGCCTTTGCAATATGAGCGTGTCATTGAACTTCAGTGTTCTTCCTCAGTTGCTAACAGGAAGCCGTGATCTGCCATTGTAAACCTAAACAAATGGTCTGTTCTTCATATAACAGTGTTCTATGGTTACCCACACTAAATATTGTACAGACAGAAGGCAAGGATTGCACAGCTGAGCAAAAGAAAACCTACAGGAATAATCATTATCATGTCAGTAAGTGCCCAATTGACTGATTATTGTTTATACAGTACAGCTGACCATGAGATAACCTGCAGGAATAATTATCATCTGTCAATAAGTGCCCAAAATGACTGATTCCTGTTGATACAGTACACCTGACCATAAGAAAACCTGCAAGAATAATGATTCTCTGTCAGTAAGTGTCCATACTGAATGACTACTGTTGATACAGTACACCTGACCATAAAAAAACCAACAGGAATAATTATTACCCGTCAGTAAATGCCCACATTAACTGATTACTATTTAAACAGTACAGACAACAGCAATGGCCATCAATAGAAAGCCCTTGCCAGCTGACAGAACGAAGGTAGCAACAGGTACAGTACAGGCAGTGTTAAACAACCAGGACCTGAGGGCAATGATGAATTATGCAAAAGCACCAAGACAGCAGAACTTCAAGCAGGAAATGCGAAGCCCTTGGGGGGAGAAGCTGTTTCTCGAACTGCCGAGAGACCGTGTCATCTCAGCCCATGCTTCAAATCGCAACATTCTTGCAATACTGCGCGCATGAAAATCAACAGAGTTGCGAGATGAGCTTTGTTGTGGGATACAGGAAAATAACAGGAAAATAAGCGTAAGGGAGAGAAGCCAAATATGCATATCACGTTGTGGGATATTTCTATGTGAAAGGAAAACTCACAGAATCAAGTTTGTCACGTCTCCTTATAAACTTTTCAGTTATTAAACAGACAATGAAAAACAACCCATTCATATCCAACAAAAAAAGTAATACTTTAGAAAAACAAAAAATCAGTAAATGTGGCCGCATCTAACTCATGGCTATGTTATGTAGGGGAGCAAGTCTGAAGTAGTTACACATCTTATGAAGACCGAAGGAGCTAGGTGAGGAAGGAGGGAGGGAGGAGGGGTGAGGAAGAGAGGGGGGAGGGAGGAGAAAAAAATGAGAGAGAGAGAATTTACAGCACAATGGTATCTTCGCGCAACAAAAGAGGCTAATTTTCGCAGAAGAATTAAGAGAGAGAGAGAGAGAGAGAGAGAGAGAGAGAGAGAGAGAGAGAGAGAGAACAGACTTCTGAAGGTTAAAAAAGGTGATTCTGAGGATATATCCGTAAGCAGAATGACACGGTAGGATGATTAGCAAGATTAAATGCCCTCTAAACACAAGACACGCATGAAAAAACATACTGCTTAAGGAACAACGATGTATCCAGCCTATAATATCGAGCCATCAAGAACTGTACAAGACGATATTTATAAAGATAAAAGAAAAGATGAAATGACTCAACAAATGAGGAGAACGACTCCGAATGGAATGTCCAGAAACAAACAGACTTGAAAGAAATAATAAAGAGATGTCTGTGAGCACCAAGGAAGAGGAGAGAGAGAGAGAGAGAGAGAGAGAGAGAGAGAGAGATGTTTCGAAATGTGATGCTAATCCTGCCGTACAGGACCCGGCGCAGAAGCGCAGGCGCAAATCCTTCTTGAAGGCTACAAACGGAGCGGCGGCGACCACATGGAGCATTAATTGGAGCTGGGTTTACTACGATCCAAGATGGGTGTTTAGGTTGGAGCAACTGCGGAATTCTTTGGACTCCCTGCCTCAAAGGCGGCGGCGGGCCGCTTATTTCTTCGTAATTCTTAAACTTAAAAAAATAAATAAATAAAATAAAATAAAATGTGAAATGTCCACTTTGGGACGTGAGAGGGTGCTTCCTGTCTGTGCCGGGGTGAGGATGGTAATCTTCGTTTTTGCAGAAATCTTTGGGATGGTGTTTTTACTTTAATGTTGCATTGAAATGATTTCAAAAATAGGAGTCTCCTTATTTTTATAAATAATTTTACTGCATGGATAATAAAGAATTAAAAGAGTATGTGTGTGTCTAATGAAAGCTCGTCTTTGGTTTATGTGGTGATGCCCATGACAGAACATCATGAATCTGAGAATTGAATTGAATAGCACTGGGACCTATGAGGCCATTCAGCGCTGAAACGGAAATTGACAGTAAGAAGGTATAAAAGGTGTAACAGGAGGACAACCTCGCAGTTGCACTATGAATCAATTGTGGAAAGTAAGACGATGGAAGAAAGAGAATACGAAAGGAGGTAGAGTAAAAGGAAAGAAAGGAGTTACAGCCAGGGGTCGAATGCATGCTGCAAAGAACCTTAAGTAATGCCTATAGTGCACCGCATGAGTTGCAGTGACGGCACTAACCCCCTACGGGATGAATCTGAGAAGAAAATTAACCAGCAAAATATTTCAATTAATATGACAGAGGTGTCAAAAAAGGGATCCTACAATAAAATTTGAGTTTACCGAACCCGGAAACAACAACTGAACATGAATGAAAGAAAGCATATCAAATGAATAAAACATGACAGCGCACATGGAAATAATATAAAGGTCACACTTCCTCAAAGGAGATAAGGATGCCCATCAGATAAATCTTGAGGAATGATTGACAGGAGATTTCACAGCGAATGACAGACAGGGAACAACTGAAGTCTACTAGCGATTTACTGACTGCAATTCAAGTCAGTAAATAAGCAGGAAAACGATCAATTTAGATCTGTAAAATGGCGTTGTAATAAGCATGGTCGTTAAAACAGATAAACACTATTAGTTTAAAAAAATAAAACAAAAATGTCCAAATACCTACTCACATAAACCAAAGACGAACTTTCATCAAACACACATGCTCTATTAATTCTTCATTATCCATGCAGTAAAATTATTTGCATGAATAAGACTCCAACACTTGACATCATTTCAAGGCAGCATTATAGTATAAATTCAAAACATCACTAAAACATAAAAAAAAAAAAAATCCCAATATTTCTACAAAAGAGGAAGAGTACCATGCTCATCCAGGCACAGAAAGGCAGCCCCCTCTCACGTCCCAAAAGTGGACATTTCACCATTGAATGCCTTGCGGTCGAGGAGACCAAACAGTCCTTACCAAACGAAGAAAACTGATAAGGAAGTAAATAATTCTTAAGGGAATCTGAGTAATTCTTAAGAGAACCTGAGTAATTCCTAAGGGAACCTGAGTAATTTTTAAAGGGACCTGGTAATTCCTAAGAGAGCCTAAGTAATTCCTAAGAGGGGCCTGAGTAATTCCTTAGAGAACCTGAGTAATTCCTAGGGGAACCTGAGTAATTCCAAAGGGAACCTGAGTAATTCCTAAGGGAACTTGGGTAATTCTTAAAGGAACCTAGCAATTCCTAAGAGAACCTAAGTAATTCCTAAGGGGCCTGAGTAATTCCTTAAGAGAACCTGAGTAATTCCTAAAGAAACCTGAGTAATTCCTGAGAACCTGAGTAATTCCTAAGGGAGCCTGAGTAGGTCCTAAAGGAACCTCAGTAATTCCTAAAGAAACCTAAGTAATTCCTAAGAGGGCCTGAGTAATTCCTAAGAGAACCTGAGTAATTCCTAAGGGAACCTGAGCCATGGCTTTCGCGGTTTTGAAAGATCTTAAGTCGCGAGGAGATTAAATCTCATACAAGCACAAGTGCCGTGTCATTTTCCACCATTATTGCAGCTCGGGTACAACTTCCAACCCTTACGCTTTACGACGATCATAATATGACTAATACGACATGACGTACGTCTGCCTAAACGGCTTTGCCTCTTGGGAAAAGACACGGCTGTCCTCTGAATCACAGGCCGAGCCTCAAATGGAATTAGGAGTTGCTGGATATTCTATCTGGTTTGCGACTCGGCGCAAGATGTAAATCTAATCTTTACATTTGCTCAGGATGTGCATGACAGGCATTACCATAACAGGGTGTATCAAGTCGGCAACAAAGGAACCACGTCATTTCCTGTGTCGGTGCCTTGGTCTGAATGAGGGAGCTGGAGAGGAGAGGAAATCAATTTTCTGGTGTCGTTTTCGGAATGGAAAATTCAAGTGGGCTACTGTGTATTTTGTAAAGGCGAAAACTCTCTAGGGTTGATATGAAGACGTAAGATATATGAACTAAAACAAACTCAGTCAGACAATAAATAACGTCTCCCAATAATTATTCCAGTTCTGATTCGTCCCTTTTTTTTCAAAGCATCAACAAAATAACATAGGCTACGTAAGATATATGAGCTACAAAAAAATTCAGATACATAATAAATAAGGTCTCCCAATAATTATTCAAATTCCAATTCATCTCTTTTTCAAGGCATCAACAAAAAGCTAAAAACCCTCTAAGACTGATATAAAGACGTAAGATATATGAGCTCAAACAAATTCAGACACAATAAATAAGGTCTCCCAATACTTATTCAAGTTCTGATTCACCTCTTTTTCAAGGCATCAACAAACTACCATAGGCTACTGTATATTTTGTGAAGCTAAAAACCCTCTTAAGACTGATATAAAGAAAAAATTCAGATAGACAGTAAATATGGCTCCCAATAATTATTCATATTCTTATTCATCTCTTTTTCAAAGCATCAACAAACTAAGATAAAAGCAGAAAATCATGAATGGCGTCATTCTCCCGAACCTCAATCATGACATAAAAAAACCCATTATCAAGAGAACGCCCTCCCCTCCCCCCAACCTCCCCGCCACCCAAAACCAAAGAAGGAGAATGTTTTGGTAGTGGAAAGCAATGCACTCGACCATTATCATTCACATGCAAGCGTGGGAAAACTGCTTGAGAAGGGCTTGACAATAAGCAGTAACCCCACAACCTCACCCCACCCAAAGCCATGTCTGCAACCCCCTCCCCTCCCCGCCCTCGAATATGGCATCCCCTTGACGGGTAAAACAGCGGATACAAAGAACGAACGAACGGACGGACGAATTCGAAGAATCACGAAAGGTGGGTGGGTGAAGTGGACGAGAAGGGAAGCGGGAATTAGGTGTGAGAGAGAGCATAGAAAAAAATTCTGAAGGTTCACAGAAGGAAACAAAAAATGGAGAGAGAGAGAGAGAGAGAGAGAGAGAGAGAGAGAGAGAGAGAGAGACTACAAATAAGTGAGGTGGCGGAGACCAAATAATAGTCATAAGGAAAATCAGGAGAAAATGCCCGGAAGGAAATTAAAAATAAAACCGAAACATCACCTGTGATAACCTTTCTCGATCTTTATAACGGAAAGCAAAATAAACCCATTAACTCACTAACTACGCCACCCACCACCTCCTTCCTCAAAGGGTGGAAATATTTTCGAACCCCCCAAAACGACCCTCCCTGGCCGGTCCAACATTAACAAGCCGAGGGCAAACAGGTAATTGCCTGCGTGCTTGTGTATCTTACGTGCTTGCGCTGGGCTTCATACATTGACGCTGAAAGACTTCTGGCTAAAAAGGGCTTCAATGGGAATGAGAATACGAGGGGAAAAGAGGGCCTTCAACAAACAGGGATACACCCAATTGGTAGAATTGTAATGAAGATTGATGGGCGAAATCTAACCCCAGCCCCCAACCTTCGAGAAGGTACCAAGGCCCACTCTGACCTCTGCGTCCGACGAAGGCGCTGACGCTGATGTCAGCACAATTTCCTCGGAAATTTAACGTCAGCTCTGTCCCACCCTGCCTGTTTTTAAGGAAAACCCGCCTGCTTTTAATAGCCGTTCAAATTTAGGCAAGGTAAGATATATAATAATACAGTCAGTACATATTCAACATACTTATATACTTATGTTGCCATGCAATTATGTAGGGATGCGAAAAATTCATGTACAATGTAAAAATCGTTATATCTATGAATTTTTTACACACATATATATGTGTGTGTGTGTGTCAGCACATTTTAAAAACTTATGTACTATACAATTATTTAATCGTGACGGAAAAAATTCATGATGAAAATAAATTTTTATATCCAAGAATCTCTTATGTCAAAAACATTATATTGTCAAAATGATATTTCCTGATCAAAATAAAAACGAATAAAAGGGGGAGGCGGAAAATCATAAACACTGAATGGAATCAGGACAGGTTAAAACAGGCGTAGAAAAAATCCAATTAAGACCACCTCCGTGAGGTCTTGAATCGTTTTAAGTCTTCCTTGATTGATTAGCCTGATAAGTAATGCTTCACGCGGAGTCAAAATGAGTAACTAATGGCCTTTCACAAAAACGCTTCAATATAAAAGCACTGACAAGCCAACTTATCATACGGGTAAGAGATTAGATAGTATAAATTTATCAAGATACTGAAATTCCACTCCCCACTTAAGATCTGACACACCCCTAATTCAGCCTTGCGGTAACAAATGACCAAATACCTAGTTCTTTAAGTAATTGACGAAACCTTTTAAAAAGAGGAACGGTCCTCGTGGCACCCAGAAAACGCCTGCCAAAGGCTCAAGTCGTGTGGAAAATCACCTCCTCTCGTCGATAATTTCTGAAGATTGGTTGAGAATCGGTCGGGTCTGGTCTCTATCTGCGTTACATTTGGGAAAGCAGCACCATTAGTCTAGAGGAATGAACGCATGCCAGCTAGCCTTGTCTTTCGCAACAAATTTGGATACGTTACCACACCATTCCTGGAATCAGATTTATTCCTGGGACCCACGTTCGGACCAAGGCTGTTTAAGGCCAGTGTTGGACAGAGAGAGAGAGAGAGAGAGAGAGAGAGAGAGAGAGAGAGAGAGAGAGAGAGAGAGAAACAACATACAACTTTACCTGGAATATATACTTCAGGCAATATTTTCCAGATATGTAGATCTCGAAGAACAACGTAGCATTAACACAAAGACGCACCGATTTTCATTCTTTTAGACGTCGGTACTTTTTCATTTGAAAAAATCATAGCTTATAATACTTGGAATCAGGCTTGTGTGGTGTGAAGGATATGCTATTGAGTGGAACGTCCACTCCACAATCTCTCTCTCTCTCTCTCTCTCTCTCTCTCTCTCTCTCTCTCTCTCTCTCTCTCTCTCTCTCTCTATCCACCCTTTTCGCTCATTATCTTCACATTCTTTTCATGGCCCAACTCAAAATTCACTCTCCGCATTTCTTGTTTCTTTCACGGCATTCATCGCTGCTTCCTCATTATCCTTCCTTCTGCATAAGATGAAAAAGAAATCTTGAATATAAAGGAGAGAGAGAGAGAGAGAGAGAGAGAGAGAGAGAGAGAGAGAGAGAGAGAGAAATATCCCATCTTAAACAGACATCCCCATCGTTATACATCCGAGACCCCCAAAAGGTGACATTGAGAGAGAGAGAGAGAGAGAGAGAGAGAGAGAGAGAGAGAGAGAGAGAGAGAGAGAGAGAGAGAGAGAGAGACGGTGTCCTGAATCACCCCTCCCACACCTAATGCCCCCTTGAATTAGCAGTGGTAGGGGGTGTGGTGGGGAGGATATTAGGTTAAAGGAGAAAAGATATCGCTGTATTCCAAACAGGTCGGCACTGAATAAGGTTGGGAGAAGGGGGCGGGGGGGGGGGGTACTACTCGACTCTAAATGACTAAATAGGGGTGTGCATGTCCGTGCCGGAGAGTTCCTGTCACTGTGGTTAAATTGCACGGTTCATTCAGAATCTTTCAGCAGGAAAAATGCTTACGACCATTGCAAATACTCAAAAGGTAAATTGTTGAAACGGCACATTTTTTATATAGTTCTGAGATTTTAATATTCAAAGGTAAATTGTTAAAATAGCATATTTTTTATATAGTAAAGTAATTGCTGTTTATTAAGCTTCAGTGCTCAAAAATGCTTGTGTGTAAAACAGTCAATAATGATTCAAAGGTCACCCACCTGGTAAAATGCTTCTTATGGTGACCAGTAAAATGCTTCTTATAACTATTAAAACATCACAAGAATAAGTCATACTTTGATAGCATACTAATCATGTTCGCTTCTTTAAAACAGTATGCTGGAATCACATATACATATTCACAGTATACATACATATATACATACACTGAGAGAGAGAGAGAGAGAGAGAGAGAGAGAGAGCATAATAAAAAATATATTCACACAATATTCCACAAATACATACAGAAAGAAGAAGAGAAGAAGAAGAGAGAGAGAGAGAGAGAGAGAGAGAGAGCAGTCCGGCATCAAAAGTACTATTCAACTGCAGAGAGAGAGAGAGAGAGTAGAAGAAGCAGTCCGGCATCAAAGGTACATATTCACACAGTATACATACATACACACATACCTACAGAGAGAGAGAGAGAGAGAGAGAGAGAGAGAGAGAGAGAGAGAGAGAGAGAGAGACGCAGCCCCGGCAAAATGACGAGCCTCGAGGAGAGAGTCATCGAGGGAGACATGAAGAACCACTTACTTCCATCACACCCTTGAGAACCACTTTAGAGAGACCAAGAACCAAACTGCCTCCTCCTCCTTCTCCTCCTCCTCCTCCTAGAAACTTATGAAGCCCTTCCGCCCCGAATGTATGTATGCTCATGCATGCAAGCAGGCAGCCATGCGACCAACGCACAAGGAAACAAATGGTACAGACACGCGCACGAGACTTAAAATTGAATAAAGTGCATTTATTCATCCCAAAATGAAAGTACTCTTCGACTGATTCATTATTCAAATTTGAAAGAATTAATATTTAGCTGTTTCGTCATAGCTTATTCCACTTCCTTCACTATAAAATTACTGTGGAGCCCCGAACATTTTGAGTTTTAAATAAATAATTAAGTGGCTACCCAGGAAATTGCTTCATAATTTAAATTAATAATTAAATGGCTACCCCGGAAATTGCTTTATAAATAATCATCAACATTATTCCCTGGTTTTGCTTATTACTTTTAATCCTCCCAATGTTGTATATTATGAAGGTTTTTTTCATAAACACGTTTTTTCTTTCTCCTCTTCGTTTTAGATTGATTGATTGATTGCTTTATGGTCACTAAAACTGGCCTCACAACATTTCGTCTTAGGAACCTGATCACATTGGACGAGTAGGAACGACGATGGTTTTTATCGATTTATGCAAATGCAAGTAACCCCGGCTTATTTTTCAAGATCAAAAGCAGAATTTCATTAAAAAAAGTCTATCTATCTCTCTCTCTCTCTCTCTCTCTCTCTCTATGTCTCTATATATATATATATATATATATATATATATATATATATATATATATATATATATATATATATATATATATATATATATATATATATATATATATATGATAGATCTCTCATCAAGAACTCAACAACTCAGCGGTTCTTATCTGGTGGTCAGATGCATAAATACAGATTTATTCCGACACAGCCCTGAAGAGATGCAGTACCGTTAAGATACCCTATTTGGGGTGTTCATACTAAACAAGGAAATAAAAAATAGAGGACCACTTTACTTAGTCTCCTTCCAATTAAGGGAAAATTCCAGAGACAAACTTATGACAGATTGTCAAAGGACTGTTTAGGGTGTCACACAGAGAGAGAGAGAGAGAGAGAGAGAGAGAGAGAGAGAGAGAGAGAGAGAGAGAGAGAGAGAGAATTTTTAAAAGATGTAACATGACTTCCAAGTAACAGGATAAAGCGACAATGTTAACGGAAAGAATAATTTAAAATATCTATGTACGCATATATGAGAGAGAGAGAGAGAGAGAGAGAGAGAGAGAGAGAGAGAGAGAGAGAGAGAGAGAGAGAGAGAGAGAGAGACCTTCTATAAGACATTACACGATCTAAAATTATATAATAAATGAGCTACTGAACAAAATCAAGACATTAAACTCAACGCCTGTAGGGTAACAATATTTACTGGACTATTGCAAAGCTACCATAATCACAGTATGATTGACATTGTTGACTGATTGATTATGAACCCATCAGGACTATTTAGCGCCATAATTGACATTGTTAAAACAAATTGTATATTACAACTACAAACCAAAAGTAAAAAAAAAAAAACTTTCTAAATTAAATGAGTAATTCACATGGTGGACACCACTTTCCAAATAGACCCCCCAACCACCACCACCGAAAAAAAAGATCGCTTAATAGAACAAGACGGGTACCAGTAAAAGTATCATCCACCCCCGCCCCCAACCCAACACCACCAGACACACAACAGGTGAATGGGGATCATTAATTATCCGGACGACCAGGTCGGAGTGATCCTTCCTCCAAATATAGATCAGGGGAACGACCCAAAGGAACAATGCAGTCGTCAGGGGCTTTTGCCCCCCCCCCGTAACAATATGGCGTTATCTTTTCACTAACAGGAACCTGAATAGTTTCCTCATTTTTTTTAACCTCAGTGACGTCGAATGATCTCGGGTACAAATCATTTTTCACTGGTTCACCTGACGTTCGACTGAATGCCTGATGCTGAGGTACTAGAATACTGATGAATGTACTTGACATTACGGAAAAATAGTGAGGAAACATTTGTTGCTTTTATGGAAAAGACGATGAATCATGAAATATAACCAGTTTAAAATAAAACTGTGTGTGTGTGTGTGTGTGTATATATATATATATATATATATATATATATATAATATATATATATATATATACGGTTATATATATATATATATATATATATATAATTTAAAAATATATTGCAACCATATATTTCGAGCACTTCCTTCTGTGCCCCTGTTCACTGGTAAAATATGGCTGCAACGTTCAAATAGTGTTTTATGGGCCTTTTTATCTTCATATTATACTGTGGCATTACAGTAAAAGACACTCATTATATATATATATATATATATATATATATATATATATATATATATATATATATATATATATATGATTATTATCACTTTTGTACGTGATTCATTTATCACACATTACCACAGGTGAAAAATAAGAAACAGGGTATAGGTCCTGACCGGTTTCGACTTTATTTCAAGCCATTGACGAAGGACTGATACAGAGTGTGAGAAATCACAAATATATATACAAGAACAGTACTGACGAACATACACAACCGTTAGGGGCTCCATATCCCCACTCAGGCCGGTGTCGAGGTAGGAGTGGCCTTTAAAACTCATTTGGCTAAAAATCACAATAGACTCTCAGGGACATTGCTGATAAACAGACCATACCCACCTCAGATCCACACCTGACAGGTGTCATGGAGGCAGGTTGGAAACTCATTAACATTACTACCCTCGTACTGTGTTTACAAATATCAATTTTCATATATCTCTAAACCAAAGTTTAAACAATTTACAAATTTCTTTTGATATTAAAGGATCAAGTTTATACATCCCTTATGATATTCATATTATGGTTGTAACTTTCTTTTATGAAGCTAGATTCAATGATGTTCCTTTCAGTGCATTATTAAATATACAATCCTTTTGCCCCTTCCCAGTTGATAGCATGATTGTTCTCACTAACATGTACAAATATACCACTGTTCCCTTGTGCATATCTCACACATTTCTTATGTTGTTCAATTCTTTTTTCCAGTGCTTTCCAGGTTTGGCCAATATAAAGTTGTCAAAGACTTACACGGAATTTTATATACACATCCTTTAATATTGTCTGGGAGTTCTTGATAAGTACATTTTCAATTGTTCTTAAATGCTTAACACAAAATTCTTAAGAAGATGAGGATATCTTTCATACTATTATTATAAGGCAGAACAAGCAATTTTTTTGTGTTGTACTTTCTGGTTTTGATACATAGTCTTTTTGCCATTCAAATGCACTGTTTAATACACTATCAGGATATTTCAATTTTTTGCCTGCATTCCTCATCTTATCTATTTCATCATCAATATATTTAGGGCTACATAAAAAACATAGATGAAAACACTGACTTTTTAACCTTATTGCTTTGTCCAGAATAGAAATGCACATAGGAAGAAATATTAGTGGGTTTTCTAACACACTATATTTAAACCCACTACTATTTCTTCGTATGAGGACATCCA
>NC_089776.1:10382917-10390417 GCF_040412425.1 Macrobrachium rosenbergii
TTTATATATATATATATATATATATATATATATATATATATATATATATATATATATATATATATATGCATGTGTGTGTATAATTGAATCACGAAAATGTGGAACGTGACGAATATATAAATAAAGATAAAATCCACGAAGGAAGGAAACACTGGCGTGCTGCGAGGCCTTTCGACTGTCTGTCGTCCTTTACTCAGCTGTTAAGTAAAGGACGACAGACAGTCGAAAGGCCTCGCAGCACTCCAGTGTTTCCCCTTTCCTTCGTGGATTTTATCTTTATACATACATACATACATATATATATATATATATATATATATATATATATATATATATATATATATATATATATATATATATATATATATAATATATAGTTTAACACTCGTCGACTGAAACCTACACAAACAGAACTTCTCTCCGAGGGGCCTCTCTAGTCAAGAGCCCACTACAATTACCATCAGGATATTATTATCCGCTTATCTCCAACCACTCTACCTCTGTCTACCTCTATCCACCAGATAATTCGGCGGAATCGTGCATCACAGACCCCCAGTGTCCTGGGATTTTGAAACAGGAAGTGAGAACCTCAACACTGAACTGTAATTGTCCATAGCAGGCGTAGTGCGTCTTTTTCAACAAGGCCTCTGTGCAGAATGCAACATGATACCCATTCTCCTTTTTATTTATTATTTTTTTTTTTGGCTGACTTTTTCATCTTTTTATTTTTTTTTTTGACTGACTTTTTCGTTTTTTATTTTTTAAATTTTTTTGCTGACCCTTTGAAGCCATTCATCTCTCCCAGACGGATCACTGCAACCTAGAATCAACTTGATCACAACTCCAACACTGCAATGCTTCCGTTAGTGGCGTGACGTGAGAGAGAGAGAGAGAGAGAGAAGCATGAAGTTGAATTAGTAATTCAAGTCTCTCAATAAAACATGTATCAATTTCTCTATTATGAGTCTCAAGGCATATTTCTCGCTTCCGCATTGGTCGTTCTCCATAATGAAATGATTTTCTTGATGTTGAATTAGCGTCCATGGAGGTAGCATGAATCCAAAAGAATTACTCAAGCAAGACATTTTTTTGCTTGACTGGCTTCCAAAAAACAGTTATGAAAATTGTTAATGTCAACCTCACAAGGTAGACTGACTTCCCAAAAACACTTATGAAAACTGTCGATGCCAACCTTACAAGATAAACTGACTTCCCAAAAACACTTATGAAAGCTGTCAATGTCAACCTCACAAGGTAGACTGGCTTCCCAAAAGCACTTACGAAAACTGTCAAAGTCAACCTTACAAGGTAGACTGACTTCCCTAAAACAGTTATGAAAACTATCACTGTCAACCTCACAAAGTATCACAGTTGATTTTTTCTTATAAACAACAAACGTGTTTACATTCATCGTAGAGAAAACACAAAAACAAACGAATAAGTCTATCTACTCCGAGTAAGCGTCATGTGACCACACTCCCCTGCCCCTACAATTCAATCACTTTATCAGACCAAAGAAGAAGAATGTGACCACAATAAAAATAGCTTCTTGACGTCTTGCTGCAGGATTAGGTCTACAACGTGATAAAGTCCAGGACCATCTACAGCATCAGAAAGGAGTAACATGTGGCTATTAAAACTAAACCCTGCACTGAAATACAAGACGGTTACAAAGAAGTTACCTTCTGAAATAACAGAGAACTAGAATTCCTCTATTTGACAAGACGGAATATTCCGATAGAATACGCATTTCGTTATTTCGTTGCTTCTATGTTTTCAACATCTCAATACGGCATAAACGTCACGCGATCCTTAAAAACAATTCGATAAGACTAAAACTGACCTAGTGCTTGATTTTATAGCCTACAAATATAGCCTATGTCCAGGAAACGTTACACCTAATCGAAGGTAACGGTCGTGAAAGCCATCATTATTGAAAAACCAGGACGTAACTGATACAGTCCAATGGTACATAGCTACATAAATACATACTTATCATCAAAGTGCGTCTGCAGATCTACATAACAAAATAATGCATATATATCCAGAAATGAAAACGGTAAGCTTAGTAGCAAGACATTCCGTTATATCTACGACACAGAGTAATGTTTCTCAGTGGATTGAAAATCATAAATTCACGTACACAGTTTCCCCTCAAAATATGTGGACACCCTTGAAGCTTTGTAAAGTTCTCCGTACCTATGATCATTCATAAATGCATGTCCCCTGTTCCTTTGTTGAGCAAACTATCACTTAGCTTAACCGGTACAGCAGAGAGAGAGAGAGAGAGAGAGAGAGAGAGAGAGAGAGAGAGAGAGAGAGAGCAAACGGTAATTTCGTGACATTGACAGTACCATTACACTTCCTCCGTTGCCTTGCATAATCATCCAATCTCATTTTTTCCTCCTCCTCCTCCTCCTCCTCCTCCAGGGACGTCTGTGACTCTGTCTCTCCGTCTGAATCTTTCTCAGATTATTCCTTTTTGGACTCTTGGCTTGTGTACCAAGGCCGTTGCGGTCAATTTGCTTCTTGGGCATGATTCATAACCTATGCCCGCCGCGATGTAGGAAGAGGTGGTGGTCCTTAGCGTCTATCTTTCACAGGCCCTCCCAACTCTCTCTCTCTCTCTCTCTCTCTCTCTCTCTCTCTCTCTCTCTCTCTCTCTCTCTCGTTCAAGCGCAATGAAAATGAAATAGGAAAAAAAAAAAAATAAATGGTAGAACAAAACCGCACCTATAAACATACTGTATATGTGTGTGTATGTATGTATGTATGTGTGTGTATGTATGTATTATGTATGTATGTATATATATATATATATATATATATATATATATATATATATATATATATATATATATATATATAATAATCGTTGTGTATATATGTACTTATTCCCTTCCACAGTACGTAATCGTAACAATGAATTTACTTACACACTATAAAACGCTTTAAAATAGTGCTTGCTTGCTTCGAAATGAACCATCCCTTTACACATACCAGGAAAAGGAAAGCTGATCGCATTCATCAAACATCCCCAACCAAAACACGCAAGGAGGAAATTGCTAGGAAAAAAAAAACCTACAAAAAAAAAAACTGAATCTACAAAGTAGACAGGCGGTTTAATATAAAGATTACTATCTACGTGAATCAAGAGAGACAGCCTGATGAAAGCATACCCCTTCCTACAAAAAAAAGGTAAAATAAAGAGGCTACAAAAACAGCGGCTATATATATACGCAAGCTATAAGTGGTCTTGGCGTAATCACAAGCGTAAGGGCAGGAAGAATGCGTTTAAGTGAGGGTTTCTTCTCAGGCAATATCCCCTAGAATTAAGTCTTCCCCGTCGACCTTGGAGGGTAAAATTGACTTCTCAATAGCCCCCTTTTTTTTCTTTTTTTTCCTTTTTTTATAAAATCATAAAAAAAATCCCCCCTGTCATTTCCTTGCATTTTAAATAATTTACTTACATTTTTATATATTTATTTATTAATTTATTTTTCTTTTTTATCTATATTTAATTTTCTTTTTTCTTTTTTAATATTTCCCTTTACTTATTGGTATTTCTTTCTAATGAACACCTTGAAAAGCTTGAATTTCAAGTCAATGGCCCCTGTGGGCTTGTTCCATTTGAATAGGGTTCATTTCCTGAATAATAATAATAATAATAATAATAATAATAATAATAATAATAATAATAATAATAATAATAATAATAATAATAATAATAGGAGTTCATGACAAGACAAAGCTTCATTGCATGGTCCTTTTTTCTTATGCATTTTCCCTAAAATATCATTATATCTTTACCTTCATTACTTTTTTTTTAAAATGAACACGCCTGATTAACATCTTTTTAACAAGGATAAATATGAGAGAGAGAGAGAGAGAGAGAGAGAGAGAGAGAGAGAGAGAGAGAGAGAGAGAGAGAGAGAGGTTACCAAGATGACAATGTCAACTATACCCAACATTAAATTTACCAATAAATTTACATGAAACCCTTCAACAATGATTATAATTATAATTATCATCATTATCATTATTACACTAAGTCTCATTTATTTCCCATTCTTCCGCGTTTTCTTTCGAAAATGCATCTCCACTACTGCTCAAGTCGAGATTTTATTATTACTAAAGAAATGTCAGACAATTTTAACATTAAAATGTCATTTAAGGTTATGTTATTTCACACGTGCTCTTATAGAAGATACAGGCCTGGATACAAAATGATCAATTCTACTTAAACGACACATGTGATCACTTAAGAGGCCTTTGGGTGAGAGATGCAACTGCACATCTGCGCGTTATCTTTCTTTCTTTAAATCTTTAGCTGAAAACCCTTCATGGGCAGAATCAACAGACTATTATAAACCCAAGAGGGCCCCGAAGGGAAAGCAGCCTGCAAAGAGAGATAAGTCTGAGAAAAGGTGATATGTAAATAACTATGAGATAAGAGGAAAATAAGACCGATAAGCGTGAATTCACGAGACGTCAGCTGAAAGTAGGAATGGATTTACTCCTCGCTTAAATTTCTGGAGATCAGAAGATTCCGAAGGTACACTGGACAAACTACTCCAAATTTTAGTTGCAGCCAAGATGAAACTCCCAGCAAACTGATTAGTGTTAAGCCTGATACTAGAAAATGACACACTGTTTGCAGCAACAGCAGCCTGCCTGGTTCCGGAGCAAAAACAGCTACGTCAGGTAAAACAAAAAACCTGCAGAGGATGTTGGTCGTTGTAGTACAGATCTGAGCAATTAAATTGGTATTCGTACCGCGAGAAGCCCTTTGCAATGCACTGTAACTTGCCTCTGACATCAGTCAGATATTCTGATGGAAGTATTCCCCCTCTGCACTAACGGTGAAGACCATTCTTCACATAACTTAATCTTTCTTTTGAAGAGGAACTTTGCGGGAACTGAAATCTAACTGTACATACTTAAGCTATATTATTTTATTAGTTTTTCTAGTGGCAAGAAAAATTTCTCCAGCAATGTAGATATGATCGTAATTCTAATTTCAGAAACCGCTTCTCTATAAATACTTATAAATAGGACAGTATTTAATAGGGCCCAAAAATATCTTCAGAATCGAACACAAAAACTATGAGAGAGAGAGAGAGAGAGAGAGAGAGAGAGAGAGAGAGAGAGAGAGAGAATCACATGAACAACTTCGTGAAGTCCCACTCGTATTTGAAATTATAATACTGACGGTATATATAAATTTATTTATTTATTTTGGGTGGCTTTCTCCCTTATGGATGCAACGCCAAAAATTGCAATCAACCAGTCAATCTCTACCGACAACCTCCAGCTGCAACCCACAACAATCGCCTAACAAAAAGGTAAAGTACATAATTCTGTGTGGGCGGACTGAGGCATTTTAGATTTTGAAGGAAACGAACCCATTCCGTTCTTTTCTTTGCCCGTCTCAGTGATTTAAAGAGGGTTCCGCGGTCGTGAGACGCGAGTGGTACGTACCACCACTCAGAACAGAGAGAGAGAGAGAGAGAGAGAGAGAGAGAGAGAGAGAGAGAGAGAAAGTTCCACCGGAAACACAGAACGATAGGAAACGGTTCTCGTGTGTTTCAGAACCCTCTGTACTTTACACTACAGAACATCCGGTACAGTGGTGAGCTGGATGGCAGCGGCGGTTTCGGGCCTTCAACGGTGAAATATGGTCGAAGGGAGAGAGAGAGAGAGAGAGAGAGAGAGAGAGAGAGAGAGAGAGAGAGAGAGAGTGTTTATATCTGCGGTCACTTGATTTTGTAGATTATAAAAAATTACATATACAATCACATTGTGTGTATATATATATATATTATATATATATATATACATACTATACATATATATATATATAAACATAAGAAAGAAAATTACCACAGTCTTATATCAAATACAATAAATAACATGAATATCCTAAAGACGAGAGGAATACCACAATCTTATAGCATCAAATAAAATAAATAACAAGAATATCCTAAATGCAAGTTTAATCTTCAAGCACGTACTTAAAGAGAGAGAGAGAGAGAGGGAGAGAGAGAGAGTCGACCTGTTTTTTCAACTTCCTCTCTTCCGCTTCCCATTGAAACAAAAGAGTCGACCTCATAACCCAGTAACAACGAAAGTCTCAACGGTGCTGGAGTTTCAAAAATAAACAAATAAGAAAAAGTAATATAAAACTATACGGCTGTAAAACATACACACGCCCAAACAAGTCACTAGTGTGTTTATTTTCTCTGTTGAATTTAAAAAGTTATCAGAATCTGTTCTTTAATAATAATAATAATAATAAATAATAATAATAATAATAATAATAATAACTAGAACTCAATTCGAAGCAGACTTTACAAAGTTCGAAAGCACTACTCGTAAAGTTTATTGAACAAAAGTGATTTTTCCTTTTACCAGATAAAGCTATGTACAAAAATTATTTATTTCCACCGGACTTCAGTGTTGCTTCATACCATTACTAAGAATATTTTAATATATATCCCGTTATTCACAAAAGCTATGGAGACAATATAGCTAATGCTATTCTAACTCCACGTAATAGCAATATATATATATATATATATATATATATATATATATATATATATATATATATATATATATATATATATATATATATATATATATATATATATATATATATATACATATATATACATACAGTATATAATAGGTTACAAAACCGAACGTTACCGCCAATGTACCATCCCTGAATTTATCACCCAGCTCTTCACTGCGTAGAGATAAAATATTGCCCCACCGAAATACATAAAGGGTTCATATTTCGCTAATTAATAAGCCAGCCATAACGGCATCATAAGCGCTGTTAAGAGGACGTTAACTGGAGGGAAACTTGACGGGTGTATCATCTTACGAGCATAATCGGGGATGGTATAAAAGCCATTATGCTAATCACACCCAGCCTAAGATGCCACTTCGAGAGAGGAGAGAGAGAGAGAGAGAGAGAGAGAGAGAGAGAGAGAGAGAGAGAGGGTTTAGATTCACATATGATTATGAACTTGAATCTCTTGTTGTGTTAATCACATGTTCAGAGAGAGAGAGAGAGAGAGAGAGAGAGAGAGAGAGAGAGAGATTTTAGGATTCACATATGATTATGAACTTGAATCTCTTGTTGTGTTAATCATGTTCAGAGAGAGAGAGAGAGAGAGAGAGAGAGAGAGAGAGAGAGAGAGAGAGAGAGAGAGGTTTAGGATTCACATATGATTATGAACTTGAATATCTTGTGTTAATCATGTTGAGAGAGAGAGAGAGAGAGAGAGAGAGAGAAGTTTAGGATTCACATATGATTATGAACTTGAATCTCTTGTTGTGTTAATCATGTTGAGAGAGAGAGAGAGAGAGAGAGAGAGAGAGAGAGAGAGAGAGAGAGATCACCCTACTTACCTGTCCTGCACCCAACAGCTGGAGTTGATGTGCTGTTGCAAAAATGAAAGGACTGAAAAAAAAAAAATAAGTTGGCCT
>NC_089776.1:10395417-10405417 GCF_040412425.1 Macrobrachium rosenbergii
AAACCTCATATATCATCAAATTTTTGCCCAAGTCAAAGACAGACCTCAGATGCGAGACTGCTCAAGATGCTATTTGTTTCAGTAACGTTTATAAAGAAAACATTGGCATTTGCGAGTGGTTACGAGATTCTTTGCACTTCCTCTATTTCTCAGTTTACTACGTAGATCTTGTTTTCACGCAGAGGAAATGACTCAAACGCTTCGTAACGTGATAACTTTGCTGTACGTGGTTATTAGAAAGCCTGTCTTTCAGTAGTGATTTCCTTAGCGTGTACTACGCACTTATGCATCTTCGTGTATTCAAATATATAATGTTAACAAGTACAGTGTATTTTATGAATAATTGCACACACACATACACACACACACACATACATATATATATATATATATATATATATATATATATATATATATATATATATATATATATATATATATATATATATATATATATATATATATATATATATATATATATATATATATATATATATAATGTGTGTGTCTAGTTCATTAAAATACGCTGTACTTGTCAATATTATATACATATATATTATGTGTATAAATCTCGGAAGGCAATAAACCATCCACACACTTTACGTACGTATGCAAACTGTTCTTCAACGAACCATCCATAAAATAAAGCACCTGTTCGTAAGTCATTCCAGTACAAGCCTGGAGCCCAAATCCCCCCTCTGAATAAGGCCGCGCTAAGCGCTCCTCCTAAACATCAGCCTCTCCGGCTGTAAATCCCCAGACCTAAAGAGGAGGTTTTTAGGTCTTGGCAAATCCTCTTTCGCGGGAGAGAAAGCAGCAGGTGACCAGACACAAACAAGGAAGAAAAATGGCTGGACAGGAGACGGAAGAAGACGGCTACGTTCGGCAGATGACACCGCCCAGACACCATCATGACCTGCGTGACAGGAGAATGGCTATGGGGCCATGAGGCCAGTATCACTAAACACAATATTACCTGTATATATACGCAGGTAGCAAACTGAATCTCGGATCTTGTGAATACAAAAACAATATAACAATATATTATATATATATATATATATATATATATATATATATATATATATATATATATATATATATATATATATATATATATATATATATATATATATATATATATATATTATATTTTTCCTTTTTGGATGAGGTTTGTAGGCCCATGCCTCTTTCCACCCTGTCTGCGATCCACCAGTCGTTTCTCTCCTGTGGGATTGAACCCTCATCTCCGATTCTATTGACCAAGCTGTGTGTGAGAGTGGTTGTGTTTCCATAAGAAATATATGCATTCATTTCTAAGTTCCTTTTGACAGGGGTACGTGATTTACAGTATAAAATCATTCTACGTTAACGTTACTAAAAACTGTTAAATATTTTCTTTAAAGAAAAGAGATGATTAACTTTGCCTGAAGCGTAAAAATAAGGCGAACAGCAAAACGCACAAGGCCAGCTGGCAAAAAGTGGAGTGGGTCTCTAAAACATAATAGGCTGTTATTAAAACTTTTTTTATTATTATTATTATTAACTGCTACGACACAAACTGTGGAGTCCACGCACAATGTATCCACGAAACAAAAACTGACTTCCAATGCATATGAGCAAGAAGCGTCCGAAAAATGAAAAATACGCTTGATACGCAGATCTGACGCATGACGAGTTAATTACAAAATTTATCTAAACCTAATAATACCAAACATAATTGTAATCTTAAAATACAGTACAGACAACATCAGCAAAGCATAGGAAAAGCCCAGCGAGCAGAGACGAGGCCCACAAGATCTCCTACTTTGGACCTGCCAAGACTGAGGCCTAGAACAGGTAGAAGGAGGCTCACAGGCCGTCAGTACCTGGGGGCAAGAGATTAGACACCTTCCTCTTCTTCGGACCATTAATGAAATCTGAGAAGGAGAACCTCGACAACAGGTGGCTTTATTGCCACTGGAAGGAAGGAAGGAAATTGTTAAATGCCATGGACAGAAGAACGTCAGTGATTTACACTTTTTATAGAAAAAACATTAAAGAAAATCATCTTTGGCAATACCTGCACACACGTATATACTACACTGGAATTGGAATATAATATTTAGGTCAAAGGCCAAGAGCTGGGACCTATGAGGTCGTTCAGCGCTGAAAGGGAAACTGAGAGTAAAGAAGGTTTTCAAGGAATAGGCCTAACAGGAGTAAAACCTCGCAGTTGCAATCTGAAAAAACCGTTAGGAGAGGGTGGAAAGTAAGATGGAAGAAAGAGAATAAGACCGGCGGTACAGTAAAAGAGGAATATATACTACACACCTCTTACACCATCAACAAACAAAATGTCCATAACTATTAAACTAACAACAGCATAAAACACCAACAACAAAGGAAAAACAACAGAATGACGTACATGAGCATTGAAAGAACTCTCGAGCGTAGCTGCGTCTTGCCAAGGCGTTAAGGATAGGCCTTAAACAGGGCTGACACAATCAAAGGGAAACCTGAGAAAGATAACCTATTTAACTGCTGAGAGAGAGAGAGAGAGAGAGAGAGAGAGAGAGAGAGAGAGAGAGAGAGAGAGAGAGATTATACGTCCACCCTACAATGGAGAGAGAGAGAGAGAGAGAGAGAGACGTCCACGCTCAAGTTGGGCGTCCCAGATTTCTTAAAAGCGTATCTCAAAATAACGTGTCCCAACGCCAAGACGGGGGGCAACAGCTGATGAAATAAGCTTAAACGGGTACTTAGAAGTAGATTAATATCCTTCTGATATAATTAAACTGAGTGCTGATTAAATGATCAAAGGTAGGTGCAAGACTTTACACCTGTGTGACATACGGAAGAGGGAGGGCTGAAGCGATGGATAGGCTAAATAAATAAACCTCACAAGAATCTAAAAAAAAAAAAATAAAAACTATATAACCAAACAATCATATTTAGCAGCATTTACTTATTCATGTCTAAAACATGGGTCTAACACAATCGTAGGATAGTTACGTTAGACACACGGTCTAGAAAGAACTTAAATTTCCAATGCTGCAGAGAGAGAGAGAGAGAGAGAGAGAGAGAGAGAGAGAGAGAGAGAGAACCATCGTACAGAATTTACGTTAGATGTCAAGAAAGAACTAAATATCAACTTGCAAGAGAGAGAGAAATTAGAGAGAAGAGAGAGAGAGAGAGAGAGAGAGAGAGAGAGGGGAACCATCGCCGAGGTGTCAACCTACTTTGCAATTGGCCAAAATTATAGACACGAAACGGGAGAGAGAGAGAGAGAGAGAGAGAGAGAGAGAGACGCACGATAGAATGCATGGGTGACGCGTGAGCGAGAGGGTTGGGAATGGAAGTATAGTGGAGCCACCATGAACCACCTTAGACCGAATCATAAAACTTGCACTACACAATCACAATATCGCCATTTCGGACCGGGATGTTTAATGACCTCCCACGCGAGACCTATTGTTCCCTTCGAGGTTAAGTGTGGGAGGTGAAAAATAAAGGGATGCGAAAGAAGGAGGGAAAAATAAGTCTGGAACTCACGCACAGACAATGGCCGCCCACGATAGGCAGCAACGAGCTTTGCGTTTGACGCAGGGCAAAAATGCGCGCACACACACACACACACAAACATACACACCCACACTCACTTCGCTTCATTCCAAATAGGTCACAACCATCAAACAAATATCAAAACAGATGAAGCCATACCGTGCATTCTCTATAGCATGAGAGGAAAAAAAAATCATTAGAGCTATTACCGGCTGAACTGCTGATTTTTCTATGTATATTACCTACGCAAAAGCATGCTATGCCTGCTTTGTGTTGTATAAAGCTAACCACCTGCATTATATAAACCAATTTATAAGCTTACTGTTACGCGCATTTCAAAACGACGAATAGAGATTATTAAGGGAATTCATCTCGAATCTTCAAACATTTCAATAGTGAAACAATAACTGTATTTGAAGACTATCTTTGCTGAACAGAAAATAAATGGAGACACTATGAAATTCTATAAATCGATTATATACATGAGTCTATTAACATAGCTTGCATTGTTAGCAACAGGCATCGCGATTAGTACCTATGCCATTACTAAATAAAGGATGAACCAAATAGCCTAGGTCTAAGAGAAAAACATATGGAGTTTCACCTCTCCAAGATGCATTTACTTAGAAACACACCTACTACCCATCTAAGGGTGCATCCACACTATACTAAAACGTCGTTAACCCATGTTGGCAACATGTCGCATCCATACCAAAAACAGTTTGAAAACAATTGGAGAACAAATCCAATACTGGATAGTAGTAATAGTTCTTGAGCAAGCCTGGCACGGGCTCTTGCTCTTGGGAAGCATGTATGGATAATGTTGAAATGGTTAGAACTCTCAGTAAGTCGTTAAATTGTATTCGACATGTTTGTGATGTAGGCCTATGTGCAGTAAGTTGTAGACGTGTGTATGGCACGTTTTAATGCAATGTAGACGCACCTTAAATTTACTTTGCACCACATATATTTGTATGCTTTCTTTCCTTCCTGAGAGAGAGAGAGAGAGAGAGAGAGAGAGAGAGAGAGAGAGAGAGAGAGAGAGAGAGAAAATGCTCTCACTCACTCTCAGGCAAAACCCGATACCCAGTTTCAGAAAAATGGACACAAATCCCCCCGCATGCTATTCCAGCGTCTTGTACCGAGCGATAAAGAGGAGGGGCCAAATAGCCCCCATATCCATTACCATCCGTAGGGGCGTCGTTGTTGCCAACCTATTCGTCGCCTGTGTATGGTCACACGACAGAACACGTGGCTTGGTCTCTCACCCTCTCTCTCTCTCTCCTATGTCTTCTCGAGGAGATCCCATGTCAACCGCCGATGGCCCGAAAGGACCTACTTTGTCAAAGATTGTCAAATTCACGCCATTCAAAACCCGGACTCGCCTATAATCTGCACCTTTCAAGTGATACGCCAGTGCGGTTCATTGCAAAGACTTGCCGAGAAGGGAAGGAAAACTTAATTGATAATTGTCCGTCGTCACGTTTGCTTGTATAATTCTTTACATACAAGCAGAAGACCAAGAATTCCATTGCTAGTACGAATAAAAAATTGTTTAGATTAAATTAGATAACAGTAATTACAATAAATACATTAACTACCCACATATGGAAAATAGAAGCATTAAAGCTTTTCAGAGAGAGAGAGAGAGAGAGAGAGAGAGAGAGAGAGAGAGAGAGAGCTTCTGATTCTGCAGATATAGGCCTACCTGACAAAGTAAATTTTCGGTTTCCTGAACGAATATTTCGGAATCTATCAATCTAGAGCTGTCTGCATTTATGCTGTATGTTGCAAGAAAAAAAATTCATTTCATATTTAACTATTCTAACTGCCAAGCAAATCCTTAGGTCTATATTATCAACACCGTTCCCGAGATTTTTTCAGAATTCTATAATCTTCAAAACCCGAACCCTAACCATCGTCAAGAGACGTACATTCTTCAGCGTAGGTGCCAACATGATCTTTTGCTTTCTCCCGACTCATTAAAATTCATAGACAAGGCTTAGGCCTATTTTGCCTTTAGCGAACAGAGAGAGAGAGAGAGAGAGAGAGAGAGAGAGAGAGAGAGAGAGAGAGAGAGAGAGAGAGAGAGCTCGTGGCTGTAGTAACCTTTTCGTTAAATACTCTGGCATTAAGAGAATCTCCTCACAAGTACTTGAGAAGCCACTTCTTAGTTTTTTTTATATTTTTTTTTTAGCAAGCTGAGGCCTAACTAGATCTGTCAATCATACCGTCACGTCACTACGTACCCATACGATAAAGAATAAGGCAATGACATGACATGACAAGACCATTCATACATACATACATAAGCCTAGGCGTATATGGGAAACAACGCACAAATGTCGGATACATTGGCATAAGTCCAGATGATTTTTTCTTACTAGGCCCGAACTGTATTTTACATAAATCTCCCATAAAATACTGAAAGCTATAAGGGCTACACAAAACACACATCCCTTAAAAAGCCTCCTTAAGGATACTAAACGAAAAGGAGAATGCTTGGACAGCATATCACTAAACAACTTCCTCGTCACTCACCATTGCAAGTATCACAGACGCAATTCTTGGCCTGCAGAACAGGCGACTTCGGCGTGGCTTGCGGTGTCGGCAGTGTTGGAGTTTCGAGAAGCATTTCGTTGGTGTTGGTGAAGGAGTAGCAGCAGTGACAGGCGGTAGCAGTGGTGGGAATGACAACTACTTCAATTTTGACATGAAATGACTTTCGGGTTGACACGACCCTTGAGTAAGGGGTTGTTCAAGAGAGCGTCGCGGGTCAAGCTGTTTCATACATGTTCCCTACATTTTTGCTGTTCCCAACATGTTCCCTACGTTTTTAACTGTTTCTGATATGCACTCTACATTTTTCTGTTCCGGTCTGAATGGAACGACAGGGCCTTATTCGATCACAGACAAGATGTTCTCACACACACAGAGACAGTCGATTCAACGAAAAACAGACTGACAGTCGATCCAATGAAAATCACAGACTGACAGTCGACTCAATGAAAAACACAGACTGACAGTCGATCCAATGAAAAACACAGCCTGTCAGATGTATAAACACAGCCACCGGACTTAACAGAAACTCGAATTTGCTTAGGGAGCAAAATTAGGCGAAACTAAGTCACGCCCACTCATGGCGGCGGTCGTATGAGCTCGCATCACAACCAAAGTCGTCTGTCACTTTAAAAAAAAATCTCACGGATGACGACGCTTACCAAAAGGGCAATTCACACACAAAAACTGTCACACAAGAAACGAACACTTCTTCATCTCTCGATACTCCAAGAGCCCGGATGGAACTGAATTGAATCGCGAGACCGAGTTGACTTGACTGACTGCGGTGCCAAGCGACCTTGGTAACGTATCGTACTGGTCGGCGTCTTTTCCATGACTCCTGACGGTGAAATAAAAACCACCAGACGAAACGTGAAACCTGTATGCACTTCCGTAGTCTTAGACTTTGATTATTCAATATCTACCATATATAGAAGCGTTAGATAATATGACGGTCAAGAAGTGTTGTCATCTCTGAAATGCGTAAAATCGTGCGTCTGGCAGACACGAGGAGGACAGGGGGCGTTCCCGTACGCAGCATTACGAAGGGTCAAGCATGAAGGGAAAATAATATATTGATAGAATAAATGTTGCAAACACAGGGTGAGGCTGCACACGTGGGGGAGCGAGCTAGCACGATAAAGTTCAATAGCGACATCGCAACAGAAATTAATGTTCCAATTTCCCGGACTGATAAATGAAGCAGGGGGATAAAAGTATGTTTACATATATAATGAAAGCAATGCACGACATGGTACTGTTTTAATGTTATGTCAATAATGCTGGAGAGGGAGAATAATCATGAACTGATAAAAACAAGAGAACATTGTATATATGTATGTGTATATGTATATATATATATATATATATATATATATATATATATATATATATATATATATATATATATATATATATATATATATATATATATATGTATGCGTTCATTATAAGAACTGCGAACAAATTCTGTGAAATTATTTTATGATAAAAATCACTGGACCAGATTTGTTCAAAATTCTCATATCGAAGTGCTTTTCCAGGCAATACTGATATTCTAAATGTCTTCTTGACATGCTATCTCTTGAATATATATATATATATATATATATATATGTATATATATATATATATATATATATATATATATATATATATATATATATTACTGTGTGTAAAATCCTCCAATATATCATTACTTAAATATCAGTATTAGTAAAACAGCTCACTTTAGGACATGAAGTCCTATTCCTTCAGTATTGGAATATAATATAAAAATAAGCACACAAACACACACACACACTAAGCAATCTTCGCATTGTTGACAAATTCGCGATCAATCAAAGCCTACGTCTCTCGCGCGCGGGCATGAACCGATCACTTGGTTACGCATCACTGTGACAGACAACCGTGTCATAAACTTGGAAGAGTGTAAGCAAATGTGTAAAGGTGTAATTTATCAGCAAAAATTTAAATAAATGAGCATCAACGCTGTTTCCTAAACATCAGTCCAATTGCCTGATATTTTTTGGATCTAATAATATATTATTAAAGACTGTTCACGAGAATTAGTATATTACAAACAACGCTTAATGTTTAACTTTATGCAAAAAATAGAATCTGTATGCAGGTCCCTGGGAAGTTACTGTTTACGAGAGAGAGAGAGAGAGAGAGAGAGAGAGAGAGAGAGAGAGAGAGAGAGAGAGAGAGAGAGAGAGAGAGAGAGAGAGAGATCCTTGGAGAAAAAGCTAAAGATCTTCCACCCCATTGTTTCAACTTACTCGTGGTCATATACTCAAGATTATACATACACGCACTTTTATATATATATATATATATATATATATATATATATATATATATATATATATATATATATATATATATATATATATACTACGAACACAACAACAAACCTTTTTCGTTAAACAATTCTTTCATCGAAGGGAAGAAAAATTACAAATTGATTTTCCAAAAAAAAAAAAAAACATCATGCGTAAAATTTCTTATATGATTGAAGATTTAGCCTGGACAAAATCACACCAAACATCTGATCATGCACGGTAGAGTTATTTCTGTGTTGAAGGTCGTGTTTTGTCTGCATTCAGTTCGAATAATATACATACACTTTTGAAATAACAGTGACAGCAACATATGTGAGACTAAAAAATATGCGTGACAAATAAACTCTCTCTCTCTCTCTCTCTCTCTCTCTCTCTCTCTCTCTCTCTCTCTCTCTCTCTCTCTCTTCGTGTATCAAAATTACCAATCGAATTAAAGGTATATTTATTTATTATAAAACTAATCAACTGGAGACTATACAAGGTACATTATCACACCTTTAATTATCAGAACAACTTACAATGATAATAATAATTCTCTCTCTCTCTCTCTCTCTCTCTCTCTCTCTCTCTCTCTCTCTCTCTCTCTCACACACACACACTTCATGTATTAAAATTACCAATTAAACTGAGAGTTCATCAATTATAAAAATAATTATCTGGGGACTATAACTTTATCACACCTTTGATTACCAGAACAACTTACACAAGTAGGAACTCTCTCTCTCTCCTCAAGCCTAACACATCAGTTCTTTTTTAAGGGAATGACTGATGGAATGAAAGCTCCCTCTAGCATCGAAGCCTGGCCATCACTGACACCTCTATTCCAAAGGGATTTCATTATCCAGGTTGGATTTCAATAAAGGATTTAGAGCTGCGAAGAAACAAACACCTTAATCCTCTGACCTATTAAGATCAAACTCTGAAGGATTAGCATTCATCTCATCAACGTGATGCTATCACTAACCCCCCACCCCCACCCCACCAACTCCCCCCAACCCTACCACGGAGGCCAGCTCCTATGCCCTTTTGGATAAATTTTGAAGACCAGCTATTAGCAACACGGATCTCTCTCTGTCTCTCTCTCTCTCTCTCTCAATATACTTATATGTTTTACTCCTCCATTCGATCCCTGTCTCCTTCCACAATGTCCTAACTCGGATCTCTCTCTCTCTCTCTCTCTCTCTCTCTCTCTCTCTCTCTCTCTCTCTCTCTCTCTCTCTCTCTCTCAATATTCTTATATGCTTTACTCCTCCATTCGATCCCTGTCTCCTTCCACATTGTCCTAACTCAGATCTCTCTCTCTCTCTCTCTCTCTCTCTCTCTCTCTCTCTCTCTCTCTCTCTCTCTCTCTCTCTCTCTCTCTCTCTCTCTCTCCTTAAGGAGATGCAAGATTTATCGGTTTCAAAGCATCTGGATCGCCACAGTCTTTTACAGTCATATTTTCATAAGAATAAATCACAAGGTTATCTTAAATCCTTGTCAGACGGTTCGTTTATTGCTTGCAGAAAGATTGCTTTTGAATGCATAAAAAATAGTTCCTATAAAATACTCTA
>NC_089776.1:10407917-10417917 GCF_040412425.1 Macrobrachium rosenbergii
CAAGCCTACTGATACGGGAAAATCAAGCAGTACTTTGTTCCTTAATGGGAATTGCGTCTCTCTCAGAAATTTTACGTTCTCTTGTAAAACTATATAATCATCTCTCTCTCTCTCTCTCTCTCTCTCTCTCTCTCTGAAAAATTTTGTTTTCTCTCTCTCTCTCTCTCTCTCTATCTCTCTCTCTCTCTCTCTCTCTCTCTCTCTTGAAAGAACAGCTTGGAGACAAAATCAAAATATTCTTATCGAAGTCAGTTAAAAAAAATGGCTCTTAAATTAAAATTTCCTTCATAAAGACAACGAAAAATTATCCTCTCGTTAACATTCTGATTTACTAAGCAACATGTAAAAAAATAAAAAAACTTCCACACTGTCAGAAAGAACCGAACTGTCCTTTGTCTTAAAGTCGTCTCTTCTTCGAGGCCTAATTTCCCGCGCTACTTCTCTTGACAGCTCGCCCCCCCAAAGACTGTGGCCATGACAATCCTATATCTTCTTCTTCTTCTTCTTCTTTTAACGTGCTTTTTTTCCCATTTTTGTATGGGGTAAGCACGATGCCTTATATACGTGACAAAAGCTTTATAATCTTACATTAATTGAAATGTTCAAACTCTTAGTTTCTAAGTAATTCCCTATAACAATGAGAAAAAAATCCTACATTACAATTATTCCAGTGATCGCCACTGTTTAATATTATGCGAAGAGCTGGTTGCATTTAGTTCAGTTAACTGAATAACAGACCAACGTAAGAAGTGCCGTTATTATTTCATCGTTATTACAACTTTCATAATCAGCACCTTCAGTCAATTCTAGCGATTAATATCAGCTTTACGTAACGATTACTCGCGAACAATCTTATATAAAAGTCTATCCAGTTAATGAAATTCAGACTGTCTACTTCTAAGTCCTTCCAACAAGCGAGTCTCTCACTCACCATCAGCTACAATGTTTACAGTAACCAGCATCTGGACACTCGGGTATTCCCTGAACCAGCCCCTCTCCCCCACACCCCGGGCTCCTACCCTCCCCGAGAGAAAGACAACCCGGGTTCCTCTTCACAATGAACTTGAGGGAGTGACCTCCCGCCCCCCCCACCCCCATCACTCAGCATCTCCACCAGGTCACCCCGGGTTCCATCCCAAATTGACTCCCTCCCAGGTCCCCCCCATTGAGTTGTAAGTTACCTTCGCCTTTCCTTGACCGACCTTGTTCCGAGGACGAAAATGTAACCCGAATCTCCCCTTTAACCCGTCATGGAGCCAAACACACACAAACATTCCTGACATTCGCGTACGGGCGCGCACATACAAACATAAACACGAAGATACGGCCTGCGTGTAGCCTTACCCTCAATCTCTCAGGAGAGAACAGCCGCAGTTCACTCTCGACTTCACTGACCTACGTTGCCTGACCTGGGCCAACTTCTGGGGCATATGAATTTGGGAATAATGGAATGAAGCAGGTGTATGGACTGACACCAGCTTCTGCTATCTTATTCCTGCCGTCGGAGACAATTATTAAAACTGAAATGATCATTGATTCCACGATGACAATGCTACATTAACAGTATACCTTTCGAAGTCTAATAATATGTGATGCGTTTTCACGCAAACTAGAACACACTCAACTTTGACCGTAAGGTTCAGAGGTCAGTGACATTACTTTAATAACAAGGAAGTTGAGGTCGATGGTATTAAACCCGGGTACGAAAGGAACCAACCAACAAATTCTACATATTAACAAAAACTTTCACGAGGTATCATTGAAACTGGAGCCTGAATGTCTGTAATCACGACCTAGGTTAATATTTTTCCGGATAAATTCGTGCAAAGTTGTCTTTCATGTCAATTACCTGACATGATGACGCTAATCTACCGCAAGATACGATTTTGAACGCACTGGAAAAGCACAACGCTTCCTGATAACTGCTACTTAATTTCTTCTTTAGCCGTTCCTACTCAATAGTCGGCCTTCTTTTCAAGACGCGTTAAATTGTTCTCCTGCTCAAGGAAGTAAAACTTTTTTCACGAGGAAAACAAGGAAGATGCTTTTATCAAAAGGATATATTATTACTGTTCAAAAGTGTATTTTTCTTTACTGTCTAACAATCATTCTTCTTTCCATAGAATGCAGATCTGTGCTTTTTTAGTTTTCCGTAAAAGAAAACTGTTGTGACGGCTTTGTCTCCGTCCGCACTTTTTCTGTCCGCTCTCAGATCTTAAAAACTACTGAGGCTAGAGGACTATATATTGGTACGTTAATCATACACCCTCCAATCATCAAACATATCAAATTGCAGCCCTCTAGCCTCAGCAGTTTTTATTTTATTTAAGGTTAAAATTAACCACAATCGTGCTTCTGGCAACGATATAGGATAGGTCACCACCGGGCTGTGGCTAAAGATTCATGGGCCGCGATTCATACAGCATTATAGCAAGACCTCCGAAAGATAGATCTATTTCGGTGGCCTTGATTATACGCTGCACAGAAAACTTGATTGCGCCGAAGGAACTTGGGGCGCATTCTTTACTTGTTTTATGAAGAAAAAACATATTTTGATAATTAAATGATCTGTCATTTTTTTCACCAAAATATGTTTATTTTTATCACCTAGCAAAGAGACTTCGTGTCCAAACATATTATTCCACCAACGCAATATATTTTTAGCGACTGAGTCCCATGGCCACAGGAGTTCCATTTTGTTGAATAAATACCATTCCCATTCCCGAACGGACTCGTCGCATTCCCAAAATATCATCTATACATGACAATTTTTTTTTTCAAGAATGCTTCGTTTTTTTTCACATTGCTTTCTATTTGGCAAAATGCATTTTTTTTATCACGCCTTGGGCTAGATAGTGTCAACACTTCACGCCAAATTCAGTAATCGACTTAATTTCAAGATTCAGGGTAATATAATTACAGCAAAAAAGAGCATACTATTTCCCCAACAAGGAAGTGAGTATAGAATTTAGGCCAGAGGCCAAGCGCTGGAACCTATGAGGTCATTCTTTCTGTATTTCCCTTGACCTTCTCTTACTTCCTAATAATAATAATAATAATAATAATAATAATAATAATAATAATAATAATAATAATAATAATAATAATAATAATAAAAGAAAATCACTTAGGAACTAAAAATCTCAAATACCTAAAACTAAATGGTAAAGCAAAACGGGAAAACATTCCACGCAAAGATACGACGAGGAAAGGGGGGGGGGGGTAAAACAAGACCTGTAATGCATCAGCTTGGCTTCAGGATTGAGTCCAGGCCTTTGGGACCACGGGTGGTCCTAGACTCGCTTACAATCAACCCTTACTGGAGGACACGCACGCCCACGCGGGCGAGGCGGAGGAGACGACGACGCCGTATTTACGCCCTTATACGTTACGTAACGAGACGCGACCTGACCATCGTAAGGGTTCAGAAGTAACGTAACGATTCATTAGGTAGGATTTTTTTTAATAAGGATACTTTCTGACGTAAACAAGACATCCTACGACTTCTGGGCTAAGGATTAAACTATATGCGCGTCAAACAAAAAAGTAAAATATGCGCTGAAGTTTCTTCGGCGCAATCAAGTTTTCTGTACATCGTATTATAAAGGCCACCGAAACTAGATCTATCTTTCGTTGGTCTCGGTATAATGCTGTATGAGCCGCGGCCCATGAAACTTTAACCACGGCCCGGTGGTGGCCTGGCCTATATCGTTCCCAGACGCAAGATTATGGCTAACTTTAACCTTAAATAAAATAAAAACTTATTTTATTTTTAGAGAAATTAACCGTAAAAAAGGAAACTTTTCCTGCTGGTTCGTTATAAAAGATTTTTTTTTTTGTTATTTACGAGAAATCAAATTTATTTTAATTAGAATTGAGAATAATTAAGAACCTTACCTCTTACTAAAGTACTCTCTCTGTTTCTCTGAGATAGAATAATGTTTTGGACTCCAGCCTTACCTGCAAAGGAAAAGAGAAAAAATGTAAGTTAGTGGCATTATACAATGAGCCTGTATACTAAAGTGACATTATACTATGAGCCTACAGTATACTGACATTACACTATCAGACTGTATACTAAAGTGACTATTCTATATAATTATAGTATACTGACATTATACTAAGAGACTATACTATGACATTATGCTGAGATTATATTTAATACTATGACTATGTTATGACTGCGACTATACTATGGTGACATTATACTATACTATGGTGACATTACACTGAAACTGTATATCATACTATGCGACTATGCTACACATTATACTATGCGACTATACTATGGTGACATTATACTATGAAACTGTATATTAAAGCGACATTATACTATGCGACTATGCTATGGTGACATTAGACTATGAAACTATATTAAAGCGACATTATACTATGAGACGGTATACTACAGTGACATTATATTATGCGACTGCATACTATCATGTCATTATACTATGATACTATATACTATATATGGACAACAAAAGAAACGTACATTAACCAGAACTAACTTACGGACACAACTGGATAAAAATGGCAGAGTTGCTAATAATACAGCTTCATCAACAAAATCTGCAGAGTTCACAATATCAATTTGCAACATTGCACTGCAACCAGGAAATGAAGCAAACGAAGAGGAATATCAGAAGCTTCGCAATAATGAGAAACGAAGAGAAAAATAATTACGTGTCATATTCTCCGTCATGCAAAAAACTTCAAAAAGACAACAATATTTGCCTCTGTCAGAAACTTATATAAATGCACCCATTTACATCTTTCTTTTTGCAATTCCCAAATTAACAATCTGAATGCAAAATCCGATTACTATATTTTTCGTTAAAGCTAAAACCTTAAAGTGAGAAAAAATTTTAAAGTAGTCATCATCCTATATATAGCGATTTTAAATCAACATTTCTATCCATATTCGATCCTTTTTTTTTTTAGCAATTCCCAAATTGACAGCCAGAATGCAAAAACAAAACTCAATAGAAACTTTTTATTTCTTTTTATTATTATTATTATTATTATTATTATTATTATTATTATTATTATTATTTATTCATTTATTTATTTATTTTTTAATTCTGACGTGCTACGGCTACGAGGAATGTCCTGCCCTTTGTTTTAGACGAAGAAGATAATAAACAAATATACATCCAGCTGCGTTGCCCGGGCTGTTCCTTATTCGATACGGACCCCCTCTGGGTTTCTCTCCGTCTCATCTCCCGCGGTGGAAGGCAAAAGCAATCACGGAGATAGTTCCAAAATACTGTGCGACAATGACCCAGCTCAGATTTCGGAGGTCGAGGATTTATGTCTCTCTCTCTCTCTCTCTCTCTCTCTCTCTCTCTCTCTTCGCAAGTTACGTTCTCGTGACTTCTCTTTCTATTCAGGGATGAATATTCATTATCATGAATTATAGAGTTAGGCATTATTATTATTATTATTATTATTATTATTATTATTATTATTATTCAGAAGATGAACCCTATTCATATGGAACAAGCCCACCGCTGACTTGAAATTCAAGCTTCCAAAGAATATTATTGTGTTATTCGAAAGGAGTGACAGAAGGTAATGGAAAATACGTAAAGAAGAAATCACTTATTAGAAAAACAGATAAATTATCAAATTAGTAAAGAAATAAATTCTAATGGTGTTGAGTAAAAAGGAAAGATGACGCCATATAGTGTTTCTATGGGTTCAAAACAAAAAATCAGGCAACAGAGCAACTGTTGACAAATACAATTGATAAACTTTACAACCATATATCTTCATAACCATCTTCCCTTAGATATAAATTTGACATTTTCATGTATTGGGCCCAAGTTTTAGAGACGGGGATCTGTTGTTACCTTGGCAGAACAATATACTGAAGCCTTTTCCTCAAACTTTATGTATGCATGTACGGTTATAATACATACATACATACATACATATATATTAATTATAAATTATATATATATATATATATATATATATATATATATATATATATATATATATATATATATATATATATATATATATATATAGGATGACGTTAAGATGCGAGAATAAGTACAGCACGAAAGGTGACAAGATGTGTGCAAAAGATGAGAAAAAGACTTGGGGTGTCTATTAAAAAACTGAAGCCATCAACATTCAGCTACACCTGCACAGTCGGACTGCGCAGGCAAAGCTGGAGCCATTAACATTCAGTTTTGTACCTGCACAAACGGCCTGTGCAGGCAAAACTGAACGTTATTGAGTTGTTCAGTTTTGCCTGCACAGGCCGACTGTGAAGGCATAACTGGGCAGGTATAACTGAACGTTATTGGCGGCCTTAAGTAGTCATCTCCTAATAACACGTTTTGTTTTACGAAGACTACTGTACCGATGTTGACAAATGAATAGGTGAAACTGTTAATTACGCAATTACCAAAGAGGAGCTCATTAACAGCCAACTATCAGCGGACCAGCGAGATACATTAATTAATTAACAAATATTATCCTTGTGGAGGTAATTCTACAAACAGCTAGACATTCATTAATAATGAAAGGTCTGGCGACTCTCCTTTGGTTTCCTGCTTAAAAATATTTGCAGCGGAATTATTTTCGGAATGAATATAGAAGCTACCTATCTATCTATCTCTATCTAATCTGACTTGGAAAACCTCAAGGCACCGACGATTCAGTAAATCTAAAAGACGCAGCAAGTGATCTAAAATTCAAACGTTCTCCTGCAATTGCTTTGATGCTATGCACAGCTGCATGCATTCACATATCTCCTACTTGTTTCTCTCCTTTTCGGTCGCTGAAAAACACAATGAAAGTGGAGGCGATCCCTTCAGTAACATCAAATCAGTGGGTCCTGATTCAAATTAAAAAAGAATCTCCACTCACTAGATAACGCGTAATGGATCTATAAATGGGCACTGTATTTTAAAGTAAGCAACGCATCTTGAGGAAAAAGGTAATCTTTCCTTTCTCTAGGAACGGAGACTGAACATCTCTCGCGGGACAATGACTATTCAAAAACCTTTCCCTTCCTGCGAACCGGATCAGATCCACCTGATTGGCATGACAAAATAGTCTCCGGATTCCTAGAGGCAAGCTAAAAGAGACCTGAGATCACGTAGCAGCTGTCACGTTACCAAATGAAGAGGGAAGGAAGGTCTTCCAAGGTCATTATAAATAGATCTTCTTGTGTAAGAGGGTAATCGGTCTTTGGGGGACAAAGAAGAGAAGGTTGATTTGTGTACAAGCAGTCAGAGGATGTACTAAGATTGAGAGACAGGGCAGAAGCGTCGAACACAGTAAAGGAAAACTCAAATGCAAATAGGGGTTTGATGAATTTCGAGAGCTGGAGATTTTTTCATCTAACAATGCAGGAAGAAAATATAATTAACTCAACCGAACTACATCTTCATGGAATAGTTCTCAAAAAAAATAACGAGAATTTTGCAGAACACTTGTTCGTCCTCAACTAATTCTAGATGTTATGAAAATCAACGTAAATCTGAGGAAACAAAAATATAATAATAGAGGGATCGAAAACATTGGCCAGAGGAGGCTCCAATAGCGTGTGTGTGTGTGTGTGTGTGTGTGTGTGTGTGTGTGTGTGTGTGTGTGTGTGTGTGTGTGTGTGTGAGAGAGAGAGAGAGAGAGAGAGAGAGAGAGAGAGAGAGAGAGAGAGAGAGCGGAAAAATGACGTAAAAATATTATAATTACCATTTCCAAGACCACTTATTTAGTCTATAGAAACATTGCCATGAAATATGTGACTGAAAATCTTTTACAAAGAACATTCATGTTCATACTGAAGTAGGACATTTCACATATCTTTGTAAAATTAGTCCACATGTGATTCAGATGGAAATGTAGTTGACAGAAGGAACATTTACATTTAAGGTATCAAGTTATCAGAAATATCAAAGCCAAAGATTCCCTGAGGTTGGAACTTCAGGGCAAAGTGTGAAAATCAAAGAAACATAATAATAATAATAATAATAATAATAATAATAATAATAATAATAATAATAATAATAATAATAATAATAATTAGACAATAATGAAGCTGCCTAAATGCATCTGATTTCTTTGCGTAGTGCAACCTTTTTTGTTATGCATAACAGAATGCACATAATAGAAAAAATATTAAAACTGAATATAACGGAAATTAGACATAAACATTATAAACAATGAAAGCCGTATTAATAATATTATAAAGAGAACCAAAATATTCCTATAATTGACTACTTGAATCCAACACTGCTGAGGGCCATGGCACAATGGATTACACTAACTGTTTATATGACCACTAACTGTCAACTAAACAGTCATATATATATATATATATATATATATATATATATATATATATATATATATATATATATATATATATAGTACAGTCATAATAACAGTCATATATAACAGTCATATATAACAGTCATACATAACACTGTTTACATGACCACCAACAGCTCTACAAAAACTAAACGTAGAATCTGAGAAGATCGGATACCCCAACACATGCAAAACATATCTGAAAGACAGGTATGCTAAGGACTCCGAATACACCTAATAAGTATACTTTATTATTATTATTATTATTATTATTATTATTATTATTATTATTATTATTATTATTATTATTATTTAGAAGATGAACCTATTCATATGGAACAAGCCCACCACAGGGGCCACTGACTTGAAATTCAAGCTTCCAAAGAATATTATGGTGTTCATTAGGGAGAAGTAAGAAGAGGTAAAGGGAAATACAGAAAGAACAGGTACCACTTATTAAAAAAGGAAAAATAAATTGATAAATTAATAAATAGAGAAAAATGTATTAAAATGCAAGGAGAATAGTATTAGCTAAAATATGCCAAAGTGACCTTTAAACACCTCGACTATAAATCACTAAGAAAAAACAAAAAACAACTACTATAAAGGCAAAAAAAAAGTTACTATAAGATACTGCCATAAAATCACCTATATAATTCCTCGCATATATATGTATATATATATATATATATATATATATATATATATATATATATATATATATATATATATATACATCTATATATATGTATATATACATATATATACACTCTTCTCGTTCATTCTTTGGTTTTCACTTGTAAATTAAAAATTACACCATTTACGCAATTATTCTAATGATAAAATCCCACGTCTTTAGTCAAAATAATAGTAATTAATGTCTCATCAGCGCCAATTTTCACCAGGAGGTCACTTGGTGATGTGGGTGAAATTATTACCAAACATGACCCCCTAGGGCATCACACTGTAGCCTGGGTACACGAGGTCATGGTTGGTAGCTCTTGGTAGGTAGTGCTGGTAGGTAGCGCTTGGTAGGTAGCTCTGGGAGGTAGCTCTGGGAGGTAGCGCCTGGTAGGTAGTGCTTGGTAGGTAACGCTTGGTAGGTAGTGCTGGTAGGTAGGTATCGCTGGTAGGTAGCACTTGGTAGGTAGCTCTGGGAGGTAGCGCTGCTTGGTAGCGCGCTTTCAAAAAATTACTTTTTCCCAGGCAAGGCCGAAAAAGGAAGAAGCGGGTAGCGTTCAATCCCTCCCGTATCTCCGAGTCGACAGAGAGAGAGAGAGAGAGAGAGAGAGAGAGAGAGAGAGAGAGAGAGAGAGAGAGAGATACGCAAATAAGCTATAGTGGAGACATCACACCCAAGCACGGCCTTAGTTATAATAAGCACTTGCATGACAAGTCTTAACAAATGCAAATAACGATTTTCCTGTAATTTCTCCGTTTTTTATCTTTTCTTCTTTACGTCCCTCATATATTTTTCCTTTCATTCCCTCGCCCCTTCCTTGTAATTGCCGCGACTCATGCGTAGTTTTTACTCAAACGCCGCAAACAACACAGCAGGCATCGTGAGTTTCCGGTCGGCATTCTTTGAAGACTGACAAAAAGTCAGGGGAACGGGTCACTGATTCGCTCCCTATCTGTAATAATTTGGGTTCTGTTTCTCTCCCTCTTG
>NC_089776.1:10427917-10467917 GCF_040412425.1 Macrobrachium rosenbergii
CTCCAGTTCCGTATTCGATGAATACCTTTCTACCGAGCGGGGTAGATTAATAACCGTATCCTGACGTAGAGGTCTGGGAATTATTATTAAGGGGTAGAGTCGTGGCCCTAAGCCCGCCTTTTCCAGCCCCTAAGGAAGCCCGAAGGAAAAGTCCCGGACGAGAGTCAACAGCGAGGCCAAACACACTCGGATAATATAACAGACTGCATTATTGAAGAGTCGAGATTCCGACTGATCAAAGCCTTTGAGACGGAAGTTACGCGATACGCAATCTACATATTCAAAAGGTTCATATATAAACTCTACAAATCGAAGCCTGCGCCTAAATGACGCGTTTTGTCTGTCCGTCCGCGCTTTTTTCTGTCCGCCCTCAGATCTTAATAACTGCTGAGGCTAGAGGGCTGCAAATTGGGATGTTGATCATCCACCCTCCAATCATCAAACATACCAAATTGCAGTCCTCTAGCCTCAGTAGTTTTTATTTTATCTGAGGTTAAAGTTAGCCATAATCGTGCGTCTGGCAACGATATAGGACAGGCCACCACCGGGCCGAGGTTAAAGTTTCATGAGCCGCGGCTCATACAGCATTATAGCGAGACCACCGAAAGACAGATCTATTTTCGGTGGCCTTGATTATGCGATGTACAGTAAACTCAATTGCGCCGAAGAAACTCGGCGCATTTTTTAATTGTTCAATAACGACGACAATACTAAATACAGAGAGAATGATAGCGGTAATAACGCAATTGCAAGTCCATCAATTCGGTTTATGCGTTGACGATCGAAAGGCCTCTTCCTTTCTGCTTCCAAATTCTGTTTATTTTTTAACAGAATCCTCTCAGGGGTGGGTCAGTTATTCCTTCCAAGCTACAAAAAAAACCTCCGCATTATAATAATAATAATATAATAATAATAATAATAATAATAATAATAATAATAATAATAATAATAATAATAATAACAAAACTTCGATAACAAGTCCCAACAATAATGTTAATTATCGGTATATCGACATAACCGGTATATATTCACAAATCACAAAGAACATTACTTCCCTTGATATCATTTCCTCATGAATACTTTGATAAAATATAAACGAAGCAGTTAAGAAAAAATGAAACTGAACTAGTTTCAAAAAAACGAAAACTCGAAAAAGTACGAAACAGAACATAAAGTTCAGGCTGTGATAAGCATTTACAATTTAATATTCACCTCCTTTGCACGTACATCAACATATATATATATATATATATATATATATATATATATATATATATATATATATATATATATATATATATATATATATATATATATATATATATATATACTTTCTGCATACTTTTATGAGCATGTATATGTATATGTATATATATATATATATATATATATATATATATATATATATATATATATATATATATATATATATATATATATATATACATGCTCATAAAAGTATATATATGTATATGTATGTATGTATGTATATATATATAACCTGTATACTAACATGGGCATGTATATGCATATATATATATATGTGTATATAATGTATACATAAATTATTTATACATATACATATATATACAATCACATGCACACAGAAGTATACCGGATATTTATAAACCCGAAACTCATTTCATTCAGCACATGGAAGGGAAGGGAAGGGGGGATAAAGAAACGAAAGGAAAAAAAAAAAAAAAAAAAGGCAAATCCCAAAAGCCCACGCCGGAACCGGTTGACGGCCACAAAGGAGCAACAAGTCACATATTGGATTCGGCCTGCAACAGGTAGATGGATAGAGAGATCGAGATATAGATAGATAGAGAGATAGATAGATTTGCAAGGGGAGTGGAGTTATTCATCGAATGCATAAAACACACACATACACACACACACACACACACTCATGCGCTTACTATGCAAAATAAAGTTGCCACAGGCTTGAAAACTATTCGAGGGTGGACTACATACGAGTATAAAACAGGTTAATCCTTTTGCTTTTTTGCTCATACTACTCCACGCAAATAAGCACAGAGAGAGAGAGAGAGAGAGAGAGAGAGAGAGAGAGAGAGAGAGAGAGAGAGAGAGAGAGAGAGATGCAAAACCACACAAATGGAAAACCAGGTATAGCCATCTACATTCAGCGAATACAGTAATAATGTATATATGCATACTCAAACATACATACATTCCTATTTGCAATATCCTTAGACACGGCTGAAGGTGAAAAAAACAAAACTTGTCGACGAATCTAGAGAGAGAGAGAGAGAGAGAGAGAGAGAGAGAGAGAGAGAGAGAGAGAGAGAGAGACTCATGCAAAGTCAAATGTCGGGAATTTCCAGAAACATTTATCCAAGAAAGATGGGGAAACTCGATTCCCTCTTAAAGGTGACCCCCTTATACCAGTCGCTCAATGAGAGACGCTGATTTTACGAATACGCTTTTGCACAACGACACGCTTCCTCTCGCTTTACAAACACACACACAAACACAAACACACAAACACAAGGTGTGGTCTTCTGACAATCATTAAGTGGTAATAAAATTAGCCAAAATAAATCATCATTCATCTTCAAGTATTCCGAAATCTCTCTCTACGTCACCTGATGCCTACAGTAACTGGCTTCTGCGAGACATACCATTTGACCTTTACGTGGCTTCAAGGTCACGTAAAGGTCACAAAAGCGTAAGGGTCATTAAAAGTGTTCCTATACATGTTACCTGCTTCTTTATAACCGCCGCCATCCTTTTTTTTTTTTAATAAGGGGAAAGGACACGTTACACATACAGACCCTAATAATTAATTAGCCCTTCCCATGATTAATTTATAAGACTCGGCTACTAATTGGTTCATTATGGTAATATAATGGGTATTGGCGGAACACCTGCAGGTGACGTCACTCTTACGTATATTCTAAAACAGGAAAATTACGTATCCTAAAACAGGAAAATTACGATATCCTAAAAATTACGTGATATTCAGGAAAATTACGTATATTCTAAAACAGGAAAATTACGTATATCCTAAAACAGGAAAATTACGTATATTCTAAAACAGGAAAATTACGTATATCCTAAAACAGGAAAATTACGTATTCTAAAACTAAAAAATATCCTAAAAACAGGAAAATTACGATATAAAACGGGAAAATTCTAAAAAAACAGGAAAATTACGTAATAAAACAGGAAAATCCTAAAAAAACAGGAAAATTACGTATATCCTAAAAACAGGAAAATTACGTATATCCTAAAACAGGAAAATTATGTATATTCTAAAAACAGGAAAATTACGTATATCCTAAAACAGGAAAATATCCTAAAACGTATATTCTAAAAACAGGAAAATTACGAAATTCTAAAACAGGAAAATTACGTATATCCTAAAACAGGAAAATTAAATTTAAAAACAGGAAAATTATATCCTAAAAAAACAGGAAAATTACGATATTCTAAAACAGGAAAATTACGTATTCTAAAACAGAAATCCTAAAACAGGAAAATTACGTATATTCTAAAACAGGAAAATTACGTATATCCTAAAACAGGAAAATTACGTATATCCTAAAACAGGAAAATTACGTATATTCTAAAACAGGAAAATTACGTAAATTCTAAAACAGGAAAATTACGTATATCCTAAAACAGGAAAATTACGTATATTCTAAAACAGGAAAATTACGTATATCCTAAAACAGGAAAATTATCCTAAAAAAACAGGAAAATTACGTATATCCTAAAACAGGAAAATTACGTATATTCTAAAACAGGAAAATTACGTATATTCTAAAACAGGAAAATTACGTTTAAACAGGAAAATTACGTATTCTGAAACAGGAAAATTACGTATATCCTAAAACAGGAAAATTACGTATATCCTAAAACAGGAAAATTACGTATATTCTAAAACAGGAAAATTACGTATATTCTAAAACAGGAAAATTCCGCTGGAAAACCTTCGCGTCGTTTGTCCTGTGGTCATACAAGTGCGTCAAATTCAGTTGTCAGTTTCATAAAAACACTGAAATTTTGTACCCCTGATGAAGCATTCAGTCCCAGGCCGACCGATATCCACTCTCTCTCTCTCTCTCTCTCTCTCTCTCTCTCTCTCTCTCTGCAGGTGTAAGCTTAGGGATTAATAGGCCACAAAAGCTTAGCTGCAGCATGAAGAGGAAATCTACAACCGAAAGATTTAGGAAAATAGGTTTGCGAGGTTTAAGGTGGATACGCTTCGATCTCCTTTGAAATATTTCTACGGAATTTTTTCGTAATATTTGTTTTGGATTTTTATTCCCGATTATTCAAAGAGAGAGAGAGAGAGAGAGAGAGAGAGAGAGAGAGAGAGAGAGAGAGAGAGAGAGAGAGAGAGAGAGAGATACGACTCTTTTCAGTAACTTGCAAGTATGCATTCATATACGAGCATGAAACTAAGTGATCTCTTAATTCTGAAAAAGCATTTGGGTTCAGCTATATCAGGGCCGTCCAAGTTGTTTAGTCTGAGGGCCACTCTTAAAAAAAAAAGTCATGTGGGCCACCTGTGTTTATGTATGTATATATGTATGTATATATGTATATGTATATATACATACATACATACATATATATATATATATATTACTCAGAATCTAATTTTTATGTTATAAAAAAGAAAAATACACTTTTAATTATTTTTCTCTAGCGGGCCACTTTTGGCCCATGGGTATGGGGTTGGACGGCCCTGAGCTACATAATAATAAATCAAGTGATCCCTTGATACTATAAACAAGCTACATGCCCTCAGTAAATATTTTGTGAGGAAGAAGAAGGAATATATTTACAAACAAAAAATAATAAATACCAACAACATAAAATAAATATAGAATAAGTAATGATACGAAATCTCAACCAACGTTTGAACCCCATGGAAAATAAAAAAAATAATCATCTACAATATGTCAATAAAAAAATGCCCAAAAACGGCCACAAATATGACCACCAACATAAACGAACAAACACAAAAATCAGGTGTGGTTTTTTATACTAATAATCGCATTTAACTATTTATCCTACAATTTTTCCAGTCTACGTTTGAAAACAATTACAGATCGAAAATTACTCGTAAAAAATAATTCCGATTAATTTAACAGTAATTGATATTTCAACAGTAAAGAAATAAACCCAATTTGATCACTGAAAAAATACAGAAAGAAAATAACCAGTTTTACAAAAAATTTTGCATATCGAAAAGTCCATTAGGTTCACGGACATTTCATTATGAAAACTGAGAAAAATACAACTTCAGTATGAAAAATTTATCGATCGACAAGAATTCCGTTTTTAAGCAAACATCAATAAAATGTCATTCCTTGATGTGACCCGTTAAAAGCTAACTATATAGATAAGTTGTATTTTAACGGAGTTCTTTCACATTCACAATTGATCCATGACCCCCTTATCCTGCCCAGAACGACCAGATTTACTGAACAGCAGAAGCACCAATATGCGGTAAATGCGCCTCGCTGTCCAACTTCTCAGTTCCAGAGGTCCTTTATTCCTCACACCGTTACACTGTGGAACAGCCTCCCAGAGAATATCGTACAATTGGAACTTCAAAAGTTCAAGCGAAGATGCAATGCATTACTGCCCTAATGCTATTGTCCTTGTATTTTAATACATTTTTATATATTTATTAATTTACTATTTACTTTTTCCTTTTTTTTTTTTAATAAGAGAGATCTCTAATTTCTGTATTTCCCTTTACCTCCTCTTAATTCTTTCTTATGAACACCATATTCTTTGGAAGCTTGAATTTCAAGTCAGTGGCCCCTGTGGGCTTGTTCATATGAATGGGGTTCACCTGAATAATAATAATAATAATAATAATAATAATAATAATAATAATAATAATAATAATAATAATAATAATAATATAATTGTTCTAAAGGGTCCACAATATTATAATTATTTAAAGCCCGTATAATATTTATAAATTTTACACGGGCCTTCAACAATTATATTATTGTGGACCCGTTAGAACATTTATGAATTATCGTGATAGATAGCTTTTCTCCCAGCAACAACAACAATAATAATAATAAAAACAATAAAAAATAATAATAATAATAATAATAATAATAATAATAATAATAATAATAATAATAATAATAATAATAACACTTCGCTGCAGTACCAGGTAAAGTGTGTCACAAAATACAAAAGCAATCTCACAATATTATACTGAACGAGTCTGTCCTTTCCTGTGCATATAATACGCCTAAATACATTCGCAAACATACGCGGACGTGTATGTGCAATGGCAGTGTGTCAAGGATTATCATGCAGATACAAGTGCGTCAGATCTTCCTCTCTAAAGCTGCAGGTAATATTTGCAAAGGAACAAATATACAAAGAGTAATGTAAGTAAAACAGACTTGAATTTAGTATTGTATCGATATTTTAATATCATCTAAGTGTTCTTTAAAACTGTCCCCTTCCCGAAATACATACTAGATCTCTCTCTCTCTCTCTCTCTCTCTCTCTCTCTCTCTCTCACACACACACAAACAACTACAGCCTCATCTGGCAATTGACACCCGGAGCGATATTTTGATTGAGCCAGACGACAACACAATATCACAAAAGCACCTCCCAATAAAAGAGAGAGAGAGAGAGAGAGAGAGAGAGAGAGAGAGAGAGAGAGAGAGAGAGAGAGAGAGAGAGAGAGAGAGAGAGGCCCAATAAAAGAGACAAAGTTTAATAAGAGAGAGAGAGAGAGAGAGAGAGAGAGAGAGAGAGAGAGAGAGAGAGAGAGAGAGAGAGAGAGAGAGAGAGAGAGAGAGACCCAATAAAAGAGACACAAAGTTTAATAAGAGAGAGAGAGAGAGAGAGAGAGAGAGAGAGAGGGAAAGCCCAATAAGAGAGAGAGAGAGAGAGAGAGCAATAAAAGAGAGAGAGAAAGCCCAATAAAAGAAAGAGAGAGAGAGCAATAAAAGAGAGAGAGAAAGCCCAATAAAAGAAAGAGAGAGAGAGAGACCTGATAAAAGAGACAGAGAAAAGAAAGCCCAAAGAGAGAGAGAGAGAGAGAGAGAGAGAGAGAGAGAGAGAGAGAGAGAGAGAGAGAGAGAGAGAGAGAGAGAGAGCCAGCAGGCAGCTGGAGGGTGAAAGAAAAGGAAAGGTACGACGGGCCGAGATCTACAAAACGTTCCGGAACTTTTCACCTTTGCAAAAGCAAACTCCTTTCCTTCTCAACCCTCTCTGCAACTCCTTCCTTCCTTCCTCCCCAAAATCGACCTCTTGTCCCAACGCGAATGACCCGGGTGAATAACCTCTGGCTTACCAAATCATCATCATCATCACTATCAATCAGGCCTTTAATATACTAACTCCATGATGAAAGCGATATCAAGATAATTAGCCTCTCGGAAGGGTGGGGGAGAGGCAGAGGGAGGGAAGGGGGGGGGAGGAAAGGGTGGAACGATTAAATTGCCGTGGAAATAGGCTTACCACAGAGAGAGAGAGAGAGAGAGAGAGAGAGAGAGAGAGATAGTGGTGAAAACAGTGCACTGCTGCTTATCAGAGAGAGAGAGAGAGAGAGAGAGAGAGAGAGAGAGAGAGAGAGAGTAGTGAAAACAGTAAACTACTGCTTATGAGAGAGAGAGAGAGAGAGAGAGAGAGAGAGAGAGAGAGAGAGAAAACAGTGAACTACTGCTTACCACAGAGAGAGAGAGAGAGAGAGAGAGAGAGGAAAACAGTGAACAACTGCTTACCAAAGAGAGAGAGAGAGAGAGAGAGAGAGAGAGAGAGAGAGAGAGAGAGAGGTGAAAACAGTGAACTGCTTGTCAGAATTAACGTCAATAATACCATTACCGATAAACTTAATTTGTCCTCATATTATCATCGTCCATAACATGAATCTCTCTCTCTCTCTCTCTCCCCAACTTGATTTCATTATTAATTTCATTTCCAATGCAGAGTAATAGGGGAGAATTAATGCATCATTATCATTATTTGTTCATGATAATAATTACATTATTAAGACTTATGTCGCAATGAATACATTGGTGATGGATTATCACAATTAACTGTCATTATTCCCCGCCAAGATATAAATTCTGAGGCAGCTCTAGTTCAATCAAACAATTTGTTGCCGATTTAAAATGCGAAAGCACCTTCGGCTAAGCATTTTTTTAAGCTACCTGTCATTGTGGTTTATGTTATTATTATTATTATTATTATTATTATTATTATTATTATTATTATTATTATTATTAAAAGATGGTGGCTGATATTATTATTATTAGAAGAAGCGAAAACCCTCTGGCCTTAATTGCTGTACAAAAAACGATACTGGAACAAACCAAAATTATTATTATTATTATTATTATTATTATTATTATTATTATTATATTATTCAGAAGACGCCGAACCCATCGACTTGAAATTCAAGCTTCCAGAGAATATGGCGTTCATTAGATAGGAGTAACAGAAGGTAAAGGGAAATATAGAAATACAATAGTTAATTTGCAATCTAGACTGATAGTGACAGTTCCAGAAATGAAGAACCAAAGTTCTTGCCATGTCAGCATATACTATTTTCTGTTAAAAATAACACATTAAGAAATCATTTTAACATAACTTCATCATGCAAAGGCAGATTTTTCCAAACAGCATGCTATCAATTATTTCCTGTAATTCAAAGCAAACCACTCTCAAAGAATGAAGTTTAAGTCCAGAATATATTCTTCTTATAAATATAAAATGTTGAAAAAATCTAGAAACTCGATTCCCTAATACAGTGAGTGGCAGAGAGAGAGAGAGAGAGATATATCGTCCCTTTTGGAGAAAATGTCGAGAGAGAGTGCTATATATCGTCCTCTTAAAATGTTTCTCAGTTTTTTAGTTATCTGCATCGACTGTGATTTTATCACCGGCTCCTTGTTTCAGCAAGGTATCACGTCTCTCTCTCTCTCTCTCTCTCTCTCTCTCACCATCCAAGATGTACAGTGAGAGAGAGACACACACACACTTGATACTTAAGCTGAAACTGGAGGACAGTGACAAAATCACCGTCCATGCTGATTATTAAAAAAAAACATTGAAAAATGCATCTTCGACACTTTGCTGAAACTGAGGACAATGACAAAATATATATATATATATATGCAGATAATTTAAAAAAATTGAAAAATGCATATATACGACAAATATTATATATCTATAAAAGGGAATACATATATATATATATATATATATATATATATATATATATATATATATATACATATATATATATATATATATATATATATATATATATATATATATATATATATATATAATAAATTTCTGACTCACATCAGGATCGAACCCAGGTCTTTCAATCGAGAGACGAGACCGCTGCCAACCAAGCTGGAAATACACTGGGAAATTACCCAAACACATGACACTTGAGCTGAAACAGGAATTCAACGACAGAATCACCGACGATGTTGACAGCTTAAAAAATAGAAAAAAATGCATATCCGACACTTTGCTAAAAATAGGACTATATGTGCAAGTTGGAAATGCACTGAGAAATTCCCCACCGCCGTCAGCGGGGGCCATCCATCATTCGCGGAGACAGAGATCGATGTGAAAGCTATCGATCAACTCTCGGTTACTGGTCGGTTGTTCAGTGACTTGGAAAGATATTGTAATTAAATAAATACAAATTAATGTAAACAAGCGCATGTACGTCGGAGTTATACACCGTCTGGAGAACCGCCCCCGCCTTTGAAAGGAAAGAGTTTAACAAGATATATACACATAAATACATACAGTACATGTATGAATGTACACACACATATATATACTGTATATATGAATGTATATATGTAAAAAAGTTATTTGCATATATACATGAAAATACATAAAATGCATAAAAATCTAATGTAAACACATAAAATGCATATAATATATATATATATATATATATATATATATATATATATATATATATATATGTATGTGTATGTATATATATATATATATATATATATATATATATATATATATATATATATATATATATATATATATATATATATATATATATATATATATATATATATATATATATGTGTGTGTGTGTGTGTGTGTGTGTGTGTGTATCTATATAGCTTGCAAACTTACGTCCATTAGATACAAGGTAAATATTGGTAGAATTATTAACGAAACTCATTCCTGATCTAGTGATAAAATAAATACACGAATTCATATGAATGAGCTACAGAACTTCAGATACCACAAAAGGTTTAAACTTCTGAAACTTGAAAAGTCAAGGGAATTTAGTTATTAATAATATACAAATCAATCTTCTCTAATCATCTGGCATTTATTGCAATTCGCGTGATTTCCTATCATTACATATCGGCCATATTTCTTCATTTACCGACTTTCACTCTGGAGGTAATAGTATTATAACTCATACTGAAGGTAATTTCTCTAACCGCTTTCTCCCTCCATTACTCTTCAATAGAATTGGTTTAAATGAAACAATTTGTAGCTTTTGAAACCAATTTGTGGGTCAAACGTACATAAAACGAGAGAGAGGTCTCCCATTTACCAGCAGAAAGTTTATTCTTTTTGATGAAAAGTCAAAGGAACGTGAAAATACTACTTTACAAAATATGCGTAGGTTAGACGGAAGATAAATTCCTATGTTGATTGTTAAAATCGATAAACAATGAAGTGCTAAGCACAATAAAAAAAATATATTTATTTTCCTTTGGCGTCACTGACAAGAGGAGAAAAGTGAAAAAAGCAATAATAATAATAATAATAATAATAATAATAATAATAATAATAATAATAATAATAATAATAATAATAATGGCGAAGAAATCCACAGTGGTGTAAATGTATGTATTAGAAATGTATATACAAACGTTTGTATATATATATTAATATATATTTACATTCACACTGTCAGGATAAAAAGAAGGAATTGCCAGTGTCTCAAAAACCACGGTAGTTTGAAGGCCGGTTTCCGTGGCCTGGAAGTTCCAGACCTGAGTCTGTTTTTTCTCGAATTAAGAAGTCTGGAGTTCATCCACGTCTGTCTTGAAGGATACACCTCTCATCCATTGGAGCTCCTGGAAACCTATTTTTCACATTTTATAATTTGCTTTTTATAATATCATCGCCGTTCGGTCATCGGCAAGAAATATAAATCAACTGAAATTGTTTATTGCGTTTGCCATTCCAAGATTGACAATTTAAGGCCTCACAATACCAATGCGGATTTCTTCACCATTTTAGTGACTCATGCTGTTACGAGATCTTTATGAATAATAATAATAATAATAATAATAATAATAATAATAATAATAATAATAATAATAATAATAATTAGTATCCCAACAAGCCGAATCAGATTTCTGATGTTTACTTCCATCTGGTTTGATAAAAGTGGCACAGTGCCAATGAGGGCATGTTGCTCTTATGGCCGTCCCTGCGAAAATACTACATAACGGGGACTCATTTACAGCTCCACAAACAAGGGTCATTAAAATCAGATCCCCAAAACAAAAGCCTGTCGCTATTTATAGGTTACAAAAGCACAGGAGAAAACAAAGTCGTGTGGGCAATTCGTCATTGGTAATGGCACTTATACTTAACAAAGGCCTCCGACAATGACTGATACGCCCGACAGGCAGAGAGAGAGAGAGAGAGAGAGAGAGAGAGAGAGAGAGAGAGAGAGAGAGAGAGAGAGAGAACAGCAAACAGAAGGCCAAAGATTAGATGATCATTCCGCAGGCCATATCAATGAATGCCCTTTGACGGTGAAGGGATCATTTCTAAATAAAATCACTATTAGCCTTTTAATAATAATAATAATAATAATAATAATAATAATAATAATAATAATAATAATAATAATAATAATTACTCAGGCAATTGTAGTATCTAGGGGCAAATAAGCGTAAAATGACGGTAGCAGAAAGGTATAGCAATATATACCCGAAGTCATTACGTAAAACATGCGCGCGCATAAGAGATAAACAGGCTGATTAATTTATCACCAATTAACTGCCTTATTATTTCTTACTAACAGAAGCCACCGCCGATATGATAAATAACATACCTAAACTAGGAATATTCTTGACCAAAATTCCTCCTCCATATTCACAAACAGGATTCCTGAGGCGATTCCGGAATACCGCTGGAATCAAAATTTTAATGGACAGAGGCCACAACCCACGTGGGCTTATGATCTATGAAAATCCGGATCCGGATTAAGCTCTGGATCGATTCCAACCCTCCCTCCCCCCCCCACACCCCATGTTGTCGGGTGAGCCCTTACACAATGCCTGTCAATCAATTAATAGACTTTCCCTAGATATGGTTTTGAAATCATCTTTTTTTTTTAGAAGATTGACAGGCCTCCGGGACGATTAACAAGCTTGTCCTATACTCTGTAGTTTTTTGACACTAAGAATTTCACGACTAAAAAAAAACATTTACAAAAAACATTAGCCGCAGTGAACAACGATAAACTGGAAATGGATTTACGAAATTCCAAGCCTTCAAATTAGACAGGTGTGCCGATCGGAAGTGGCGAGGAATGACCACGAAAAAACAAAACCTAAAAAATGCACTTCGCGGAAGGAAGTGTACCCAATCAACTTTGACCTATTTCTCTCTCTCTCTCTCTCTCTCTCTCTCTCTCTCTCTCTCTCTCTCTCTCTCTCTCAACGTTCACCTTTAGGTGCCAGTGTCCTCCAGGTCATCTGTTGCCAAGGATAAACTAGCAAACTTATATAACCAGTGACACGGTGTAGATGGTGCTTCCGGTGTCATTGGCCTCAAAGGGAAAGTTTCATAATTTTTTTCCCAAATATTAACAAATCTTTATGTAATCTGCTTCTGTGTGGAGTCACTTTCTTTGTTCAACATCAAGTACCAGGCAGGGCAGAATCGCCGAACTTGCTGACTGCAAGAATTCTGCCATCATTTAGTGCATACACTGACGCCATGGGCAATAATTCTTTTTTTTTTTTTTTTTAAAACCAGTCATTTGTACAAAACATGTGAGAAACATCAGGTATTTGTGAAAATGTGCTATTCTACAGTAACTGTTAGGTATACCTTCTGGTCTGAGTGCGACCTTGCGATACAAATAAATAAGTATACAAAAAATAAATAAATATAAGTTAACCTACTAAGGTGCCAGCAATCAGCAGCAGCCTTATCTGCAATTATCTCCCACTGGCAAACAGTCGGTAATGGAAAAAAAAGTTTTCTTTCGGTGACACAATTTGTACTATATCATAAAAATCAAACAGAATAACAATGATATATTACTATAAATTAATAAAACAAGCATTATATCCATCGGGAATTTTTGACTTTCAGTGCGATTTTCTATGGCCTGAGGTACCCACCCGCCAGTCTCAGCTGCGGGTACCCGCCAGTCTCAGCTGCGGGTACCAACCAGTCTCAGCTCCGGGTACCCGCCCGCCAGTCTCAGCTGCGGGTACCCGCCAGTCTTAGATACGGGTACCGCCAATCTCAGCTACATCATGAAAACCATTTCTCGAAGACGGTCCATCACCCAATATGAAAATGAGACACATTTCGGCCGCGCAGTCTCTTCTGCCTCATTTAGAAACACGTCTCAGTCGGGGTAATAGACAGGCACCCCCCCCCCATTTTTTTTTTCATTAACATTGCTCATTGCAAAAGTTGGCCAAGGACGCCTGGCGACACTTTATAACAGTTGCTTTAACACACAGCAACGCCTCCCTGGGGGGAAATTGCTTTCTGCAGCAATTACTACGCGTCGCTTGCTCTCTCTCTCTCTCTCTCTCTCTCTCTCTCTCTCTCTCTCTCTCTCCTTCGCCTAAGGGAATGGCACGAAGCCTATTTAAAAGGGTTCCTGTTCATGCTAATTACGACTCCGTCGCCGTCTCAAAAATGATAACGCTGTTGAAATTGCGAAGTTTTATTTTATTTATTTTTGTACCTTTGGAGTTGAAATTCCAAAATTTTATTTTTATTTAAAAAAAATTTTTTTTTTGTAGCTTTTGAGTTTGGATACCTCTCAACCTACTGGCCATTTCAACACCAAATGATCAATGACTTTGGTTTCTCTCTCTCTCATTTTCAAGACTCTCTCTCTTTTCTCTCTCTCTCTCTCTCTCACTTGCTTTCAAGACACCCTCTCTCTCTCTCTCTCATTTTCAAGACCTTCTCTCTCTCTCTCTCTTCCATTTTTTTCAAGACACTCTGTGTCTCTTTCATTTACTTTCCATTCATTTTAAGAACCTCTCTCTCTCTCTCTTCTTCTCTCTCTCTCTCTCTCTCTCTCTCTCTCTCTCTCTCTCATTTTCACGACATATGTTATCACAGCATCTCTGATCTGCCCAACTTTTTCTATATGCATCCATTCTCGAGTTAAAAAACCAAAAAGGGGACATTCCGTTTTCCTTTTTCCCCGATTTAATCTACAGCCATTTTCCCGAATTCGGAGATCCCAACACCCCTATTCCATAATTAAAGCGATGAATCTTACACGTTCCCGTTGCTCCCGCGTCTAAATCCTAATTGCAAAGTTGGGGAGATTCCTGTAATCTATTTAGATTAAAAACAGTGGTTATAGTGTTGTTCTGTACCAAAGAATATGAACATGAACACACACACACGTATACATATAGATATATATATATATATATATATATATATATATATATATATATATATATATATATATATATATATATAAAATATAATATATATATATATATATATATATATATATATATATATATATATATATATATATACATAATATTCATGCACATATACATATATATATATAGATATACTATACATTACATATATATATAATATATATATATATAGATAAATTTCTGACTCATATCAGGATCGAACCCAGGTTCCAATTTCTTTTATGACTTGTGTGGCCTGGTTGGCAGCGGCCCCGTCTTTCAGTTGAAAGACCTGGGTTCGATCCTGATGCGAGTCACAAATTTATTCCTGTTCCACACTTAACTGTGTGTTGATTATTTCTAATATATATATATATATATATATATATATATATATATATATATATATATATATATATATATATATATATATATACATATATGACAATCACCGTCTCATCTGCTGTAGTCAACAGCAATACACTTATCGATGACATGCTTCTAATGACATCACACCACACTCTTTCTCAACTTTGCATTTTTGTTCGGCGCAAATGAGATCCAAGTCTAATCTCGTCCTGCCCTTGTTATTCGCATTCAGAATATTCTATTTTGAACAGAATCTCTACATCAGCGTAGCTCTGTGTTACTTGAAGCTGCTAATTTGATCGATGCTATCTCTGCCATGCTATGAAAAACCTGTTGGACTTTGAAGCCTGTAAAAAGAAGTCATTATTCCCTATGTACCTGAATTCTTTTATAGTCGAGAGATTCCTTTTATTATAAATCATTAAGAATCAGAATTGGAATATAAGATTTAGGTCAAAGGCCACTCGCTGGGGCCTATGAGGTTATAAACCAATAAGAATTAGAATTGGATAATAAGATTTAGGTCAAAGGCCATTCGCTGGGACCTATGAGGTTACAAACCAATAAGAATTAGAATTGGAAAATAAGATTTAGGCCAAATGCCATTCGCTGGGCCCTACGAGGTTATGCAGCACTGAAAGGAAAACCGAGAGTGAAGAGGGTTTTAAGGCGTAACAGGAGGAAAAACTCGCCGTTGCACTATGAAACAATTGTTAGAAGAGGATGGAAAGTGAGGTGGAAGAAAGAGAATATGAACGGAGGTACAGTAAAAGGAATGAAAGGGTCCCAACAGGAAATAATTCGTCCTGAAAGTGAATGCGAACAAATCTTGGTAGGATTGTATTATAAGAATTGAAAAACAATTCTTACATCCAACGATACTCCAAAGTTTTACAATCTCTCTCTCTCTCTCTCGTGTGTTTTTACTCTGCCTTTTCTACAAGTATTATTTTGGATATTTGGTGCTTTCAAATGAATCACCTCTATCCAACTGGCTTTAAAATCAACATCACTTACAATCTATAAATGTTGCTCTCAAGTGTCACGATTATCATACGATTCAGCAGGCGGGGTTGTCATACGTCTTAGGTAACATGTTTTCGTCATTATTATTATTATTATTATTATTATTATTATTATTATTATTATTATTATTATTATTATTAAGAAGGTGAACCCTGTTTATTGCGAGCAAGCCTACAGCGGCCATTAACGACCTGAAATTCAAGCTTCCAAAGAATACGGTGCTCATTTGAAAGAAGTAACAGAAGATAATAAGAAATACAGAAAGAAGAGCTCAGTTATTAGGAAAGAAAAATAAATTAACATATTAATAAACAAATAAAGAGATAAAAATGTCATTAAATCATAAAATTCAAGGAGAATGACTTTACGGCAACAATGCATCTTCGCTTGAACTTTTGAAGTTCCAACTCCGCACCATCCTCAGAGCGACTGTTCCATGGTTTAAAGTTCTCTGAATACCATTCTTGACCACGGCAGAACATTCTCGTGAACAGGCAGGGGAGCTGATATAAAGGACCAGTCCCTAAAACGATTCTGTTTTTAATCCCTTATCGGGTCCATTCCATTTTAACTCTGGGACGTCATCTCTCTCGACTTGGTAGCTCGATGCCTTATCAATTGATATCGGTCAATGCTCAGTTTATTGACAGTGTTATGAATCTGTGTGTTCGCGTGTATGTATGTATGTATGTATGTATGTATGTATGTATGTATATATGTACATAGATTCACACACACATGAGTGACGACAATATTATTGAATTGTAAATCTTCCAAAGTACTAGTTAGATGTTTGGTACCTTCGCCTGTTAGTAATCAAGCATGAATCTCTCTCTCTCTCTCTCCCTCTCTCTCTCTCTCTCTCTCTCTCTCTTTAAAGTCACTTCGCACAGCAACGGAAGAACTGATTAACAATCTAAGTCTGAAGCCGTCGCCAAATTGACTAGCTAGCGTTTCGGACTTATTAAGAAACACATTGTGCACAACTCGTTAACAATTTCGCCGACAACAATGTTCTATTATCGCGACGCAGATGTGCCGGATTTAAGTTTAGTTAGTCAATCTCTCGATTTCCTTGCGCAATGCAGCGAGAGAGAGAGAGAGAGAGAGAGAGAGAGAGAGAGAGAGAGAGAGAGAGAGAGAGATTCATGCTTGAATATCGACAGGTGAAGGTCCCAAACATTTAACTAGTACTTAGGAAGATTTACAATTCAATAGTATCGTCGCTACTAATGTGAGTATTCGTGAATGAATGTACGTACGTACAAACATACATACATACACACGAACACAGATTCATAACAGTCAATAAATTATATGAATATTGACCGATTTCCGTTTATAAGGCATCGAACTACCAAGTCTCTCTCTCTCTCTCTCTCTCTCTCTCTCTCTCTCTCTCTCTATATATTACACTATATATATTATATTATTCATATATATATATATATATATATATATATATATATATATATATATATATATATATATATATATATATATATACATATACTATTATGATCTTGATAACCCTCCAACACTTGACCAGACTGAACTTTTTAAAGAGAAGTATTCCCACAATACCAGCGAGACAGATTCCCACTGCAGGATCGACCCGATGCGATGAACTCGAAGGAATTCCGCTTCCGGAGAAATCCTATATAACGATTCCTGGAATGTGGTGGCTACAATGCCAATTCTTTGATGCGTTTGCGGATGATGTTAGATTTCTCATTTTAATTTAACGTTTTATTCGGTTGAAAAATTCACTTTGGTTCGTGAGTTCATTTGGTTTGGTTTATAAATTCATCTTGGTTTTGGTTTATGAATTCATTTTGGTTCGGATCACGAATTCGTTGTGGTTTATATATTCATCTTGGTTTTGGTTTAGGAGTTCATTTTGGTTCAGGTTTATGAATTCATTTTGGTTTACTAATTCATTCTGGTTTGGTTTATGAATTCGTTTTGGTTTATCAGTTTATTGTGGTTTATAAATTCATCTGGTTTTGGTTTATGAATTCATTCTGATTTTGGTTTGTGAATTAATTTTGGTTTGGATTAGGGATTCGTGGTGATTTATTAGTTTATTGTGGTTTATAAATTAATTTTGGTTTTGGTTTATGAATTAATTTTGGTTGACGAATTAATTTTGGCTTTGGTTTACGAATTCGTTTCGGTTTATGAATTCATTTTGGTTTATCAATTCCTTGATGGTGGATGAAATCATTTTGGTTTTAGCGTATGGATTTATTTTTCGGTTTATGTTTTCGTTTATGTGTATTGACTGAATTGTAAGATATATCTATTCTATTCAACTGGTATAGTTTGAAGTTTTGGTTAAGAGTTCAATTTATAATAATAATAATAATAATAATAATAATAACAATAATAATAATAATAATAATAATAATAATAATAATAATGAATGTGATAGCACATCAGCTGCATTCAATTTGTTTAGAGTTTTCTCTAACTTTCTCATAATCGATTTTTCAGGGTTACTGCAATCTGCCAGTAATAATAATAATAATAATAATAATAATAATAATAATAATAATAATAATAATAATAATAATAATAATAATAATAATAATCTGTTGCTCTTAAGATGCGTTATCCTTTCTAAAAGACAACTAATGGAAAATGATTTACGTTTACACATGCAAATGAAAACCAGATGAAAATTTATTCCAAAAATATAATTTTAATAAATAAAACTAACGTGTTTCCAAGTCTGTAATAAAAAAAAGTATAAAATGCGCCCAAGTTTCTTCGGCACAATCGAGTTTTCTGTACAGCCGCTATAGCTTATAATCAAGGCCACCGAAAATAGATATATCTTTCGGTAGTCTCGGTATAATGCTGTATGAACCCCGGCCCATGAAACTTTAACCACGGCCCGGTGGTGGCCTATCCTATATCGTTACCAGAAGCACGATTATGGCTAACTTTAACCTTAAATACAAGAAAAAAAAACTACTGAGGCTAGAGGGCTGCAACTTGGTATGTTTGATGACTGGATTGTGGATGATCAACTTATAAATTTGCAGACCTCTAGCCTCAGTAGTTTTTAAGATCTGAGATCGGACAGAAAAAAGTGCGGACGGACAGACAAATAGTTTTCTTTTACAGAAAACTTAAAAAAAATACTTTCAAAAAAAAAAAAAAAAACAAGCTAAAATAAATAAAAAAAAAAAAAAAAAAGAAAAAGAAGAATAAAGCGCAACGCGTAACAACAGAAATCTCTGGAAACGCGCGCGAGAGCGCCAAAGAGAAATGTGAAATCCAGGACTCATTTGAAACGTTAAGGGAAGGCGGCGCGCCGTAGCAAGAGTGCGTACAATTCTAAAACGCCGAATTTCAGTCATTCATTCGCGAGCATCTGTAATACAATTTAGCTTTGTGGTGCTCAGCGTACATTCCTCCAATCTGCATGTTGATCTCACATTCCCGTGGGCCAGGAATGTTTTTTTTTTGGGGGGGGGGTCATTACAAAGGTGGACGAGATGAAATACTTTCTGTCTCCGTAAATATCTAGAGTTGAAAGTTAGTAGGAGGACTACAGTGGAAGGTTCAGATTTCTGTAATTGTTTTCCAGATGAGTGGGATACAGCGCACGCTACACAGATCAGTGAACACCAAAAATCATATAAAAAAAAACAAGTGAAAAATGCGCCGAGAGTTTTCTGGACAGCGTATAATCAAGGCCACCGAAACTAGACCTGTCTTTCGGTGGTCTCGATATAACGCTGTATGAGCCGCGGCTCTTGAATCTTTTTAACCACGGCCGGGTGGTGACCTGTCCTATATCGTTGCCAGACGCATGATTATGGCTGACTTTAACCTTTAATAAAATAAAAACTACTGAGGATAGAGGGATGCAATTTGGTATGTTTGATGACTGGATGGTGGATGATCAACATACCAATTTGCAGCCCTCTAGCCTCAGTAATTTTTCAGATCTGATGGCGGACAGAAAAAGTGCGGACAGACAGACAAAGCCGCCACAATAGTTTTCTTTTACAGAAAGCTAAAACCTTACATACAGAAATAAAAATCGCTTTTGAGAAAGGAAAAAAAAATCAGTAAATAAAAACAACACAAATCACATGCAAACGCTAACGGGATAAAAATCCGGCCGGGCTCCATATTAACCCCATTCTAAGTCTTCCTATTTCATTTCACATGAAGACGAAAATCCCAAGTTTCAAACCACAGCCTCTCCTAGAAATGGCACTTGAACTCCGGGAAGCAAAAAGACGGAAATTTCTATCGATACCCGGCATTAAAGAGAAAGCTTTAGGGAATAACACCATAAAAGAAGGAAAGAGTTTCTACGCGTATTTTATTGGAGAAGTCATAAAACAAGTAATACGTTTCTTACTATAAAAGGCTTCTAGAAAGGGCATATATAAATAATATATATATATATATATATATATATATATATATATATATATATATATATATATATATATAAAATATATATATATATATATATATATATATATATATATATATATATATATATATATATATATATATATATATATATATATATACATATATATATATATATATATATATATATATATATATATATATATATATATATATATATATATATATATATATATATATATATTACATATATATATATATATTATATAAATAAACACACATTATCTCTAAGAATACAAATCAACCACCATATCAACTTCGGCACGGCAAAGAAAAATTTGAGATCAATATTTTATTTTATCCTGACTTTGATTTGGCTTGGCTCGATCTACAATGTAATAATAATAATAATAATGAATTTTGCGAAATATTACACAGAAAATAATAAATCAAATATTTAAAGAACAGATTTAAACAACCTACATGTTCCACAAAAAAAAAAAAAAAAAAAAAAGTAAATAATGCGCCGAAGTTTCTTCGGCTTAATCAAGTTTTCTGGACAGCATATAATCAATGGCACCGAAAATACATCTATCTTTTGGTGGTCTCGGTATAATGCTGTATGAGCCGCGGCCCATGAAACTTTAACCACGGTCCGGTGGCGGCCTGGCCTATATCGTTGCCAGAAGCACGATTATGGCTAACTTTAACCCTAAATAAAATAAACTACTGAGGCTAGAGAGCTGCAATTTGGTATGTTTGATGATTGGAGGGTGGATGATCAACATACCGATTTGCAGCCCTCTAACCTCAGTAGTTTTTAAGATCTGAGGGTGGACAGAAAAAGTGAGGACAGAATAAAGTGAGGACGGACAGACAAAGCCGGCACAATAGTTTTCTTTACAGAAAACTAAAAATGGAAATTTGAAGAAAAAAATCACTTTAATGATCAGACTCTGGGAAAGGTTTAATTTATGAAAACAAACGAAAGCAAATAAAAAAAAAGACACGCTGACGTTCCTAAAAATACCGCGAGGGTTTCAGGTATTCCCAACTCTCTCTCTCTCTCTCTCTCTCTCTCTCTCTCTCTGCCCATGTAACGATCAGACCTTAGGAAACATTAATTTATGAAACCTATCGAAAGCAAATTAAAAAATTACATCTTGTCATTCCTAAAAATACCCAGAGACTCACGTATTCCTCTCTCTCTCTCTCTCTCTCTCTCTCTCTCTCTCTCTCTCTCTCTCTCTCTCTCTCTGTTAGGGAACATTAATTTATCATAACTTACAAAAGACAATGAAAAAATCCTACATTCTTAAAAATACCGAGACTTTCAAGTATTCCCAACACCCTCTCTCTCTCTCTCTCTGAGGATACATTAACTTACGAAAACTTACAAAAGACAATGAAAAAATCCTGCATTCTTAAAAATACCGAGAGAATTTCAAGTATTCCCAACTCTTTCTCTCTCTCTCTCTCTCTTAAGATACATTAACGTATGAAAATTTACGAAAGAAAATGAATGAAAGTCCTACAATCTTAAAAATACGGAGAGACTTTCAAGTATACCCAGCACTCTCTCTCTCTCTCTCTCTCTCTCTCTCTCTCTCTCTCTCTCTCTCTCTCTCTCTCTCTCCCCTTTAAACATTCGCTGCTGGGAATTCTCTTCCAGCCAAATTGGTTCCCCCCCTAGGAAATATGTAGTTCATTTATAACGCCGACTTTCCTTCACAAAAATTGCACTTCCGCAATATCGCCCTCTTCCTGATAAAAATGGTTCCCTCGTAAAAATACACATTGTAAAAATAGCCTCGGAAACAAGGGGGAATTTCCCCCTGGCTGGCGGGACATTTGTCAGTTTCTAGCGCCTGAGAACATCCCTACGAAACTGAAACTGAAAACTGAAACTGAAACTGAAATATAAAATTCAGGCCAAGGGCCAACCGCTGGGACCTATGAGGTCATTCAGCGCTGAAACGGAAACTGATAGACGAAAGGCCTGAAAGGTGTAACGGGAGGAAAACCTCAAAGCAGTTGCACTATGAATCAATTGTTAAGAGAGGGTTGATAGCGAGATGGAAGAAAGAGAATATGAACGGAGGTAGAGTAAAAAGAATGAAAGGGGTTGCAGCTAGGGGCCGAAAGGACGCTGCAAAGAACATTAAGTAATGCCTACAGTGCACCACACACTAACCCCCTGGGGGGGAGAACACCCCTAGGACCTCAATTGCTGTAAAGGATACCCATCCTTATAACTGTAAAAATAAATGAGTAAATGAGAAATAAATGAGAAAAAAGAATAATATCAATTTATGGTATTAATTTCATTAGTTTATTAAATTCAGAATCGTCGAGAAGAATATACATGAACTGAGAACAAATAACAAACGTTCCTTCGCTTGAGTGCGCAGAAAATGAGAGAGAGAGAGAGAGAGAGAGAGAGAGAGAGAGAGAGAGAGAGAGAGAGAGAGAGAGAGAGAGAGAGAAACTTTATACGTCTTGGCAAACGAATGCACAAGGGATTTGATTTACTTGTTCAGTAACTCGGAACTTGATCCTTCAAACTGCAATAGAAAGAGCAGAAAAAATGTTATGTATGTATATTTACACATCCATACATACATACATATATATACATATATGCATGTATATACATATATAATATTATATATACATGACATTAATATATATATATATATATATATATATATATATATATATATATATATATATATATATATATATATATATATATATATATATATATATATATATATATATATATATATAATATAACGAAAACTGCAACAAGTCATGAGGTCGTTTAAGATGCAGAAGGCACTGGCTTCTACCCAGTCAGTCAGCTCGTTCCTACCCATCCTTACCTCACTGCCCTCACCCCTACCCTTTTTGCCTTACCCTTACCCCAACCCTCTTATTCATAACTTGCATTTCAATCTCCATTTCTGGCAATATACACCTGGTTACGTGGCTCCAGGTGTGCTCGGCATCGATCTAATTAAGAGATCCATTTTATTTCCTCGGTCAACAGCAATTGCTTCATGTCACCTGAGAGAGAGAGAGAGAGAGAGAGAGAGAGAGAGAGAGAGAGAGAGAGAGAGAGAGAGAGAGAGAAGATGCATTATAAAGTAGTGGGTTTCAAATTACGAACTCATGTACATAATAAATTTGAGAGAGAGAGAGAGAGAGAGAGAGAGAGAGAGAGAGAGAGAGAGAGAGAGAGAGAGAGAGAGAGAGAGAAATAAGATGTATTAGATGTATTATACAGTAAAGGGTTTCAAAGAGAGAGAGATTCATGTATACTTTGAGTAAAAACCTGAGAGAGAGAGAGAGAGAGAGAGAGAGAGAGAGAGAGAGAGAGAGAGAGAGAGAGAGAGAGAGAATGCCTAGTCTATCACAAAAAGTAATAACAATAATAATACAATCCAAACACCTAATAAGGGTCAATCTCCTAAAAACTACTTTCCTACCTCTCCCAAATTCCACTCGTTTCTGTCAGTCATGAGGCCTACATTTAGGGATTATATATATATATATATATATATATATATATATATATATATATATATATATATATATATATATATATATATATATATATATATATATATATAGAAAAACAAATAGAAAAACCGAACAAAAATCATAACCTTAGCAAGGTAAAAATAACAAAACAACAACATTATCCATGATAACAACAAATAATAACAATCAAACCCAGGCACATTACTTATGACGACAACATAATAATAATAATAATAATAATAATAATAATAATAATAATAATAATAATAATAATAATCATTCACCCTGGCGCAGGCAACAAGAAAACATCAACAGCAATCATTTTAATTTGACTGACGATAATAAATTACAATTGATCCTCATCACTATGCAAATATATTCACGAACTTCATAAACCCTTCTAAAAGACTGGAGACCTCTCCCTCTCATCATACACTCGAGCGTGATGAATTCACACGTCCGAACCAGGTGCCAATCCGTTTCTCTCAAAAGTTGCCAATTAGCACTAATTGCCTCTGTTGACATTTTTCTTCTTCTTCTTCTTCTTCTTCTTCTTCTTCTTCTTCTTCTTCTTCTTCTTCTTCTTCTTCTTCTTTCGATATAAAGTTTGCCAACTGTTCATAAACACACACACAAAAGTTCCGTTCCCTTTTTCAAGGGAAATTTATTTCAGTTCAACTGAAAGGATGTTCAGTAATAATAATAATAATAATAATAATAATAATAATAATAATAATAATAATAATAATAATATATTATTATTATTATTATTATTATTATTTCAATAATGAAAGCCGTGGGTAAAAATAATAGCAATAATACCATCTATAAAAAATTTGCCATAATTAGTGCAAATAGTCACAGCACTTAATACCTGGACGTCACGCACAAATCTAGTTTAAAATAGTAATTAAATTTTTTTATTAATCCTTAGTATCTTATCGTTTGTAATTTTCATTAGGTAACAATTGTAAAAAAACTGCCATAAATTTGAAAGCATTATGAATACTTCAAAATCACGGGATTTAGATCTATCACAAAACCGTAGGTCCCTTTTCAGAAATTCTTTCATTTGTACTTTAAAGAGGCTATGAACTAAGTACTCTTTAAGGAAGAGATGTGTTGCTTAGTACACAAGAGGAAAAAAAAATTTGGATGCCATTGAAATCAACAACAAATGCCGAGTTACGAAAAAGGCGAGGTAAAAATCTTGGCATAAATTAAATGGTGGCCCGGTCAAATGGAGAGAATGGGAAGTCCCGTTTCCTAAGTCTTGCAGATAGAGAGTTATGGCACTGATCAAAGAAGAATTGAGTGGTGCAATATACAAATTGATGAAGCCCCCTCGGAACTGAATTATTCGATTCCATAATGATTTTTACATTATTATTATTAAAATAGTTTTACCAGACCACTGAGCTGATTATCAACGTCTCACAGGGTTGGGCCGATGGATTTGTTTTTACTTATATTTATTTTTTTTTAATTTGTCAATGAAGTTACAATGTTTCAAATATTTTATAACTGCACATAGTAAATTTTTAATCGTTATCAATACTTTACATTGCATATTACGGAAATTTTAAACAGTGAATCTGGGTATTTAAGATTTCAAACAGTGTATCTGGGTATTCAAGATTTTAAAAAGTGAATCTGAGTATTTAAATTTTTAAACAGTGAATCTGGGTATTTAAGATTTTCAATAGTGAATCTGGGTATCTAAAGATTTTAAACAGTGAATCAGGTTATTTACAGATATAAAAGACATATTAAAAACAAAACAACACAAACAAACGAGTGCTACGCACTACCAAATCACCGTATCTTGGGGGAACCAAATTTAATTTCCTCACTTTCAAGCGCCTCGAAAACACGCAAAAGTCTACGGTCACTTCACACCACTTTTAGAATTTGTTAAGGTTAAAACATTTCTCCGGAATTCCTCTTTACGATCCCTTGATGTTGCAATATGAGAGAGAGAGAGAGAGAGAGAGAGAGAGAGAGAGAGAGAGAGAGAGAGAGAGAGAGAGAGAGAGAATCATGCCCTCCCTTCCATTTTTCTCTGTATACTAACTACTACGCGTTCAGTCGTGTGTACATTTGTATGCATTCAAAAAAACAATATGAGAGAGAGAGAGAGAGAGAGAGAGAGAGAGAGAGAGAGAGAGAGAGAGAGAGAGAGAGTGAATTCAATCAGGCCCGCCCGTCCATTTTTTGTTATACTAACTGCACCTACGGTATCGTATGTACACGTGTGTACATTTGCATTAAAATATGCGCAAACGAGAGAGAGAGAGAGAGAGAGAGAGAGAGAGAGAGAGAGAGAGAGAGAGAGAGAGAGCGTGTGTACAAACCTATTCATTAAGGCACAACCCGTATGCGTCCTCTCGCTCGGAACCCCTTCCGATGAATACTGTCCTTAAGGTATATATTCCCTAAAAGAGTTCGTGCGCTGAAATAAATTAAAAAGCCTGCGACAGGCCCTTTTGAGCCTTTTCAACATAAAAAAGGCTAATGCTCCCATTAGTCAAATGAATCTGTATTTCACGAGATTGTACAGGGCTACAGAGTATACACATTTAACGCATGCAATACATACATTCATATAACCATACATATATACATACACTTCCTTGGAAGAAAATGCTTATGTAATTGGTGCATCCCCATTAAAGGGGATCATGTCGTAAACAAAAGTCGCCAACTTATTTCATACATTTCACAAACATGTTGTATACAAAATGCAAACAGGTTGTATACATTTCACGAACAGGTTGTATACAAAATACAAACAGGTTGTACACATATCACACACAAGTTGTATACAAAATAAAAACAGGTTGTGCACATATCACAAACAGGTTGTATACAAAATACAAACATGTTGTATACATATCACAAACAAGCTGTAAACAATGCTGGATAGTCGTAAGATGCATTGGTTGCGACTACCACTAAATCGTTGACTTGTATTCAAACCGTTCGTGATATGTGCGTGATAAGTTGCCGACATGTATTTATGACATGTTTTACTGCAGTGTGGACGCACCCTAAGTCTTCCACCTATTCATGAAGACATATAAACCACCAATGCTCAAACAGGCGGCTGTAATGATTCAAAAAATGCAAAGGATGGTCATGGATTCTCGAGTTCCCAATTTCCAAATTTATCTCTGGGCCTGTGAAGCCCGACTAAGAACAGACCAACGTCTATGAGTATGGCCAGAAGGGCCTTGTGCCTGATCCTGCCAAACACAACTGGGATATCAATAGAGAGGACATAAAACTCACAAAAATGACAAGATATGAATGAAGGGAGGTTAAGAGTCATACCCTGGATATATGAACCTCCAAAAACCCAACTGATGATTACAGAAAGGGTTGCAAGTTTGAATATTTTAGAAGATGGAAAATTAGTCAAACACTTCAGCTATACCTTAAGTAAGAGGAATTAGAGCCAGTGGTCCTCAACCTTTTTTGGCCCATACATCCTTTCACCATATGTCAGAATGTCGTTCCCCCCACCCCCTCCCTCCTTTCCAAAATTGCCATTCCAAATAATATGCAACAAAATACTAACATAAACACACACAAGCTAGCGGAGAGAAAGGCCAGCGTGACCTCTCAGTAGTGCGGGCCGATGCACACTGCGTTTTGTGACGTCCTAGAGCCAGTTCGAGTCTGCCATTCTGTGGTCACCATTCCCCCCATCATCTCCGAAATTCCCCTAAGATGGAATACCCCTGGTTGAGAACCAAAGGGATTACTGTTACTCTTCCCGGAAACACGCCGTACAAGTTTGTACTTCCAGGATGAAGTTTGATTAGCAAAAAAAAAAAAAAAAAAAAAAAAATACCAGGCAAACTCATCTACAGATTCGCAGGCTATTCAGTCCCCATTTAGCACATAAATGAACACTCAACACATAAAAAAATAAATAAAAATAAACGAAAATAAAAATAAACGAAAACAGTAGTGTTTTCTAAAGCCGAAATACTGAAATATCAGTTTTGCACAAAAGCGTTTTCCTTATATTTGAGGACAAAGCTTTAAATAAAAATAAACGAAAATAAATGAACACAGCAGCGTTTTATAAAGCTGACATATCAGTTTGGCAAAAATGTGCTCTCCTTCTATTTGAGTACAAAGCTGTAAATAAAAAAATAGGCTTATATACCAACGACCGAAATCTTTTCCAGCAATGCATTACTACCCTAAAACAATTCATACTTGTATTTAAATAATTTATTTATATCTTTATTTATTTATTATTTTATTAACCTATGTATTTTTTTCTAATAACTCATCTCTTCTTTCTGTATTCCTTATTATCTTATGCAACTTCTTCAATATGATCACCTTATTCTTTTGAAGCTTGAAATTCAAGTCAACGGCCCCTGCAGACTTGTTCCATATGAATAGGTGTTTATCTTCTGAATAATAATAATAATAATAATAATAATAATAATAATATAATAATAATAATAATAATAATAATAATAATAATAATAATAATAATAATACCTCCTGGGAACATTTCCATCATGATCTAACACTTAGTTCAACAGGAACTGATAGGTCACCCAAAATTCTTAGTTACAATACTGATAAAAGAAGTCTCTAGCGCTTGGAAAACAACAACACGTACCAAGTTAATAATAATAATAATAATAATAATAATAATAATAATAATAATAATAATAATAATAATAAACCTTCGTATAACACTGAAACATCAACAAAACTTTTTTGGACCGATCAAAGGCAAAATGGTACTTACAATCGCAGAATACACCACGTCATTCAACGTACCTGGAAAGAGAGAAAATTCAATTAGAATATAAAGAATAAATATCGAAGAGTTTCTGTAGCTACATACATCTAGTACCCACTAAAAATACGACCCTGCCTTTTACTTAACCTCCCGAGGATTTAATGTGTTTATTAAACCCCAAACGAGGAAAATGTTACCCTGTTTCCTGTCGGGGCTTAAACATGACACATTCGCGTTTAATTCTTACAGACACGTACAGTACAACGAATTGGATAAAGCAAATTAAAATAATAACGATAACGAATGTAACGAGATCCTGAAATAAATTGTACCTGCGACTGTCAGAGGCGTTTTCATATAATCCTAATGAGAGAGAGAGAGAGAGAGAGAGAGAGAGAGAGAGAGAGAGAGAGAGAGAGAGAGAGAGAGAGAGAGAGAGAGACTTTAAAGTGGAAGGTACCACAGAAACAAAGGGTAAAAAAGTATACTCCCCCGTCCGTGAAAAGAAATATAACAATCCATTACAACCTTTCCTTACACACGCCCTCTCTCTCTCTCTCTCTCTCTCTCTCTCTCTCTCTCTCTCTCTCTCTCTCTCTCTCAGTATATGTGTGCGTCTGAATACTTATAGTTTCAAATAGCAATGTCATTTTATGAGACCAGTTCAAAACATCTACATTTATCATTAGCTTTCTTCCATTCCTTCGCTCCACTTTTATATTACCGAGCTGAGAGAGAGAGAGAGAGAGAGAGAGAGAGAGAGAGAGAGAGAGAGAGAGAGAGAGAGAGAGAGAGGGGGGAGCAACTTAAATAGGTGTTCCCGAGTGCCTCCCTGTTATCAGCTTCTCACTATGAGAAGCCACCATTCCACTTGAAATGAACATATTAGTATCTGGGGAGGCAGAAATGGGAAGACGGGAGACGAAGGGGAGGAGGAGGAGAGAGACAGGAAACGAATGGAGGAGTAAGGCATAAAAGTATGAGAGAGAGAGAGAGAGAGAGAGAGAGAGAGAGAGAGAGAGAGAGAGAGAGAGGTTAGAGAGACAGAGAGGAGAGATGAGAGAGAGAGAGAGAGAGAGAGAGAGAGAGAGAGAGAGAGGTTAGGACAATGTGGAGAGAGGAGACAGAGATCTGATTGAATGGACCAAAAGAAAAATTAACTGAACCAAAAGAAAATTTATCTGAACCGAAAGAAAATTCATCTGAACCAAAAGAAAATTTATCTGAACCAAAAGAAAATTTATCTGAACCAAAATAAAACTTATCTGAATCAAAAGAAAATTTATCTGAACCAAAAGAAAATTTATCTGAACCAAAAGAAAATGTATCTGAACCAAAAGAAAAATTATTTGAACCAAAAGAAAATTTATCTGAACCAAAAGAAAAATTTGAAAATTTATCTGTACCAAAAGAAAAATTATCTGAACCAAAAGAAAAATTATCTGAACCAAAAGAAATTTGATCTGAACCAAAAGAAAAATTATCTGAACCAAAAGAAAAATTATCTGAACCAAAGGAAAATTTATCTGAACCAAAGGAAAAATTATCTGAACCAAAAGAAAAATTATCTGAACCAAAAGAAAAACTATCTGAACTAAAAGAAAAATTATCTGAACCAAAAGAAATCTGATCTGAAAAAAATTATCTGAACCAAAAAAAAATTATCTGAACAAAGGAAAATTTATCTGAACCAAAGGAAAAATTATCTGAACCAAAAGAAAAATTATCTGAACCAAAACCTTGTAAGTCTTAATAACAGAAAAGGGCAAAGGACAACCTCATGACAGGAGTAATTCATTCAGATAAGACCAACGTAATATTAACAGAGGTCACGCAAGCCGTATCATTGATGATAATGAAAAACTATTTTGTTTATTGTTTATTAGAGCACAGAAAAGGCCTCGTGAATTATGGATACAGAGAGAGAGAGAAGAAGAGCAGATTTTTTTTTGTCTTAAAAACACATTCAGAAGATATATGATTAAATACATTCATAAGTAAATACATAAGTCTGAATGAGTGCCTACATTATGTATCCATCAAGAGAAAAATATTTATGAATGAATAAATATATAATGTAATAAAATTATTAAATCCACTCTCTCTCTCTCTCTCTCTCTCTCTCTCTCTCTCTCTCTCTCTCTCTCTCTCTCCCCCTTGCCTCTTTCTCAATTTATTGCGAGTTGCGCTTGCTCAGTCTATTATTAGTTTCAGTAGTATATAGTTACCAATTACTGGAAGTAAAATGGCTGCACTTTTCTAAAATTGGAGGTACAACTCCCCAGAAGATTGCGAAATACAAATATCAGGAAAAGTCTACCTGGGAAAAACATGATGAGCGATAAGAGAGAGAGAGAGAGAGAGAGAGAGAGAGAGAGAGAGAGAGAGAGGGAGAGAGAGAGAGATGAAGAGGCGTAGGAGGAGCAAAAAATAGCAATGAAAGAGAGGGAGAGAGAATATGAGGAAATGTGATCAGGAGGAGGAGGAGGAGGAGGAGGAGGAGGAGGAGGAGGGAGGAGGAGGAGGAGAGAGAGAGAGAGAGAGAGAGAGAGAGAGAGAGAGAGAGAGAGAGAGAGAGAGAGAGAGAGAGAGAGGAGCAAAAAAAATAGCAATGAAAGAGGGAAAGAGAATATGAGGAAATGTGATCAGGATTAGGAGGATTAGGAGGAGGAGAGAGAGAGAGAGAGAGAGAGAGAGAGAGAGAGAGAGAGAGAGAGAGAGAGAGAGAGGCGTAGGAGGAGCAAAAATAGCAATGAAAGAGGGAGAGAGAATATGAGGAAATGATCAGGATTAGGAGGATTAGGAGGAGGAGAGAGAGAGAGAGAGAGAGAGAGAGAGAGAGAGAGAGAGAGAGAGAGAGAGAGAGAAAGGCAAACTTTTCCCAGCCTCGGGACATAAGGCAATCTCGTGCCTCATCTTGTCGCCTCGTCTTAATAATGACATTCTATCTCCCACGGAGAAAATTGCATTAATAACGGGGGCATCCAACACGCCATCTCCCCCCTCCCGCCCCCCCCACAAAGTATCCCCCTCTCTACCCGGGGAAAATAAAAACGATCTTCCCCAAAAAATTCATATTCTCCACGACGTACATTCTTCTTCCCCTGAATGAAGGGATTACCAACCCTTAAAGTTCTCGTTTTCCGTTCAGGGATTTTAATGATTGAAGAAAATGCTTCTAATGGGATAAGCGATGGGGGCTGTTAAGGCTTCTCGACGAGAGAGAGAGAGAGAGAGAGAGAGAGAGAGAGAGAGAGAGAGAGAGAGAGGGGGTAATTAGGGTATTATATAAATAGTCACAATTGTTTTAACCTAACTCTCAACAACATGATGAAGACCAGTTACAGAAAAAGTGAGTACAAAAAGAGAGAGAGAGAGAGAGAGAGAGAGAGAGAGAGAGAGAGAGAGAGAGAGAGAGAGAGAGAGAGAGAGAGGGGGGCATTATATATACCCAGTCATAGTGATTTTAAACCAAGTCTGAAAACAAATTCATGATGAAGAAAAAATGCAGAAAAAGTGAGCACAAAATCTCTCTCTCTCTCTCTCTCTCCAGTACAAAAAAAAAGGCACTCAAATGCAAATAACCAAGACCACGATCTATCGGCCTATCCTTTAAAGGTCTCTTGAAGGGACTCTGCTAAATGTGGACTCCATAACCCCGAGGTGTAGCAACCACTATAGCAATGCAGCAGCTATTGCTGTTCAATGTCTATTCCAATACAACAACTATATCAATACAACTATTGTAATACAATAACTAAACAACTATAACAATGCAACTATAACAATGCAACAACTACAACAATGCAACAACTATAGCAACGCAACAGCTATAGCAACGCAACAGTTATAGCAATGCGAGAACTACAGAGATACAACTATAGCAATACAATAGCTATAGAAATACAACAACTGTAGGAATACAACAATTAGAGCAATCGTGCACCTGAATGCTGTTCACACGCAGCGCACGGATATGAGAGAGAGAGAGAGAGAGAGAGAGAGAGAGAGAGAGAGAGAGAGAGAGAGAGAGAGAGAGAGAGAGAGAGAGAGAGAGAGAAAGCACACTAGCCTCTAATTACATGCAGATTTGAGAAGTTACTCCGACGGAAAGTTAGTAGATACACCAAGGGAGCTGGGACGTGGAGAAGAGAGAGAGAGAGAGAGAGAGAGAGAGAGAGAGAGAGAGAGAGAGAGAGACTTCTAGAAGATTATGAAAAAGGTATAAGGTGAAATATTAACCCCATACAAGCCACAAGTGATTAAACAATATTAAAAAAAAAGATATCATCAAAGAATCATCTTATAGTTACATGCAGTGGCGTCGCAATGGTGGGGGCACGGGGGGCCCGCCCGCCCATCCCCCGTCAGATGCTTGACCCCAACACTGGCACCCCCAGTTGAAATTCCCCTTGTAGCTAAACTTTAACCCTTACGGTATTTGATGCATTTGCATACAGTAAGAGTTGAAAATTAATTGGAAATTGAGCTCTTTAATTTCAAATTACCAATTACTAATACTATTCTTTTCCTCCATTCACATGGATATATACATTCGAGCATTTTTTCTTTTTGGCCCCCCCAAAAATATCTTGGCCCCACCTAGGGCACCCCACTGATGGAATGCCAGCTACGACACTGGTTGCATGCCCAACGTTTTGTAATATTTACTTCAAAGATGATGAACAAAACTCAACAGCCTTCATAAGACGATCATACCCATTCAGTGGTAGATTTCGGTGCGCGAAACACCTTTGCTAAAATCTATAATCTTCTTTATGCAAATAATGGGAACAGATGTCTGATATCTGATCACATTTTGCAAAATAATCCTGACAATGAAAACGTTTCTATGAATGATTTATGCGACTAATAATATCAACATTGCAATGAAAATCAGATAAGTAATTGTGATTAATAAAGAGTGGGAACACTTTGTTAATTATCCTCAAAATTAGGCAATTTGTCTCGTTTTGAGGTGAATTAGGGGAGTTAATGAACTTCAACATCCTGAAAAATTATGAAATATTGAATAAAAGTAAAAAATGCGCCAAAGCTTCTTCGGCGCAATCAAGTTTTCTGTACATCGTATAATCAAGGCCACCGGAAATAGATCTATCTTTCGGTGGTCTCTGTATAATGTTATATGAGCCGCGGCCCATGAAACTTTAATTACGGCCTGGTGATGGCATGGCCTTTATCGTTGCCAGACGCACGATCATGGCTAACTTTAACCTTAAATAAAATAAAAACTGCTGAGGTTAGAGGACTGCAATTTAATATGTTTGATGACTGGAGGGTGGATGATCAACATACCAATTTGCAGCCCTCTAGCCTCAGTAGTTTTTAAGATCTGAGGGCGGACAGAATAAAGAGCGGACGGACAGACAAAGCCGGCGCAATAGCTTTCTTTTAAAGAAAACTAAAATCTGCTAACGTTGTAATATACAGACAAAGAACGCGATCCCTACTGTAAAATGAACATTGAGTGCATACCTCCGCCAAAGTTCCAGTTCCAATGACCTAGTTGTTAAGCACTCCTGCTCACAAACAAATAAGCGCAGGAAAAGTAAATAAAACACTAAACTGTGGATTCGCCGAAGGATAATAAGAAGATAATTTCCGCCACTTGAAGCTTTTTTTTGTGGTCTCCGCTAATTGATAAAAAAAACACGGTAACGGTGTATATCGTCTTTATCTTCACCGCAATAGAGACTGTTTTTTATAATGGAATACGCATAGAAAAACATACATACTTAGATGAACATTATTACAGGGGCAAAACACCTCTGGACAACCATACGTAAAAACATTTTTTGTAATATTTCCAACAGTTTACCCGTGACCGACACAGACAAAACACACTAACAGACACATACACACACACACACACACACAGGAACAGACACTTCATCCCCGAATAATGACTGAAAACATAACCTCACTGTGAAGGTAATGAAATTACCACCAACCGGGTGGACAGCTTTTTTGGATGTCACTGCATTTTCACGAGATGAATAAAAAACACGGCGCCATTACTCCTCCGGTGTCATTAATCATAAATTCAGTCGACCAAGAACTGCCATCATTTGATGATGATGTACATAGGCTTACCCTAAGGGATCTGAAGTCTCTTTGAATAAGCAAAGGTTCGCCAGCAGTGATTGACACAAGTTGGGTTCATTCGTTCCGTGGTATTTCGTGTTTGGGAGAAGGGCAAAAAAAGTATTAAGTGTCGAATATGAACAATTATGACACTCGTAATAATATAAATATGAATATCAGTTATACTGAAAACAATTATTACGATGATATCATTATACTGTCATAATACATGATTATGAATATATAATGATATTCAATAAATGACAATGACGTGATGTGTAGTTGATCGAAAATAATGATTATGACATATATTATAATAAATTATAATGATATAATGATACTCAATAAATGAATAATGACGTGATGTAAAGTTGATCGAAAATAATGATGATGATGATATCATATATATCATAATAAATTATAATGATATGATACTCAGTGATGGCAAAGACGTGATGTAAAGTTGATCGAAAGTAATGACTACGATGATATCATTATACATCATAACAAATTATAATGATGATACGATACTCAGTAGTCCTAAAGACGTGACGTAAAGTTCATCGAAAATAATGATTATGATGATATATTTGCAAAATAAATTTACAATGATGATATAATGATATTCAATGATGACAAGGACGCGTAACAATGCCAACCACAGAACAACATTTCCGCGAACTCTGATGAAGAAAATGAAAATGGTATACCAACTTCACACTACGATACTCTACAAAATGTCGAGTCTTTAAAGCGACAAATTCTCCAGAACAATTTGACGGGCGATGACGTACATAGCTTCTCTCTCTCTCTCTCTCTCTCTCTCTATTAGAATCCATGAATGAATGAACCACCGGAGCAATATGCATTTGTTCCTTTTTTTTTCCATCACCGATCTTTCGTCCATTCATCGACGTTCAGAAATATCCGTTCATCGGATTCTGCGATTTTCCACTGCGATTTTCCAATGGCAGGGAAACATGAGGTCAGAATTCATCAACCGTTTTAGGCCTTCAAACTGGGTCCACATACGATCTACCTTAATTCTGGTTCAGCATAAAATCTGATTTTCATTTTATTTTTTTATAAACGTAAGAAAAAAGTAAAAGAATTGCGCCGAAGTTTCTTCGGCGCAATTGAGCTTTCTGTACAGCCGTTACAGATCTATTTTTCGGTGGTCTCGGTATAATGCTGTATGAGCCGTGACATGGAAAAGTTTAACCACGGCCGGTGGTGGCCGGCCTATCCTAATCGTTGCCAGAAGCACGATTATGGCTAACTTTAACCTTAAATCAAATAAAAACTACTGAGGCTAGAGGGCTGCAATTTGGTATGTTTGATGATTGGAGGGTGGATGATCAACATACCAATTTGCAGCCCTCTTGCCTCAGTAGTTTTTAAGATCTGAGGGCGGACAGAAAAAGTGCGGACAGAATAAAGTGCGGAAGAACAGACAAAGCCGGCACAATAGTTTTCTTTTACAGAGAACTAAAATGGAAAGAAATTGTAGTAATGATCACGAAAAAGTGAACTTCCTTACATCCTAGAGGTTGATTGGATGAAAAATGACTTATGAAAACCTGGCAATATGGCCAAACACTAACACTGGGGCACTTTCTGCCATTCAATGTTTAAGATGAAAAGAAAGAGTTGGAGTGGTTGGACAGCAAGACAGCAGAAAGGCAGCAGAAACATAGGTAAAGTAAAAGGTTAGAATGTCGGTGCCACTAGTGGCCGAAAGGACACTGCAAACAACCTTGAGTAACGCCTACAGTGAACCACACGAGGCGCACTGACGGCACTACCCCGTAAGGGTATATCCTAGTTGCGACATATTGCTACGTAAAACGTTTTCCAATATCGATGGTGTTGAATTACTCAGACTGGTGTATCTGTCAAACGGTTGACAATTGACTACACCATTAGCAAAACGCAACATCTTGTGGAATTTTTGCAATAAGAACCTCAAAAGTTCAAGCGAAGATGCAATGTATTACTGCACGAAACAATTCACCTTCTACTTTACTCATTAATCCATATTTTTATCTATTTATTCATTAATTTATTAATCAGCCTATTTTTCTGTTCCAATAACTGATCTCTTCTTCCCGTAACTTCTTACAAATGAACACCATATACTTTGGAAGCTTGAATTTCAAGTCAATGGCCCCTGTGGGCCTGTTACATACGAATAGGGGTTTATCTTCTGAATAATAATAATAATAATAATAATAATAATAATAATAATAATAATAATAATAATAATAACTTTACACTTCATTAAGCTTCAGCCCATTCTACGTACAACCTTTTCTTCTAGATTCCCGTGACCGTGTTCCTATACCGAAGGACTCTGAACACACCCCCTTCAAAAGCTCTAAAAAGTCCCCCCATGTTGCTGATCAGGACACGAAAGCCCTGTTTCTCATCCGGCCAACAGCCCGCTGTCTGGCCTATCTGGTACTATTGGGCTTTTGGTCGAAGACTCATCGATAAATTCAGCTTGGGCAAAGTTTTTATGCTCGCTCAAACGCGCGCATACGTACATACACATACAAATGTCACTACTGTGAGCGACTCATGTGTACAAACGTTATCAATTCATACAAACGAATGAAGCCACATACATGCAACAAACATACACATACAAATATAACTACTGTGAGCGACTGTAGCAAACGACACTTCATACAAACGAATGAAGTCACAAACATGCAACAAACATCACTTCATACAAATATAACAACTGAATGATACAAACGTCATCACTTCATACAAACGAAAGTCAAACATGCAACAAACATACACACATACAAATATAACAACTGTGAGCGACTCGTGTATACAAACGTCATCACTTCATACTAACGAATGAAACCACAACCACACAAACCCATAAGCCTACACAAAGTATGCACGTATGAATGGTACCACAGTAGACTACCTTTTTAATTATGTTCTCAAAAGGCGGTACTATTTTTGAGATCATTAAGAATGGCTTATAATTGTCTGTACAAACCTTTGTGCCTAACCTAACAAAAATAAAAAATCAAAAGGTAGGGAAAAAAATCAAAAGGTGAGAAAAAATCAAGGTAGGAAAAATCTAACGACAGGGAAAAAATCAAAAGGTAGGAAAAAATCAAACGACAGGGAAAAAATCAAAAGGTAGGAAAAATCGAAAGTTAGGAAAAATTAAAAGGTAAAAAAATATGAGTAAGAAAAAATCAGAAGGTAGGGAAAAATCAAAAGGTTGGAAAAAATCAAAAGGCTGGAAAAAATCAAAGTATGAAAAAATCAAAAGGTAGGAAGAAATAAAAAGTAGAAAAAATCAAAAAGTAGGAAAAGTCAAAAGGTAGAAAAAATCCAAAGGTAGAAAAAATCAAAGGTAGAAAAAACAAGAGTAGGAAGAAATCAAAAGGTAGAAAAAATCAAAAGATAAGAAAAAATCAAAAAGCAGGAAAAAATCAAATGTTAGAAAAAATCAAAAGATAAGAAAAAATCAAAAGGTAGGAAAAAATCAAATGGCAGAAAAAATCAAAAGGCAAAAAAAACCAAATGACAGAAAAAATCAAAAGGTAGGAAAAAAAACCAAATGATAGAAAAAATCAAAAGGTAGGAAAAATAAAAAGGTGGGGAAAAAATCAAAATCAAGGAAAAACTCAGAAAGTAGGAAAAAAATTATTCTTTTATCCCTATTCTCTTCAGAGGAAAAAAAAAATTCCCCTTCATCTCTTTTGAACCTACATCATTTCCTTCTCTAAGACATCCTTTTGACACACGCTGCCTACAGTCACACAAAGTAGTAGTTCCCTAAAAAGTGGCCCCTGCCCACGTGGGCGCGCACACACACACACACAAAAGTATATATATATATATATATATATATATATATATATATATATATATATATATATATATATATATATATATTTTTATATATATATTTTTTTTTTTTTATAGTATATATTTTTCTTCTTTGTCTTCAACTTTACCCATTTCTACAAGGATATGTATATGTATCAATTATAATTCAATACATTTCTCCGCTCTTGTCATCTACAAAATAAAATTAAAATCAAACGCGGATGTTACAATAAGAAGTCACTATGCTATATCACTTCTATATCTTTACGCACTATACTTTAACCTCAATTCAAGTTTCTTAAATATTCGCTAATATCATCCGCTAACCCGCTCCCCCCCCCCAAGTTCTGAACACCACCTCACTCCCCTCGACATTGAGGAGAATGCCTCAATATCCTCCTCCTCCTCCTCCTCCCACTACTACTTCCTCAACCAACCCGTCCTTTCCTCGCTTCCAATCGACTTGTCAATCATCCCCGAACTGCGTTCCCCTCCTCAATCACCGCCTCCTCCTCCTCCTCCTCTCCCAAACCCCCGATACCCGTCCCTTCTCTCATATTTGGTTCCTCTCTCTCTCTCTCTCTCTCTCTCAATCCGCTGACTTCGACAACAATCCCAGATTCCAGGAACACACACAAAAAAAAAAAGATAAAAAAAAAATGGGTCCAAGGACTAAATGAAAATGGCATTCTTCATTACAGGCCAAAGCCAACCCATGGGGGGAGCAGAAATCCATGCTGGCTTGTGGATATTCTCCTGGGGGACTGGAGGTTTTACTGCATAAATATGCAAGATCTCTCGGTCTTCCTTTGTAAGTGTAAGTATTTAGATGGATGTAAAGAGCTCTCACAAATGTATGCTGTATGTATGTATGTGTATATACATATATATATATATATATATATATATATATATATATATATATATATATATATATATATATATATATATATATATATAATATATATATTTTTTTTTATCAATAAGCCGTTTCCCTTTAAAGCAGGTGGCTCAAAGAAAATAATAAACAGATGGGTCATTATAATGTTCATACTTAACTGCTGAATCATGGCTGCGCCCACTGTGCAAAATCCTGCATACATTAGTAGGTTAACAAATATGATGAGCACACTTGTGTTACAAGAATAAATTAAAATCCCGTAGTATTTTATAATATATACATACATACATACATATACACACATACATATCAATAAAACAA
>NC_089776.1:10472917-10487917 GCF_040412425.1 Macrobrachium rosenbergii
TCTGGTCTCCCTGAGGCTCATCCAAAACCTCTCCACCCTGCGGGGACGCCATGTGACCCCCACCTTGTGGGAGAGGCTCCTGAAGAACCGCTGGTGTTCCCCCAGGTGGTTTCCGCTACTCATCTCTGCGGCGTCGGTGGTGGTGGTGGCGCCTTTAGCGATCAATCAGAGATGGGCGAGGGGGTTTTCTCTCTCTCTCTTTCTCTTTCTTTCTCTTTCTAAAACCATCAGGAGGCCATCAACGAATGATCACGCATTCGGGAGGACCCTGACGAAACGCTTACCAGGATTACCGGGATTACCACTGGGGATGGTGTAACCCTCTACAGCGCGGCACTTCGGTAATCTCCGCCGTTACCCCATGGTGGTATTCATTCTCACTCGCGGCATCCCGACGACATCTCTTGGGGTAGTATCCTCGTCCATAAGCTAATTACAATCACCTTCTGCTATCCAATGGTCTTCATCATTTTGCGATCTCAGGTGTCAGCATCAGAGAACATAAATATTCGACAATTATCTCACTTCGATTTTCCATGGCGCTGATCTGCGGTGATTAATATTTGCTGATGCTACGCGACTATTTCACAGCACATCCAAGTATTCTTCAAGAATGATACAAAATTCAGCTTATTTGTTAAAAGTATTCTTAAAGAATAACACAAATTTCCTCTTATTTTCTAAAACTATTCTTAAAGAACGACACAGATTTCCGCTTATTTTCTAAAAGTATTCTTATTTTTTCTAAAATTATTAATAAAGAATGATTCCGGTTATTTTCTGAAAAAGAATATTTTCTAAAAGTATTCTTAAAGAATAACACAAATTTCCGCTTATTTTCTAAAATTATTAATAAAGAATGACGCAAAATTCCGGTTATTTTCTGAAAGTATTCTTAAAGAATGGCGAAAATTTCCGCTTATTTTCTAAAAGTATTCTTAAAGAATAACACAAATTTCCGCTTATTTTCTAAAAGTATTGTTAAAGAATAACACAAATTTCCGCTTATTTTCTAAAAGTATTCTTCAAGAACGACACAAATTTCCGCTTATTTTTTATTTCTTTTCAAATTTCTACTTATATCTCTACGGTAAAAGTCACAACAGATATTATACAATCAATTATAACAAAACGAAATATATTAAAAACTGCTTTGCAGAAAGAGACATTTTAATAGCGTTTCACAATTTTTAAGTAAAACATCTACTTAAAATAAATTCAATGACGCAAAGACGCTATGACGCAATCATCAACCATATCGCACCTGCGTCAAATCTAAACACACAAAAACATACTTAGCAATCAGAGCTCGCATTTCAAAATATATTTTCACACAATTGTCTTCTCGAACGGATATTTTATCGGAAATTTAAATTTTCCAATTAAAAAAAACTTTAGCATGTCCAGCGAATACCTTACGATTTTTTATGCTATTTTTTTCTATAAATTAAAAGTTGCCGACTGTTTACAAAAACGTTCGTTTTCTTTTACTACAAAAACGTTCGTTTTCTTTTACTACAAAAACGTTCGTTTTCTTTTACTACAAAAACGTTCGTTTTCTCTTCCTACAAAAAAGTTCGTTTTCTCTTCCTACAAAAACATTCGTTTTCTCTTTCTACACAAACGTTTATTTTCTATTTCTACACAAACGTTCGCTTTCTTTCTCTACAAAAAACGTTCGTTTTCTCTTTCTACAAAAACGTTCGTTTTCTCTTTCCACGAAAAACGCACGTGTTCTCTTTCTACACAAACGTTTATTTTCTATTTCTACACAAACGTTCGCTTTCTTTCTCTACAAAAAACGTTCGTTTTCTCTTCCTACAAAAAACTTTCGTTTTCTCTTCCTACAAAAAACACAAGTTTTCTCTTTCTACGAAAAACGTTTGCTGTCTCTTCCTACAAAAACGTTCGTTTCCTCTCTACACAAAAACGTTCCTCACTACCTTTTTCTACACAAACGTTCGTCTTCTCTTTCCCACAACAACGCACAACCGAAAGCACAACCTCATGTATAATGGTGAAGGGAGAACCTCTCCGATGTAACAACAATAATTAGCTGCGTCCTCATGATAAGGAATTCACTTAAGGAGTCAATTGTCATTACTAGCCTGGAAACAGCAACGCAACTCGGGTTAAGTAATCTGTATCGAACTTTTCACAGCAACAGTTATTTACATAGATACAGAAGTGTATATATATATATATATATATATATATATATATATATATATATATATATATATATAAGAAAAATGAATAAATTCAACCCTAACGATAATAGGACACAATCACTTACTGACTTCACTTGATCACCTCCAGCTAAAATAAAACCATGCCAAATTCAACCGACCCAACCAACGCGGCGTCCTCAGAATCAACAAACCCAATTTCTTTGTTTATAAAGAGTCGAACTGCACGGTACATTAATTACTAATTACCCACCATTTGCAAGCGATAATTAACGCAATGACGTCAGTATTTCCAAACGTCAGGAGGGAGTTAAAGTGTCATAGTCGTTGTAACAATAAGATAAGGATCGAGTTCATCACTTCAACGCGATCTGTACCAAAATCCAGATGGTGGAACGCCAAAGTCTTTCACCTGCTGGCAAAAGTGGAAAAAGTGTGGACGATAAGGTGACAATGTTATTCGCAGGCAAGGAACATCACGGGGAGCCGCAATATATATATATATATATATATATATATATATATATATATATATATATATATATATATATATATATATAAATATATAAACATATAATATGTATATATATATATATATATATATATATTATATATATATATATATATAATTAAATATGTAAACATGTAAACATGTATATATGTATATGTATAAACACACACACATATATATATATATATATATATATATATATATATATATATATATATATATATATATATATATATATATATATATAATATTCACTGGTAAACGAATCACCTACCGTAAGAACAAATTTCCACCACGTACACCAAAACAAAAATGAAAAATGAATAAATAAAAATAAATAAATAAATAAATAAAAAGCAAAACTAAAAAGAATACGAAAACCTTCCCAGCTCCACCAAGAGACGAATTCCACAAGTAGTCCACTTCATACTTTGTTAACGTAACTCGGACCGACGGAAATTTGGTCAAATGTGAGTCCTGGCGAAAACTCACTCCAGGGAAATAATCTATTTGGGAACACTTTCGCATCATGGCGTCATGAGGAGAAGGGGGAGGAGGCAGGGGGCAGGGGAGGGGGAAGAGAAATGGGGGAGGGGAGCTCTGATTTCAGAGGTGTCACAGAGGGTCTCTGGTGATGGTGGAGAGCGGATCATGAGCAGTAGAGCTTGAAGGAACCAGCCATAGAGTTCTCTTTGCATAAGGAACCAGCCATAGAGCTCTCTGTTTCACATAAGAAATCAGCCATAGAGCTCTTACTTTACATAAGAAATCAGCCATAGAGCTCTCTACTTTACATAAGGAACCAGCCATAGAGCTCTCTACTTTACATAAGGAACCAGCCATAGAGCTCTCTACTTTACATAAGGTACCAGACGTAGAGCTCTCAACTTTTACATATTTATTTCCATCTGCATTTTACTTATGTTTTACACAGTTTCTATAAATAGACAATCTGCTCGTAATTAATTCTGTTACTTTATGGTCATATAAGCATGTTCCTTAAAAAAAAAAAATAGATTGTGGGCTAATGTTCAGTAGTAATAACAGCTAACAATACTACAAATTTGAAACTAACCACCTACAAGATGAGATATACCTTAGTCTCTCTCGGTATGTCTTGAATAAATTAACAGTTTAATAAACCTGAGAGAGAGAGAGAGAGAGAGAATACTCCCGTTTCGAGGCAGGGTCATTCAACAGTACTTACTAAATAGGAAAACTTAAAAAGAAAATATGGTATTACGGAAACCACGTTCCACGTCTAGAATAAATTTACAGCCTAATAAACCTTACAGAGAGAGAGAGAGAGAGAGAGAGAGAGAGAGAGAGAGAGAGAGAGAGAGAGAGAGAATATTCCCGTTTCAGGGCAGGGTCATTAAATAGTACTTACTGAACAGGAAAACTTAAATAGAAAATATAATATTACGGAACTCACGTTCCACGCCTAGAATAAATTTACAGCCTAATAAATCTTACACACACACACACACACACACAAAGGAAGAGAATATTCCCGTTTCAGGGCAGGGTCATTCAATACTCCTTGTTAAACTGGAAAACTTAAAAAGAAAATATAGCATTGCGGAAACCACGTTCATCATGACGAAATGTGATGATGACGTCACTACCAAACTGGAGCAGGCGATGAGTTAACCTCCCCCACCCCCAACCCCACATAGCAACTTTTATTAATAGTGATGACGACAACAAGGCGATGATGATACAGTCATCTCCCCACGCTTCGACGCCCGGGGAGGGAAGAATTACCCAGATAAAAGAACTCATTTCTTCGCGACACAAACTGGAAGACGCAGCGACAAAAACGATAATTTCTGGGGGAAAGCTAATGATACGTCTCATTTCCTGCTACGGCGATGGCAGAGGAGGGAAGGTGGTGATGATGATGATGATGATGATGACAATCACAATGATAATGATGATAATGATGATGATGATGAAGGAGAAACGGCAAGGCCAAGGGACAGGAAACGTGAGATTGCTTGCCGGAGGAGGCGATCTCAATGCTTGCTTGGATAGAAAGGGGGGGATTTAAAGGACGTCTCTAGATATATCTCATTTTTTGTAGTTACTAAAATAAACTTTGGAAGATGATGATATAAACTCTGATCCCTGTCTCCATCTCTTTCCTATTTTTGTTCTCGCATATGATTGTTCCTTTTTATGAGTTTGTTTGTCAAGTCAATAGCTGACTGGTCTGAAAATGCGAAGAAACGCACTGCGCAGTCACTGCAAACACACACAAACATACACACACACACACACACACATATATATATATATATACATAAATGTGCACAAAACTGAACCCAAGAATAATAGCAACATGATTTCGATAAAAGGAAAGATATGTGAAACAGCAAGACCCAGAATGGTTTCTAGCCCGGCCCCCTCAAAAAAAAAAAAAAAAAAAAAAAAACGAAGGAACTGAGGGATCTCCTCCCCCTCCCCCTCCTCCTCCTGCAGACACACAGTCTTGAAAGAGGGGAGGAGATTACAGAGGTCTGAGGGAGACAGGGAGGAAAATATTTTCAACTCCTCACTTGCCTTGAAAAAATGGAACAAGGAAAATCAAAGACACGGGGAAACTCTTTTTCTTTTTTTTTTTTTGCAATGAGGATGAGGGTGGGGGGGGGGGGGAGGATGGCGGGGTTTCTGTTGTCTTATCCAGCGACACGAGGTCTTGGCAGTTCAAGTTTATGAATGCCAGTGTCGCCACAATAGCACTGCAAGGAGCAAGTACTAGTTTTTATTGCCTATTTGCGAGCAATGGAGGACAAATTGATAGTATGAATTTAAAATCTTTCTTATATGTATGTGTCTCTATGCATGTTTACATCCGCATTAATAAACACACACACACATACACACACACACACACACACACACACACACATATATATATATATATATATATATATATATATATATATATATATATATATATATATATATACATACATACGTACTATAACTGAATCACGAAAATATGGAACGTGATGAATATATATAAATAAAGACAAAATCCACGAGGGAAAGAGGAACAATGGAGTACCTATAGTCTGCTAAGTAAAGGACTACAAGTCGAAAGGCCTTGCAGCACTCCATTGTTTCTCTTTCCTTCGTGGATTTTGTCTTTATTTATATATACGTAAACTTTCTTTTTGGCAACAGCATTGGAAAGATAAGTTTAGCATTTTATAAAAGTTCTGGGCATGATTTGACAACCACCTCTGCAAAGCGGAAACATTACTCATTCCTTCTAAATCTTTCCTTCTAAACGAAGGGGTGAAGCAGGTAAATATTCTCTGCAAAAATATCTATGAAAACAACTTTGCAAGCTTCGACGACAAAGAAGCCTTCAGTGTCCAAGCATAAATGTTAGACACCAAATTTATATACAGTAGTTTCTAGTAAAAGTGACGCCAAGATCATTTTCTGTCAAAAAAAAAAAAAATGTTACCCGAATCCTTCCAGGATGCCGGTCCTATACGCCACTACTGATTAAGAACCATCGTTATATAATATACGCAGGAAGAAACGCAAGAGGAGAGAATGAAACAAACAAACAAACACACATTCACATGCAGCCTGCAGCGTTAGCCAAAATGAGCAAAAATTTTTTTTTTTGCAAAAATGGAGGAATGAAAAAGGCACATTCCTCTCCCTTTTGTCTTCTCTCGTCGTGTGAAAGCCTTCGGCCATAAGCATAGTAACTCGGTGCTGCCGCGCTAACAATAAGAGGCTGCGTTACCTTTTCATATATTTAATTTCAGACGCGCAGATGGATGCATGAGACGTCACCGAGATGTATATACGAGAGTTTTTCAGACTTATCTCTTGAAATGTATCTTTGGATTATCTTCGTGACTTTATTTATTATTTAATCTTTTATCTAAAAGAGAAAAATTATAAAACTGTGATAAACATTTCATTCCAAAATAAACAAGTGAAAAATGCGCCGAAGTTTCTCCGACGCAATCGAGTTTTCTGGACAGCCACTAAGCGTATAATCAAGGCCACCGAAAATATATCTACCTTTCTGTGGTCTCGGTATAATGCTGGATGAGCCGCGGCCCATGAAACTTTAACCACTGCCCGGTGGTGGCCTATCCTATAAAGTTGCCAGAAGCACGATTATGGCTAACTTCAACCTTAAATAAAAAAAAAAACTACTGAGGCTAGAGGGCTACAATTTAGTATGTTGGATGACTGGAAGGTTGATGATCAACATACCAATTTGCAGCCCTCTAGCCTCAGTAGTTTTTAAGATCTGAGGGCGGACAGAAAAAAGTACGGACGGACAGACAAAGCCGGCACAATAGTATTCTTTAACAGAAAATTGAAAGTGTAAAAAACAAGCTATTCATATCTTTATTTATCATAACTGAGATAAACATTTAATCCCAAAAGAGAGTGGAAAAACAAGTTATTCACACACACAAAAAATAGCTACTTATCATCTTATGGGAAATACCAGTTTCCATACATATAATTAACACGCAACATATAAACAGCATGTTCCCATAAATTTAATCAATTTAATAGGTCAAAAAGTTGCTAATCATCGCTAGAAAAATCGGTATAAAATATTCAACAACTGGCAACCGTTTTCAATTATCATTATTGAAGTGGCGTATGCGGACTGATAATGAAATAAAAAAGGGGGCGGGGTTAATCTTCACTTAAAAACTTTATTTCATGATTTAATTTGTGATATTTGTGGCAAACAACGAGAACACAGCCAACGGTATAATGAATTTATTTCAGTAAAAACTTGACGCAAAGATTTACTAATAGAAACTAATGTAATGGTTTAGGCTAATTACACTGTGAATGTGTGTAACACTACTTATTATTATTATTATTATTATTATTATTATTAATATTATTATTATTTAGAAAGTGAACTACAGGGGCCATCGACTTGAAATTCAAGCTTCCAAAGAATATCAAGGTGTTCATTCGAAAGAAGTAACAGAAGGTAATAGGAAATACAGAATGAGATCAGTTATAAGACAAACAGATAAATTAACAAACAAATACATAAATAATAATGTAAGTAAAATATCAAAATAAAAGTTGAATTGTATTAGGGTAGTAATGCATTGCGCATTGGGTCTTCCCTTGAACTTCTGAAGTTCCAACTGCACGACATCAATGGGAAATATGATTTAAATCATGCTTGCAATCATATCTCGGATTTCACATCAATGACAACCAAATGCTAAAGAAGAAGAAGAAGAAGAAGAAGAAGAAGAACAACAACAACAACAAGAACAAGAAGAAGAAGGCTGGAGAAATTGCCACAAATGAGTTAAAACTCATTTTACTTAACAAGACAAAGCAAAACATGCGCCGAAGTTTCTTCGGGGCAATCGAGTTTTCTGGACGGCGAATAATGTTGTACGAAATTTTCAGCCGCGGCCCATGAAACTCAGCCACGGTCCCGTGGTGACCTGTGTTGGTGGTACCTATAGCAGTGCCAGAAGCACGATTATGGCTAACTTTAACCTTCAATAGAATAAAAACTACTGAGGCAACAGGCTGCAAATTGATATGTTTGATGACTGGAGAGTGGATGATCAACGTACCAATTTGCAGCCCTCTAGCCCCAGTAGTTTCTAAGATCTAAGGGTAGACAGAAAAAGTGCGGACAGACAGACAAAGCCGTCACAAAAGTTTTCTTTTAAAAAAACTAAAATAATGAATCAAAGATGATTTTGCTGTGGCCTCTTGCACTGTTTTGAAATTACTGCCAGTCAGCGGCTTAGAAATTCTAAAGAAACGTAACAGTACAATATACAACTACACGGAGTCTATCTCTTCCTTGAACCTATCTGAGATGTTTTCATTTTTTTTCTTTTTGTAATTAAACTTTGACTCCGTAGTGTTTGTGCAAGAGCGAGTGTAGCGTGTGCAAGAGCGAGTGTAGCGTGTGCAAGAGCGAGTGTATGGAAAAGCGTTTGTCAGTCCTTGAGATGCATTTTCTCCCACAAGGGGTCCACAACCCATAACTAGGCGCTCCTGTGCCTTGTGGCACCTTTTATACTATTTCCCAAATCACTGGCCTTTCCTAGGTCACAGACTGACCTGACGTGTGAAGATACAGCTGGCCTTATATAATGAAAGAGGGTCATCCAACATTTGGGGTGGGGCACTTCCTATTCCAAAGGTTTCACAACCCTTCACTAGGCGCTCCTCTTCACTGCGATGCGGTACATAAGAATCTCAAGCCATTGGCACTTTCTTGGGCAGTAGCATGTATACATGCTATACATGTATGTATTTATATGTATATATATACAGTATATATATAAGTATATATACATACACAGAACTTTTATATATATATATATATATATATATATATATTTATATATATATATATATGTGTGTGTGTGTGTGTGTGTGTGTGTTGTTTGTGGGTATATATATAGTCAGTGTTTAATATTACAAACATAATCTATTCCTTGCGCTTGTGATAACAAAACTAATACTTCCATTATGCCTCCTATGAATATCTTAAGTCTCCCGACAGAAAAATAAGAGGATGGAACAAAAAAACAAGATTAAAACAAGCTTCCTCTACACTTAAAAAAAACTCTGTTGAGAAAAAGGAAACTTCTCAAGAGGGCTTTTTTTTTCTCTCGTTTAGAAATGGAACCAAAGGGTTTTGGGGGTGGGGTGGGGCCAAATTGTTTTGCCCCAGAAGGATCGTGGTACGAAAACACCACGTGCACCCGGCTCTCTCTCTCTCTCTGTCTCTCTCTCCCTCTCTCTCTCCAGTTACTTTTTATGTAACCATTTCTTTTGATATAGTTCTCTCTCTCTCTCTCTCTCTCTCTCTCTCTGAACTTTTCAACAATGCCAACCACTAAATCCCAGTATCGATTTTATCAGTTTAGACTGACAGGCATTATACCAATCTGAGCAGAGAGAGAGAGAGAGAGAGAGAGAGAGAGAGAGAGAGAGAGAGAGAGAGAGAGAGAGAGAGAGAGAGAGAGAGAGAGAACGAACTAAACCAAAAGGCATGGCTACATAACAAATAACCGAAAGTACAGCACTTTCTCCTTACGAAACATGACACCAAATAAAAAAAAATTAAATGAAGAGTAACCGTAATAATCTCTCCTTATGGAAAACTGCACCAAATTAAAATAATAAAATACGAAAATAAAAAAAAAACAATACCCACATTCCTTCACATCAAGCTAATTGAGCTTAAAAAGCTGCTCTCTGTCGTGACAATCCACACACGCTTTTATAAGAGGCGATAAATCATATAACATACGTGCTCCCAAGTTCTTGGTGATGCGAAAAATCACTCAGATATCACGTTTTTTACGCATCACTAAATTAAGAGAGAGAGAGAGAGAGAGAGAGAGAGAGAGAGAGAGAGAGAAAGAAATGATTACATAAAAACTAAACAGAGAAAGAGAGAGAGGGAGAGAGAAGGGAATAAAATGAAATGGTTACATACAAAGTAGAGAGAGAGAGAGAGAGAGAGAGAGAGAGAGAGAGAGAGAGAGAGAAAGAAATAGTTACATAAAAACTAAACAGAGAGAGAGAGAGAGAGAGAGAGAGAGAGAGAGAGAGAGAGAGAGAGAGAGAGAGAAAGTAGAGAGAGAGAGAGAAAAAGAAAGAGAGTTACAGAAAAAGGACTAAATACAGAAAAGTAAATACAGAGAGAGAGAGAGAGAGAGAGAGAGAGAGAGAGAGAGAGAGAGAGAAAGAGAAAAAAGGAACTAAATCTAAAGAAATGGTTACACAAAAAGTAAACGAGAGAGAGAGAGAGAGAGAGAGAGAGAGAGAGAGAGAGAGAGAGAGAGAGAGAGAAACTAAATCAAAATAGTTGCTAAGCCCACCGTGTCCTTATGAGAGAAAGAAAGATGCACATTGCAAAATGGAATCAAAGAAATTCTGAAGTACTAGCAACAACATGATACTCACAATCAAAGGTTGGATACAATATCAAACAACAAAAGGTGGAATTCACAGTGCCCTGAACACTTGGTTCAAACCCCTGAACACCAGAAACCTCACAGACTTGACGGCTGTTAAACGAAATACCAAGTAAACAAGAGATCCACTATTTTTATTATTATTATTATTATTATTATTATTATTATTATTATTATTATTATTATTATTATTATTCAGAAGATGAAACCTATTCATATGGAAAAAGCCCAAAGGGGCCACTGACTTGAAATTCAAGCTTCCACAGAATATGGCGTTTAGTAGGAAAAAGAGATCTCACTTATTAATAAAGAAAAAATAAATTAATAAGTTAATAAATAAACAAAAATATATTAAAATTCAAGGAGAACAGTAACAGTGTAGTAATGCATTGCATACGAAAATCCACACACAAACATATATACATATACATACAACTATATATATATATATATATATATATATATATATATATATATATATATATATATATATATATATATATATATATATATATATATATATATATACATATACACACTTGAACTTCTAATTTGAGAAACACAACAGGCTGATGACGATGACGCTTCGACAGACAGACAGACAGAGAGACAGCTACTCGAAGCTCAATGTCTTTTGGAAAATGGAATCCGAGACGTTCGTTAGAGGGGTCAAATTAACTTCGTCAACTTCACCATTATGGGTTCTGGGAGAAGGAGCGAAAGCCTACGTGATAATCACGCATAAATAATGTGTTGATACAACGCAGAAGTCTCCTCAGCAGCTGAGAGAGAGAGAGAGAGAGAGAGAGAGAGAGAGAGAGAGAGAGAGAGAGAGAGAGAGAGTCATACGCATTTTACATAAATTCCTAAAGTCTCATTGTCACGTACTTCAGTGGTGAGTTTCTCTCTCTCTCTCTCTCTCTCTCTCTCTCTCTCTCTCTGTTCTGTGCAGCTGTATGAATCAACTAATGATTTGGAAGTGTTGCTGCATAAGATGTTCATTCATGAGTCAGGGGTTAAATTATGAATGAGGTAGTTTTTTCTAATTGTGTTTTTGGTTAACCACGTTTAGGGGAAAAGCTTTGAAGTCGAAAAAACATGTATAGTGTATACTGCACTTGAAAAAACATGTACACGATATATCATACTTGAAAAAACATGTGTAGTGTATACTGTACTTGAAAAAACATGTACACAATATATCATATTTGAAAAAACATGTATATAGTATATTATTTATGGTCTAACAGGGTGGTTTATATAACATATGATGCAGCGCATGCGCAAAAAGCCTGCCTTTAATTTTTTTTTTTGGGGGGGGGTGGTATTTCATGGTTTTTCATGTCATAACAGCCATCATATTCGCTATAGACACCCACATTAATTTATTCACGAAGATATCTGTAAGTAATAATTATATTAAACACTGCACAGTAGGTATTGTGACACCTTCGCCATAAGCAATCATACGGATGTCGGCTTCAATATCGATATTTCCTGAAAGAGTTTCCTTTTTTTTTTCTTTTTCATTTTTCAATATATATTTTTTTTATTCCTCCCTCTCTGGCATTTCTCTTATTTGTGTCCTGCCTTTTTTTTTATATCCTTTTAGGATGATGACATCCCTTTTCTGCAGACGATCGTTCGAATACTTTTGTTTAATCAATAACAAACGCGTGCGCATATATATATATATATATATATATATATATATATATATATATATATATATATATATATATATATATATATATATATATATATATATATATATATATATATATATACTATATGTGTGTGTATGTAAGCATATGCTCACTGGTATATAACTGTACAGAATATCTTCCCAATTCTTTGCACATATATCACATTTTGCTCTTTCAGACCGTTATGGGAATACCGTGAACATAACTCGGGCAATCATTCAATTGATACACATAGATCCTCGGTCTCCCAAGACATGGGTCCACGTATACCATTTTACGATCTGTCACTCTTGGCTTGTGTGTGCGGTATCGTGAGTAACTCTCCTGCGTTTGTGTGAGAGAGAGAGAAGAGAGAGAGAGAGAGAGAGAGAGAGAGAGAGAGAGAGAGAGAGAGAGAGAGAGAAAGAGAGTCTATTTTATTAACCTATATTCCTTTTCCAATTTGGGAATATTGCTCCAGAAAACCTAAACATTCCAGTTTCTTAGTATTTTGAAATTAGGTTGCGAATTCCATTGTCCTCTCTATCTTAGATATGGAACACCTGAGCCGACTAACTACCAAGTACACTTGCAATGGTGGTCAAAGGAGGAAACAATGGACTTTTCAGGAAAGGGACCCTGCATGAAGTCACTCTCTCAGGACTTTAGTTTGTGACTGAGTGTAACACAACGGGAAACTGGGTTTATATATGTACATATATACACACACACACACATATATATATATATATATATATATATATATATATATATATATATATATATATATATATATATATATATATGTACATCCATTTAAACTTCGTGTATGCAAACTTTATTACCTTTGAATGTTGTAAAGTTCGTTTATGAATAATCAAAACAATAATTCCTCTCATGGGAACCCATCCTTAGCCTTTTTACCAGAATTCGACAACTCCTGATCTGTTCCTCAGAAACTCCAAAGGTTGATTCTTTTGAAACTGATAAAATTTCTTGCTGATCTGTCCAGTTGCTGTTTAAAATATCGTAAATTATGATAACTAACATCCATTACTCTTATTATTTTCAGTCTTCATATCAAGCATCGATATCTTTCTGACGAGGGTTATAAAAGGGTAAAAATGTTTCTCATTTCCCCCTTTTAATATTCTTTTGAACACGAGACCCCCATTAGTAAGATTTCTCTCGTCCACGGAGACGAATTTTTTCATTTTTTCTTTTTGAAAGATATAACGAAGGAGGAACGCTGCGTCATTAAGGCAAGATTCTACGTAGGCACAATATATATATATATATATATATATATATATATATATATATATATATATATATATATATATATATATATATATATTTATATATATATATATATATATATATATATATATAATGGAATATATATTTGCAATAGTTTGCAATGGATTACAGTACAGAATGGAATCTAAATTTAGGACAAATGCCAAGCACTCGGACCTACGAGGTCAATCAGGGCTGAAAGGGGATATTGAGAGTGAAAAGATTTTAGAGGCGTATCAGGAGGGGAAGCCTCGCAGTTGCACTACGAAACCACTGTTGGGAGACACTAAAAAGAAAGATAAAAGAAAGATAATACAGACAGAAGTAGAGAAAAAGGAATGAAAGGAGAGGAAGATAGTACAGAATAGGGAGATCGAAAAGCCTTCCAGTCCTAAACGATGACAAATATTGTCTCGCAACGAAAAGTACCGAGATAGGCCATCGTAAAGCGACTCATCAAACGCCAAGCTAATTGCCTCAATTCGCTTGTAAACAAAGTTTGTATTCGTTATCTGCTAATCGCGTTGATTATGGACCGGCTATTAAACGCCGAGCGAGGGGGGTTGGCAAGCTTGGCTAGCTTGTGTGCTCCTAATCAGATGAAGACATAACCTTTACGGCCAATTTTATGGAGGGGATGGAGAAGAAACAATGTGATTGACCTGTATCCGCCATTGTGAAATTTTCTTTCGTGTATGTGTGCACAGTATGTATGTATGTATGTATACATATATACATACATTTATACCTGTCTATACACTCACACACATATATGTATAAACATACATACATACATATAAACGTGTTTATGTGTATATGTTAATTCCATTAACTATTATTAAAGCAACAGTGTTTTCGAAATAAAATGCTGTTCTTTATTCCATTTGTATATTCTTATAGACATCCTTTATTAAGACACACTCCCACACACACACACACACACACACAGAATTCAGCTACGGTCCAGCAATTAATAATACCCATAGAACAAAAGGTGCGTAAAGATTTTTTTTATGATACTCATAAAAACGAATCTGGCATTAGCAAGAAATTTATGAACAAATTCACGACTCGTGGAAGCTGCCTCTTTTCCACACCCTAATCAAGATGGAGTCTTAAAATGAAATACGACACAGATGTAACGTTTTCAGTACAGGAATTCTGAAATAGAATAGAATATAGAATTTAGGCCAAAGGCCACGCACTGGGACCTACGAGGTCATTCAGCGCTGAAACGGAAATAGATATAAGAAGGTTTGAAAGGTGTAAAAGGAGGAAAAAACCTCGCAGTTGCACCATGAATCAATTGTTAGGAGAGGGTGGAAAGTAAGCGG
>NC_089776.1:10492917-10500417 GCF_040412425.1 Macrobrachium rosenbergii
CTAGATTCTTGTTGCTAAAGTAATGATGCTTTTTATCTAATCTGCAAAAGAGACTATTTCCGAGATGCCGCAAAGCCAGCGTCACAGGGGAATCTCTCTCTCTCTCTCTCTCTCTCTCTCTCTCTCTCTCTCTCTCTCTCTCTCTCTCTCTTTCAGCCACAAAACTGGGAGAATGTTGGAAAAACGCTGACAGGAGACATAAATAAACACACACACACACATACACACAACCTTTAATGCAACACCATTACTCGACAAATACTCTATAGGACCGAGTCAGAATTTTGAATGATATTGCAACAATAAAAAAAAATAAAACTAAAAATCTTTGGACACAAAAATAAACTAACACAAATACAGATACACTCACTAACCATATCTTGATCACATAATCACTTATATCAAGAGCGAACACTGAAAGTTTGATCATTTTAAAACCCCACCGCGATATATATATACTACCGTTTACGCAGAAATACGAAAGTAAAAAAAAAAACGAAAATTTATAACGGCCGTAGTAAAAAAAAAAAAAAAAAAAAAAAAAAAAAAAAAATTTATAACGGGCCGTAGTCCAAAACGATGGCAAGAATTCCCTCGCCAGATGCTGTTTTCACACTCGTAAATAACGCCGATGCACTTGAACTTCTCGCGTATATTACGGGAAGGGAGAATCTCCCTGCAACGCAACGCTCTCCTCTGGAGGCTGAGCTGGAGAGAATTAATGATCATACACGCGAGGGAGAAACGATCTTACGAAGATGGAGAAACGATCTTACGAAGATGGAGGAACCGATCTTACGCTGATCGCAGGGACGTGATCTTTGCATATGAGCCGGTAAACTGACGCCGCTCGGAAAGCGTACTAGCTATTAATGTGCAAAGAAATTCCTTTAAATAAAGACATTCACAACGGATCTATCTGTGGCTTACATATCTTTAATATATTCATAAAACGTCTAGACCACATGACTATAAATTCATGAATATCATTCATTATACATGAACGAAAAAACTACGTGTTTCAAACCGGACGAGTAACGAAATACGCGCGAGCACGATGAAGCGCATACGCGTTGACGCATTAATCTTCTATCATGTACGCATGCGTGCAGAGCAACGAATGACGATAAAAATTTACCATCGATAAAATAAAAGGAGAACCACCATATTCTTGAACAACGGTCTATCCCAGACCTAAAGAATGATAAGTCTTGGGTCTATCCTTCCCGGAGACCGACCCGCTTAAGCACAAAAGAGACCAGTGACCAGCGGCACTTAATATCTGACGAAGGGTCAGGCCCCTAGACGCCCAGCGGAAGGACAAAGAAGGGAAATAAGCGAGAGGGCCCGAAGGACAAAATCCTGCAGCCGTCCTCCGGAAGACGAGCGTGTACACAAGATGGATGAGGATCGAGCGCGCGCGCGCGCCTTCAGGAAAGAAGAGAAGACGTCACGTCTGCTTTAATAAGGCTAAGAATAAGGAAAGAATAAGGTTAAGAATAAGGAAAGAATAAAGAAAGACCAAGGGAAGAAAAAGGTTAAGAATACGGAAAGAATAAAGTTAGGAATAATGAAAGAATAAACTGGGTGCAGTAAGTTCGCTTCGGAGAATGATTCCATTTGATGATCACCAATAGGAGTTTTTTTCATTTACTTTTAAACAAACAAATAACAGTTCTTTCATTTATTTTTAAACAAACAATACAAGTTTTTCATTTATTTTTAAACAAACAATACAAGTTTTTTTTTCATTTTGAAATATACAATACACCGCCATCGTAACCACATCAGGCTAACGTCTCTCAGAAATTTTTAGGAAATACCTGAAAGGACACAACATCAGGCTAAAATGGAAAACGTCTCTCAGAAATTTTTAGGAAATACCTGAAAGGACCTGACGTAACATCCCTCATTGTTCTGCCCCAAAATGGAAAACTGCAGTTTTGTATTTTTGCATCTGCAAAAATATGAATAAAACTAAAATAAAAAACATCATGAAAACTTCCTCTCAATAGATAAAGGACATCGTACTTATTCTCAAAAGGCCTCGGACTTGTGGAGACATTTCCAACCGCTGAGAAAAACGATAATTAAAAACTACGGAAGCAGAACCACTGCAAATGACCAGTGGTTAACAAAGTGTAAAATACAAAATTTATTTACTGAATTAGCAAAAATAAACTCCACACACATGTTTACTTATTCTCAAAAGGTCTCGGTATCCAGCTAATTTATTGAAGCAGAAATAATAAAAAAATATGAATAAAACTAAAATAAAAAACAATAAAAGTGTCCACTGGCTTCATTTAATGATAAAAAAACTACGGAAGTAGTTTTGAAAATGCTTACTGCAAAATAAACTCCACACACATGGCCAGTCTTTCAGGCCACTCCACTGGCGATAAAAAAAAGTAGTTTTGAAGCAGCTGGGCCACTCGCCAAACGCTGGCGCCAAGAGCTAGTAAATGGTGGGATTTGAATCCAGCCTAGTCCCCGGGAATAATTTAGGGACCGCAGCGTCACAAGCAGAGGATAAGAACCAGTCTCATTTCGATAAATTAAAGTATATCCCTAGAAGAACACTTATATAAAATATAACAATGATACGATATAAAAGATATAGTTCCCAAGTAACGGAATTCACGACTACAGAGCAAATTACATAGATCGCATTAAATAAAGTTACAAAAACTAAAAAAAAAAATATGAAAAATACTTAGAATGTAAATATTGAGAGAATCAGGCATTAAAAAAACCTTGACGTACCCTGCAGTGGTGGAGAGAAGAGAAAAAACAAGCGAACATTCAAATGAAAAATATTTTACCAGACGTACAAAGAAAAAATAAATAATAAAACCGGATGTTCTGAACAGAAGGTAAAAGGATTATTTTTTATGTGTCTGCTTTAGAAAGATAACATGAATTCATGTTGTTATCTTGGAAAATCAAAACACAACTGTCTGGCCGAATAATAATAATAATAATAATAATAATAATAATAATAATAATAATAATAATAATAATAATAATAATAATAATAATTTTTCTTAAAAGGAAAAGACTTTTATTCAACATGCTACAGAATGGTTACTTTCCTTGTGTGTGTGTGTGTGTGTGTGTGTGTGTGTGTGTGTGTGTGTGTGTGTGTGTGAGAGAGAGAGAGAGAGAGAGAGAGAGAGAGAGAGAGAGAGAGAGAGAGAGAGAGAGAGAGAGAGAGAGAGAGAATACACTAAAGGGTATCCACTACAAAACAATGAATAGGTATTGCTGTCCGAGAGAAAGTTCAAAAGGGGAGGCGAGCTAAGCTTGGGTCCTTCAAAAGATCAACGTCCAGGAGAGAGAGAGAGAGAGAGAGAGAGAGAGAGAGAGAGAGAGAGAGAGAGAGAGAGAGAGAGTATTTCGCTCTCTTCCCTTTAAACATGGGAGATACAGACAGGAAGACAGTTTCTTCCGTACCTCTCCAAAACCCATCACCCTCCCAACAATGGCTTCTGGTCTGAATGTTCACAACTCATTTTCTTTTCCATAATTTTTCTTAACGAACTTTTGCTTATGATTGAAACTGATGGGTCCAAGCATCGATAACAACGAAAGTATTTATTATATTGTTGGTACAACGGTATAACTTAGCGTAACCTTGCCTCGGAGAGAAAATATAATATATATCTTTTAGTTATTTCTTAGAAATTTTCATAAACTATAAGTAATCAAAGATTTGCCTTCCAAGTTCGACTGTACATATATATATATATATATATATATATATATATATATATATATATATATATATATATATATATATATATATATATATATATATATATATATATATATATATATATATATATATATATATATATATATATATATATATATATATATATATATATTACTGAAGTTCATGCTACTCGACGCCCACCAAAAGTCACAGTTCAAACGTTTCAGCCAATCAGAGGCATCACAGAGGCTCCAATGACTGTCGGCAGTAGATATTTACCGACAGCTCAATAAACTGGCAAAAATAAAAATGAAAAAATATAGCCAGAAGATTTTAAAAACAGAAGACCAAAGGCAGGATAAAAAAGTGGGGTCCAACTCCTAAAATAGTGACAAGCCATCTTAATAACGAAAACTAAAAATTAGGGAAAACAAACGCAGGAAGAGAATACCACAGCTTGGGGTTGTGAAAAGGGCGCTGTCACAGAACCAAGCTAGGAGGTAGTTCCTCCACAAAGGATCATTTGGGAGGATGGACACCTCTTGGCCAAAATATTACTTGTGGTAAAGAAAAGTAAGGTCTACAGAAGAGCCGGTGGTCGTGTCATCATTCAAATGAACTTCCATTACCAAGCACAGAAAAGAAACAGGGGCAGCCGAAATATTATTATTATTATTATTATTATTATTATTATTATTATTATTATTATTATTATTACAGAAGATGAACCCTATTCATATGGAACAAGCCCACAGGGCCATTGGCTTACAAATTCAAGCTTCCAAAGAATATGGTGTTCGTTTGAAAGAAGTAACAGATAGTAATAGGATACACAAAAAGAATTTATTACTACTACTACTACTACTATTATTATTATTATTATTAAGATTAACCCTATTATTATTATTATTATTATTATTCAGAAGATGAACCCTATTCATATGGAAAAATCCCACTGACTTGAAATTCAAGCTTCCAAAGAATAGCACTATTCAAAATCGAATGGACATGATACATACATATATACATATATATATATATATATATATATATATATATATATATATATATATATATATATATATATATATATATATATATATATAATCTTGAGATAACTGAAAAATTACGTCGGTGAATAAAACAGTGCGATTAACTGGACAGCTGCTAAGAAGGTAGCTTATTCTAATCATATACTGGAATTATTCACCTATTTTTTCAAAAGTAAAATTTGCAAAACACACCACGACAATGGAAAGAAGGGGGGATTTGTTAATTTCCACCAACCACAATGGAAGAACTGCACTGGAATGTAGAAGGAGAAATAAAAATAGAAACTGCGCCCTGAAGCCATTTCAACTCGCTATAACATGGGGTCCCCTTTCGCATAAGCCCTCAAAAGAGAGAGAGAGAGAGAGAGAGAGAGAGAGAGAGAGAGAGAGAAAGAGAGAGAGAGAGAGCTCACATAACAAAGAGTGGATGGAATGTTGAGTAATATGACCTGAGATCGGATAAATTATCGGGAAAGCAAGCAGTGGATAATAGGCAAACAGAGAGAAGTTCCTGATAAAGAAGAAAGACGTAAATTGACTTTACTTTAAACTGACTTTACTCTAAACTGACTTTACTTTGAATTGACTTTACTTTAAACTGACTTTACTTTAAATTGACTTTACTTTAAACTGACTTTACTTTGAATTGACTTTACTTTGAACTGACTTTACTTTAAATTGACTTTACTTTGAACTGACTTTATTTAAACTGACTTGACTTTAAACTGACTTTACTTTAAATTGACTTTACTTTAAACTGACCTTACTTTAAACTGACTTTACTTTAAATTGACTCTACTTTAAACTGACTTTACTTTGAGTTATTCAACTGTAGTGCGAAGATTCACATCAGAGTAATTTTACTAATGATTCCTCACTGCCAGATATACCAATTAATTTAGATAGATAGAATATACAATTTAGGCCAGAAGCCAAGCGCTGGGACCTATGAGCTCATTCAGCGCTGAAAGGAAAATTGAGAGTAAAAGGTTTAAAAGGTGTAACGGGAGGAAAACCTCGCAGCTGTCAGAAAAGGGAAGGAAGTAAGAAGGAAGAAAGAATATGAATGGAGGTACAGTAAAAGGAATGAAAGAGGTTGCAGTTATGGGATAAAGGGATGCTGCAATGAACATTAAGAAATGCCTACAGTGCACCGCGTGAGGTGAACTGACGGCTCTACCCCTACGGGGCCAATTATTTTTGTAAAATGATTATTATGACGCGTGCATTATGTTGTGTATGATATCAGTATGATTTTTTTGTAATTAAAAGTTACTTTTTTCCGTTGACAAAATACCCATTGTAAAGAGACGCAAATATATTATGCGAGCAAAATTCAAAGTGCTTTCTTCATTCAATATGAAACGCTGCAACAGAACGATATATAAATATTAAATTGTTGTAATGTGAGTCTCGTTGCCCGCGGGAACGTGTTTCATAAAAATTTTTTAAAAGTTGCAATTTTATAGCATTTTCATTTTTATTCAATCTAACGTTCAGCCTTGTCGTGAATAATTTTCCTTAATATTTCTGAATTATCACCAACACAGAAAAAACCTTTTCATTCATTCCCGTGAAAAATCTGTCACTTGCTCTAAACGTTTGAAAATGAAACGTTTCCTGTATATTAAATGTCACAGACGTCTTTCTTGCTCTCAATGCACGAGTCACAGTGTTTTCATCTTTCAAAAGTCAAGTTTCCTTATTAAATTATATGAAGCTCATTCGCTTTTTTTTTTTTTTTTGTTTCCTTTCATAAATTTCTACCTGGAAGACACAAGCTATCAAGAAAGCTTAACCATCTCATTCCTAGGAATAGGCACTCCTGTCAGAACAGTTTATTTAAAATTAGATTAATGTGTTATAAAAAATTTGGTTGCATAACTGCTCATCAGAAATATATCCTGTCAAACTATTTATAATACGTAAAAAAAAGAAAAAATTAGTCAAAACTTTTGCCTAATAATCCCTAGTCAATAAAACAGATATCGCACTGACTCATCCCAATGGACAAACATTCTTGAAAGTTCTGAAATCTAAGTATCCGACATGTTTTCGTCACCTCACCTTACAAAAATATGTATGAAATTATTGTAATCGATGTATAACAATTAATGAAAAATCGCTTTGTTGTAAAAAGAAAGAAAAAAAAAAAAACTTTAACTATCCACCTCACCTGAAAATAAAGTATAGCTGAAATTATTGTAATCGATGTATAACAACTAATACAAAATCTTTTGTTAAAATAAAAAACTTCAACTACTATATCCTTTTTAATACGTTTTCTACGCGAAAATATTGAAAACGCAGTTGAGAAACGCGAGGAAAATATTATAAAGATAATATAACAATTTACATTTAAATAGCCACTTGAAAAAAGTTAAAAGGAATTAAGCAAGTAAAAAATGCGCTGAAGTTTCCCCGGCGCAATCGAGTTTTCTGTGCAGCGTATAAGCAAGGCCATGGAAAACAGATCTATCTTTCGGTGGTCTGTATGAGCCGTGACCCATGAAACTTTAATAACCGCGGACCGGTGGTGGCCTATCCTATATCGTTGCCAGAAGCACGATTATGGCTAACTTTAACCTTAAATAAAATAAAAACTGCCGAGGCTAGAGGGCTGCAATTTGGTATGTTTGATGATTGGAGGGTGGATGATCAACATACCAATTTGCAGCCCTCTAGCCTCAGTAGTTTTAAGATCTGAGGGCGGACAGAATAAAGTGTGGA